>NW_006295183.1:635565-643126 GCF_000327345.1 Myotis davidii | reverse complement strand
AGTTTGCCGACCACTGTACTAGGACATTTTCCCATGTCAGTACTTACAGATGACTATGTCAGAACTGATTTTCATCAGTGCTTTAACAGGGTATTTTGCTGTAATAAATAAATAGAACTCAAGTATATACACACTAAGTTTTTGTTGTTGTTGTTAACTATTTTTTTAATCTTCACCTGAGGATATGTTTCTTTAAAACACTGATTTGAAAGAGAAACATCTATGTGAGAAACATTGATTGGTTGCCTCCCGTACACACCCTGACCAGGGATCGAACCTCCAACCCAGGTATGTACCCTGATGGGGAATCGAACCTGCGACCTTTTGGTGTATGGGATGGCCCTCCAACCCACTGAGCCACCCGTTCAGAGCCACACTAAGTTTTTGCGGTTCTTCTCTCAGACTTCTTACTGTCAGTGATGAGCTGTCTCTGCTGCTGGAGATTGTATTGATTACCTCTCCCAACATGTCACTGCCTTTACCCCACCTTTTTAATCTTCTAATCTGTTCAATGCTGGGAGGGTAAGAATAGCTTCTATTTATAGAAGTGCATTGTTTGCATTAAAGATCTCACTTATTTCTCAAAATAAATGCATGAGGTAGGCATATTCTCCCATCTGCCACATTGGCTCTCTCCCATGTGCTGTTAGTCACCTTTGAAAGCTAATTATGAGAAAGCAAAAAAGAAAGCTAGTTAATGGTAATGCCTGTTGTAGAGCTTTGTTATGAAGATCATATGAGAGTACTATTTGCAAGTGTTATGTTCTGCGAAGATGCTATAAACACCAAGTTTGTGAATACCGTACCATTGCTCCTAGGGGAAATATAGGCATACCTCATTTTATTGAATTTTACAGATATTGTGTGTTTTTTACAAACTAATGTTTGTGGCAACCCTGCATCCAGTAAGTCTATTGGTGCCATTTTCCCCAACAACTTCAGATGATGATTAGCGTTTTTTTAGCAACAAAATATATTTTTTAAGTTATTTTTTATTTATTTATTTTTATTTTATTTATTTTTTTAAAAAAATATATTTTATTGATTTTTTACAGAGAGGAGAGAGATAGAAATATCAATGATGAGAGGGAATCATTGATCGGTTGCCTCTACACGCCTCCTACTGGGGACCAAGCTCGAAACCTGGGCACGTGCCCTTGACCGGAATCGAACCCAGGACCTTTGAATCCGCAGGCCGACGCTCTACACCCTGAGCCAAACTGGCTAGGGCTGTTAATTTATTTTAAAAGCATTGTGAGCCCGCTGTGTGGCAGGACCTCTTCGGGGCCCTGGAAATTCCGCGATCAGTAAGAGTAGTGGCCTCACGGGCTGGAGGGGGCAGACTGCAAACAGGTCATTCCACAGGGTAACGGTCGCCAAGGCGTGAGAGGATGGAAGGAGAGAAATATCCATGAGAGAGAGAAACCTTGGTCCATCGCGCCTTGTACTCACCTGGACTAGGGGTCGAACCTGCGACCTGGGTGGGAACTGAACTCGCGACCTTTCAGCGTGCAGGACCGTGCTCCAGCCAACGGGGCCGCACGGCCAGGGCTCCTCTGACTTTTATTTTTATTTATTTATTTTTAATATATTTTATGTATCTCAGAGAGGAACGGAGAGGAAGAGAGAGAAACATGAATGACGAGAGAGAATTATTGATTGGCTGCCTCCTGCACGCCGCCTACTGGGGATCGAGTCCACAACCCAGGCATGTGCCCTTGACCGGAATTGAACCCGGGACCCTTCAGTCTGACCCTTTAGGCTGACCCTCAAATCCACTGAGCCAAACCAGCTGGGGCGTAACAAAATATTTTTAAATTAAGGTATCTAAATTTTTTTAGATATAATGCTATTGTATACTCAATAGACTATAGTATAAACATAACTTGCTTATGCACTGGGAAACCAAAAAATTTGTGACTTGCCTTACTAAGATATTTACTTTTTGTGGTGGTCTGGACTGAACCTCTAATATCTGTATAGGTATAGCTGTAAAGGTTTAGGTTCCTGCAAACCTCTGGGAACACGTTTTCATTAACAGATCAATACATAATCTTGTTTTATGTGTGCTTCTGTTTAAAAACACATAATTTAATATATTCTGTTGATCCATTAACATTGAACTCAGAGCCAACAGCACTATAATTCCATGTCTGAACAAAGCTTATCTGACACGTGTTTTCTCTGTAAGGCACATCACAGCCTTTCTCAATGCTTGGGGCCATTTAAAACGATGAGATTGTCAGCAAAAATGTGGCATTAAATATACCACCATAAAGACACTTGTTTACAGTAATAGAGCTGAAACAAGAAAGCAGTGGCCCAGCTGGTGTGGTTCAGTGGTTGAGCGTCAACCCATGAACCAAGAGGTCACTGTTTGGCTTCCCAGTCAGGGCACATGCCCGGATTGCGGGCTCGGTCCCCAGTAGGAAGCATGCAGGAGGCAGCTGATTGATGTTTCCATCTCTCTATCCCTTTCCCTTCCTCTCTCTAAAATCAATAAAAACATATTTAAAACAAACAACAACAGTTAAAAAAAGGAAAGGCAGAGTGGCCTTGTTTGACCTCAGCTGCGAACATGTACATCGGGTGACTGAAATTTTCTGTAGTTCTATGAATGTCTGAGAAGGACAACGGAAAAGCCATGAGTATTGATTTTGGGATTACAAATAAATCTTAGTGAACAGGTGTATTTGCAAGTAGACAACTGCAAAAAAAATAGGGATTGACTGTAATATAGCAAATCTCCACTCACACCTGATAAGTAACTAAGAAATAGCAACTTTGTTGAGCTTTCAGAGTGACATCTTCTGAGAAAATTGGGTTAAAAGCACATGCCCAGTAGTGGGCACAATCCCCAGTAGGAAGCATGCAGGAGGCAGCCGATCGATGTTTGCATCTCTCTATCCCTTTCCCTTCCTCTCTCTAAAATCAATAAAAACATATTTAAAACAAACAACAACAGTTAAAAAAAGAAAAGGCAGAGTGGCCTTGTTTGACCTCAGCTGAGAACATGTACATCAGGTGACTGAATTTTCTGTAGTTCTATGAATGTCTGAGAACGACAACGGAAAAGCCATGAGTATTGATTTTGGGATTACAAATAAATCTTAGTGAACAGGTGTATTTGCAAGTAGACAACTGCAAAAAAAAATAGGGATTGACTGTAATATAGCAAATCTCCACTCACACCTGATAAGTAACTAAGAAATAGCAACTTTGTTGAGCTTTCAGAGTGACATCTTCTGAGAAAATTGGGTTAAAATCTGAACTCTGACAAGGTTGCTCTATATGCACATTTTTTCAGTGTTTTAAAATTGCAAAATGTAACAACCATACAGAGAAAGTTCAGGAAACACAGGCATGCAGTTTAACAAATAACCGTAAAACAAACAAACAACCATCTAACTAGCCATCACCCAGGTCAGAAAATAGAACATTAGCCCCTCAGAAGTCTCCCATGTGCATACTGATTTCCTTTAAGAATGATGTACTTCTAGCGCCCCCTTTTCCCTTTAAGCTGAGACTTTTGCTGTGTTTTCTTGCAGGGATTAGGCCAGGTTGAACTTGCTTCTTCAGTGGGTGGGCCTGTGTGTTTGTGTTTTCTTGCAGAAGTGCTCAGCACAGTCGACTTTGTCGCCCCCGATGACCGAGTAGTATTCCGCACCTGCCAAAGAGAAAAGAGCAGGGTCGTCTTCCAGATGGTATGAGATCCCAGACCCCACCCATCACCCAAATTTGCCATCTCATGTCCTGAGCCGGGCCAGTGTTAGATGCCTGGGATTCAGTGCACCGTGGCGGCTTCCCGAAGAATGTCCTGTTGATATTTTAGAATAGCTCCTGAGTTAGATTTTTAAAAAATTGACAACAATGAGTAAACATATGAAAAAGCAAATATAGCAAAATAGTACTTATAGAATCTAAGTGGTGAGTATATGATTGTTCACTATAAATTTTTTCAATTATTTTGTACATTTGAAAGTAATCATAGACTGATGACATTTTCTAGGCCCTCTAGGTCCCCTTTTGGCCTTTGACAGTGAGCTAGTGTAGTGGACTGGTTGTTTAAGAGACCCCGGCTGGATTGCACTTGTTGATATGTGTGTGCATGGATGTGTTTGCCTGTGCTTGTGTGCCTGTGTCAGGGTGGTGGTTGACACAGCCATTTGTGTTCCCAGGGGACTTCAGATGCAGAGCGAGCCCTTGCTGTGGCCAGACTTGTGTAAGTTCTTCCCTCTTTGGAACTATCTTTTGCTCTCCTGTGAGGCCTCACTATTCCTGGTGATGTTGGAGGTGACTAGCTTTCTGCCTTCTAGTTCACTATCTCCTGTGTCCTGCCTAGTTTCCTTCTCTGCTTGTGGCATCTGAGGGCTGCTCCTGGATTCCTGTGTACCAACTGTGCCTAGATCCCAAATAACCTCCGAGTGGGTGCCTGCTTTTCAGTTTTTATTCATGAGGCTCCCTTTCTAAGGACTCTTATGACTATGGGCCCTGAGGTTTTACATCTCGTGAAGTGTAGGTTAGACTTATTGCTTCCTAAATTAACAAAGGCAGGAGACTGTTAGTTAATGAGTTAGGTGGACCTGGATTGGAATTCTGGCTTTGCTACTTGCTGTGTGGCTTTAGGTAACCTTGCTGAGAAATGAGACCAATACTATTACCCACCTCTGGATAATAGTATTACCCACCTCTGGCATTCTAGGGAAAGGTGTTCTAGGTGGGAGAATGAGATCATGCACACAAATGCTTTGCAGTATGTAGCACATTGTGAGTGCTTAGTAAGTATTAGCTATTGTTATTAATTACACTGAGGGTGAGAAGGAACTCATACAATAATTGCTGCTGGATCACAGCCTATTAGCTGTGTACATACCAGAAGATGAGGTGAGGGTCCTTTCTACATCTGAGAACTGTTTGGAGTAAGCCAATTGCATGACCCAGCCAACAAAGGCAGTCCCGTAACTTCCACCAGAATCGGTGCTCTAGGCAAGAGCTCTTATACTCATGTCACCTTTGTGCATGGCACATGGCTTTCATCACCCCAGTCAGAACTGGAACTCTGTGACACTGTCACTCAGTATTTGTTACCTGATATAACTCCGAAGTAGCAGAGTCCTCTACGACTAGCTCTTTGTACAAGTGTGACCACTTTATGCCATGCCCCTTGAGCTCTACTTCAGGGAGGCAGTTGCACATTTTAGAGAGAGGATTTTTCAGCTTCTGACACTGAGGTTGGTGTGTTTCAGGGCCAGGGACATGACAAGGGACTCATGAGCACAGTCCCATGCCTTGGACTACCTTCTTTCCTTGGGTTGGATATTTACTACCTTTTCTCCTTCATGTTTTTCCAGGGAAAACGATGTGGCTGGTATTGACGTTAACATGGGCTGTCCAAAAGAATATTCCACCAAGGTAAGCTGAGTTCTTTATGCTCTTCCCAAATATTGGGTGCAGATTAAAGAGGCCTAATGAGACATGACAACTAAGTACAGTACCTGACTCTGGACTAGATCTTGTACTAGGTGGGAAAATGCTCAAGAGGATATTATTAGATCAATGGGCAAAATTGGAATATAGACCACGGCAGATTAGCTAAAAATACTGTATCAATATAAATTTATATAACCCTAGCCGGTTTGGCTCACTGGATAGAGCATCGGTCTTTTGACCAAGGGTCCTGGGTTCGATTCTGGTCAAGGGCACGTACCTTGGTTGCAGGCTCCTCAGCCCAGGCCGTGGCCTTGGTTGGGGTGCGGGGGTGGGGAAGGCAACCAATCGATGTGTTTCTCTCACATCGATGTTTCTGTCTGTCTCTCCCTCTCTCTCCCTCCTGCTCTCTCTAAATCAGTGGGAAAATATCCTCGCTGAGGATTAATAAAATAAAGAAAAAAGGCGCAGAGGGGTGGGAAACTGCCACACCGTGCTCCCCGCTCTGCGCAGCCCCCCGAGGGGTGAATGGGACTTGGTCTTTTCATGAATAACACCAAGATATATATATATATATATATATATATATATGTTTTTTTATGTATGTTTTTATTGATTTCAAAGAGAGGAAAGGAGAGGGAGAGAGGGATAGAAACATTAATGGTGAAAGAGAATCATTGATCAGCTGCATTCTGCATGCGCCCTAGTGGGGATCAAGCCCACAACCGAGGCATGTGCCCTCACCTGGAATCGAACTGTGTGACCTGGTTCATGGGTCGATGCTCAAACTACTGAGCCACACCACCGGGCAAGACATACATTTTTTTAAAAAAAATAGAGGATGCAGTACATGTGTCCCCATTGTTATATCAGAAGATCAGACCAGAGTGCTAGTATAGCTCAGAAAGGAACGGAAGGGCAACGCTTAAACTTGAGATTTTATAGGAAAACGTGGTAAGGAGGTTTGGGACCCTACAGCAGGGGCTTAGATACCAACATGAGGAAGAGGCAGAGAACCTCGATTTGACCAGAGAGTCGGAGAGTAGGAGATGAAGAGGAAACAGGAGCACAGGATTAAAAATTTTGGTTGGGACAAGAGTAGTTGGCCTTGGATTTTCAATATCTCTGGCCTTTTGTGAACAGAAAGGCATGCGATCAGAAACTTAGTTGTGTTTTTCCAAATAGATTATGTGAGTAGAAATACTGGGAGCCATGTGTCTTGTGGATTGATGTGGAAAGAGGCTAGAGGTGGGACCATAGATACAGGAGATGAATGACGTGGGTCCACAGGAGAGACCAGGCATACAGAGAAGTGATGCCCAACTGGAGCAGAATTTGATAGGACTTGGCTGGCAAATGATTGGACTGGGCATGCGGGAGTGGAGAGCATGGTGGGGGTAGAGGGAGGAAAGACTGACAGCCAGGAGGATGGTTGGTCTTCCATGCCATTAAGACTGCTAGAGGAAAAGCATGTTTGGAGTAGATAACAAGGACAGCTTGGGGTTGGATATGTGTGAGACACCAGAGGGACTCCTGCAGGGCTGCCTCTGGAAACCTAACTGCAGGGTGTGTGGTCAGGGTCTGTAGTGTCAACATAGAGCTGTCCCCCTGGGCCCACTGCCAGAGTCGGCCACTCTGTTTTCCCTTAGGCCAGGAGGCTGGAGACTGCCCGAGGGAGAGGCCCTTGGGACCCTTGTAGATTACTGCGTCAAGCAGTTATGGAGATTTGAAATTGTCTATGGGGAATTGAAAACTTTGGACTCTGTTCTGCTGTCTTCAAATTATTTCTTTGTTTTTGTCAGTTGTGTAAGGAGCAGAGTTGAAATTACTGGGATAATCTCCTTGAGATTGTGGAGTGAAAAAAAACAAAGGGCAGAATTGTATAAGATGTGCCACCATTTATATATGGGGGATGGGGAATGAATATCTTCTTATATAATAAAGGACTAATATGCAAATCGACCAAATAGCAGAACGACTGGTCGCAGTGACGTGCACTGACCACCAGGGGGCAGACGCTCAACCCAGGAGCTGTCCCCTGGTGGTCAGTGTACCGCTCAGCCAGAAGCCCTGAGCTGGGCTCATGGCTGGCATTACTATGCCTGCTCTCTGGATGAGGAAACAGAGGCGCAAA
>NW_006295183.1:605371-617142 GCF_000327345.1 Myotis davidii | reverse complement strand
ATATATAAATTTATATAGTTAACAACTCTTTGGTTTTGTAACAATATCCCTATTCTTATAAAATATGCAGCAAAATATTAGGGGACAAGGGCTATGATATATTTAACTTTACCCTCAAATGATTCAGGAAAAATGTTATATACACATACATCTAGATATATACATACACATATACACATAAACACACACATGCACACAGAGCACTTATGCCCATTTGTTTTAAGTGATATGTGTTAAAAGAAAAATAATGTGAATGGGACTTGGTCTTTTCATGAATAACACGAGGAAGAGGCAGAGAACCTCGATTTGACCAGAGAGTCGGAGAGTAGGAGATGAAGAGGAAACAGGAGCACAGGATTAAAAATTTTGGTTGGGACAAGAGTAGTTGGCCTTGGATTTTCAATATCTCTGGCCTTTTGTGAACAGAAAGGCATGCGATCAGAAACTTAGTTGTGTTTTTCCAAATAGATTATGTGAGTAGAAATACTGGGAGCCATGTGTCTTGTGGATTGATGTGGAAAGAGGCTAGAGGTGGGACCATAGATACAGGAGATGAATGACGTGGGTCCACAGGAGAGACCAGGCATACAGAGAAGTGATGCCCAACTGGAGCAGAATTTGATAGGACTTGGCTGGCAAATGATTGGACTGGGCATGCGGGAGTGGAGAGCATGGTGGGGGTAGAGGGAGGAAAGACTGACAGCCAGGAGGATGGTTGGTCTTCCATGCCATTAAGACTGCTAGAGGAAAAGCATGTTTGGAGTAGATAACAAGGACAGCTTGGGGTTGGATATGTGTGAGACACCAGAGGGACTCCTGCAGGGCTGCCTCTGGAAACCTAACTGCAGGGTGTGTGGTCAGGGTCTGTAGTGTCAACATAGAGCTGTCCCCCTGGGCCCACTGCCAGAGTCGGCCACTCTGTTTTCCCTTAGGCCAGGAGGCTGGAGACTGCCCGAGGGAGAGGCCCTTGGGACCCTTGTAGATTACTGCGTCAAGCAGTTATGGAGATTTGAAATTGTCTATGGGGAATTGAAAACTTTGGACTCTGTTCTGCTGTCTTCAAATTATTTCTTTGTTTTTGTCAGTTGTGTAAGGAGCAGAGTTGAAATTACTGGGATAATCTCCTTGAGATTGTGGAGTGAAAAAAAACAAAGGGCAGAATTGTATAAGATGTGCCACCATTTATATATGGGGGATGGGGAATGAATATCTTCTTATATAATAAAGGACTAATATGCAAATCGACCAAATAGCAGAACGACTGGTCGCAGTGACGTGCACTGACCACCAGGGGGCAGACGCTCAACCCAGGAGCTGTCCCCTGGTGGTCAGTGTACCGCTCAGCCAGAAGCCCTGAGCTGGGCTCATGGCTGGTGAGCACAGTGGTGGTGGCAGGAGCCTCTCCTGCCTCTGTGGCAGCGCTAAGGATGTCCTGCAGGGAGCGGGCCTAAGCTGTCAGTTGGATATCCCCAGAGGGCTCCCGCAGGCTGGGCTGAGGGATCCCCTTCTCCCAGTGCATGAATTTTGTGCACCGGGCCTCTAGTTTACATATATTTACTTTTCATAGAATATATTTGGAAAGACACACAAGAAACTAGTAACATTCATTTCTCCTAGGGAAGGAAACTAACTTTTTATTTGGTTTTGTACAGCGATTAAATTCCCATTGGCTGGGCTGGTGTGGTTCAGTGGTTGAGTGTTGACCCATGAACCAGGAGGTTATGGTTTGATTCCTGGTCGGGGTACATGCAGAATCTCTCTCATCATTGATATTTCTATCTCCCTCTCCCTTCCTGTCTGTGAAATCAATAAAAACATATTTTTTTAAAAAAACCCATTGCAGGGTGCTAGTCAAAATAATTGACACAGCATTGGCACTGACCAGTCAGAACAGATAATTAGCAATATGCTATACCAGTACATACCACCTGAATATTTGCTCTCTTCTGATGGTTCCAAAATTGAAGCCGTATCAAAAGTATAAATTAAAAAGTTTTCTATTCCTCAGGGAGGGAGAGTTCTTACATTTTACCCTTTTGAATCTTGAAAATGTTTAATGTGTTACCTATTCAAAAAAGCAAATAGTGTAAATAGAAAGGAAGGAAGGAAGGAAGGAAGGAAATGCCAATTGAGAAAGCCATTGTTGTGGAAGGGGCAGTGAGGCTGCATTTTAGGGCCTGTGATTCCACAAGGAAGGGCTGAATTGTGTGTGAGCTGAAGAACAGATGGGGCCCGGCTGTGGCCAGGGCTTCGTTAAAGCCTTTAAGTTTTGTGGCTGTGGCCAAGGTAGGCCAGGGCTAGTCCCCTTCTGGCCTTCCCGTTTTTCTCTGACATGCAAGCTCAGGCTGGCCGAGTCTGTGCTGGGCCAGTGTTCTCTCTGATTCCAATCTGTCGTCCTTTAAAACATGTAATCATGTAATCACTGAGTGTGAGCGTTTGTTAGTGTGCCTTCTGTATACTGGCAGCACATATTTATTGAATTTGTTTTTCTCCCCTTCACCTCACTTTTAATGGATTCAGATTTTTTTAAAAATATATTTTATTGATTTTTTACAGAGAGGAAGGGAGAGAGATAGAGAATTAGAAACATCGATGAGAGAGAGACATCGATCAGCTGCCTCCAGCACATCTCCCACTGGGGATGTGCCCGCAACCCAGGTACATGCCCTTGACCGGAATCGAACCTGGGACCCCTCGGTCCGCAGGCCGACGCTCTATCCACTGAGCCAAACCGGTTTCGGCTAATGGATTCAGATTTTAATGCCCCCCCCGGCCCCCATTATTAAAGTAAATCATGCCATTTTCCAGAACTTGGATAACAGAAAAGTCCAAAAAAAAAAAAAAAAGGAGCAGGAAAATCAGCAGTAATCCCACCATCAGGAGACACCCGCTGTTGTTAATGTGAGAGTTTGCATGGCCCCACAGCTTGTTGGTGTCCATTAGCTGGGGCTTTGTTAGAGTTTGACATTGGTCTGGGTGCTCGGCCATTGTTGCTGGCAGAGGAGAAGGGCCTGGACAACGTGTGCCGGTTGCATGTCTCTGAATGGCTTTGCTGGCAGTGGTGGTACCAAAGCAAGTGATGGTACGATGGGAAGAAGGGGGGCATTCACTCTCATTTCAAAGGAAGAATGATTCTTTTTTTTTTTTTTTTTAAGGGCTTGACAGATGGTGGGGTTTCGTTTATTAAGACGCTGAGACCCTGGGTAGGCACTAGTCAGTCCTGAAACATTATTTTTATGGCACCCATTTCAGATACATCCGTGGCTTTTGCTTAAGGGGTCGTGATGTCTATTCGAATTCATCAGACTCTGGTCCCTGGTCTTGTGGGCATGGATGCTGCTGCTTTCCTACTTGCTTAGGAAAAGGACTGGCCGCCAGTGGAGCTTGGTCCCTTGGAGGCAAAGGCTGGGGTGCTGCCCCGTTGCCACACCGTGTCGCCATGTCAGGGGGAGGGCTGCTCTCCTCCGACTGTAAGAAGCCCCTCTGTGTGCTTTTCCTTAGGGAGGAATGGGAGCTGCTCTGCTATCAGATCCTGACAAGATCGAGAAGGTAAGTCCTGCATGAGTGAAAGCAGAGGTCCTTGAACATGGAACAGTTCCCCCGCCCTTCCCCCAGATTTAGTGAATCAATCACTCCACCCGGGTCTGGAAAATGTGTAAAAGGCTTCCCAGTGATGCTGACATGCAGCCAAGTTCAGGAACCCCTGAGCCAGCCTATATCAGCCCTGGAGTTCCTTAAAAGCCCAGGGCTAGGGACATGTCAGCTGAGAGCCGGGGGTTGGTGCGGGGCTAAGGACTCACAGCCTCCTCTGTATTGCTTTTCTCCCTTCTGAGAAGATCATGAGAGCACAGGCCAGGCTACCTGTGGCTTGTGGACAGGCTCAGTGGCTGTGGGGGTAGGTGGGTCCCCGGAATATTGATAGAGGCCACCACCAGCCTTTGAAAACAGGCCAGGCCAGGCTCATATGAGGCAAGTTGAAATTAGTCTTCTCGGATCCCGTTCCCTCATTGAGTCTGGTGGCCAGGTTTATGAGGCTCTGGGGACAGCTTGGCATTTGCCACCCAGTAAGGTCAGCTGCCAGGGCAGGTGGAGGTGACATTTTCTGCCACACCATATACACCTTTTTCTTTCCTCTCTCAGTCCACCAGCTCTCTTCTTGTTGCTCCTCTTAGCTCCTTTAACTTCTTATTCTCCATCCCCACTTCCCTGTCTGAACTTTAAGCCTCCTAGTGTTTCCCATAGGCTATCGTGACTTGGGATAAAGCATCACCAATAAAAACTTCAGCAGCCCACCCCTGTGTATTCTTCCAGCCCCACTGTCTCTAGGAATAGGAAGGCCAGCGTGTTTATGAGCTACCTTTTCATTTTTCCCATGTGCAGACAGATACATATAATGTGCCTATAGTGTATCCTTACTGTTCGTAGGCTAATTTCCAAAGTGTATTCCAGCATTTATTTCATTTGTTCTCCAAATCCCTTGAAGTAGACAGGGAAGACACTTGTTATCTCCATTTGACCAAGAATAAGAAAACTAAAGCATAGAGAGAAAACCAATTTGCTCAAGACCATCTATATATATAAAAGCCTAAGCAACCATCTGACCGTTCGCCTGGTAGCTATGACATGCAATGACCACCAGGGGGCAGATGCTTTCCAGTAGAGGAGGGAGCCCGATTCCTTGTGGAATCAGCCATGGGTTAGGTTGCTGCTGGGGAACTGTTGACCCTGAATCTGCTTCACCCGCACCCCAGACCCAGAGAGGAGGGAACCTGATTCTGGGGTGAGTCACCCAAGAACTGCCCTCTCACAAACAGGGACCCTCGGGGGATGTCAGGGAGCCGGTTTCGGCCTGATCCCTGCAGGCCAGGCCAAGGGACCCCACCGGTGCACAAATCCATGCATTGGGCCTCTAGTGTAGCAAATAAGAAGGCAGGGCTGAGTCTAGAGCCATGGTCTTGTGACCTGTACCCCAGCATCACTGCCCCCTCTCGATGGCATCTTAGGTTAAGCGTGTAGGGTGTAGCTTATAAGTGTGTAGCCACAAGTCAGTGAACACCCAGACTTAGGAACCTCCAGTCAGACACGTATCGCAGGATGGAGTGGAAGTGGACAACTGGATGTCAAACTCATCACTGTGCTTTGGGGAGGGGCCCCAGTAGGCAGAGTTTGCTTCACACACAGGCGTTTTCATTATCCTCCCGCCTCCTGGCTTCTCCCCTCTTGCTGTTGGCTCTGTCCTCTGCACTGCCCCTCTTTGGGTACAGGCCACATGTGAGGCAGCAGAGTGACACCCCACCTCTGAAGCTCAGTTCAACCCGCTCCTTCTGTGTTTGGCAGGTAGTCGGATGGGTCAGGGTGGGCTGGTGGATGGGTTTGCCTCATGGAGGGGAGGTTCCAGGCTTCCACAGTAAAGCCAGATGACCTGGGAATAGCTTGCGGGAGTAGATTCAGGCTCAGACTGTGCTGGCAAACTGGGCGACATGGGTGCGAGCTTTGTGGGTCCTCCCAGGCTGGAGGTTTTGGCCCATGATTCCACCTGTGGGAACATCTCAGGGCCACCGGCAGAAGTTTTTTCAAAATAAGGATACTTGTTTGAAGTGATGAAAAATTTAGAAATAGATAGGATACTAACGGTTGAGAATTCTCTCTACCCCTGGGCTGGATAGGGGCAATGAGGGGATATCAGTCTTTCGACAAAGCTTCCCAGGTAACTCTGGTGTATCCTCCCTGGATTAAGGATCTGTTTTTAGACCTTAATTCCATAATATCCTCTCTCTCACCCCTGCTCAGGATTCCATGGCTCCCTCTCCCCTACTGCCCAGGGCGTCCCCTCTGTGTACACTGCACTTGGGCCATAGCTAACAACTGGGCCAGGACTTGAACTTAGTTCTCACTGATTCCCAAGTCTAAGCTCTCCCGTTCTTCCCAACAACCAAGGGAGCTTTTCCTGAGTCACCCTGTGGCTCTGGTAAGACGAGCCGGCCTGTGAGTAGATGGGCTGCAATCTGCTCACATATGGGTCTGTTGCAGGCTCTTCTCCCCACAGACATTCACATCACAGAGACGGGCACCCCTGGGATCTGGGAGAGCTTGGTCGAGGAGAGTTTCATGCTGGAGCCTGGCCAGAAGGCAGACTAGCTGCCCTTTCCTCTTAGTGTGAACCTTGCAAGTGGCTAGGGCTTTTGGTTACCGATTTCTTTCCTGGTCCTGAACATGAACATGAAATAAATACTAAAGAAGATGCTTAGAGCCACTTGGATAAAATACACCAAAAGGAAGCTCTGCAAAACAGGACCTTGGACCCACTCTGCCTCCTGGGACAGCACATGAAGCCTGTTCTTTCCCATCATTCCCTGGCAGTATTTTTTTTTTGTTAATATATTTTACTGATTTTTTTACAGAGAGGAAGGGAGAGGGATAGAGAGTTAGAAACATTGATGAGAGAGAAGCATCGATCAGCTGCCCCCTGCACACCGCCCACTGGGGATGTGCCTGCAACCAAGGTACATACCCTTGACCGGAATCGAACCTGGGACCCTTCAGTCCGCAGACCGGCGCTCTATCCAGTGAGCCAAACCGGTTAGGGTTCCCTGGCAGCAGGCCATGTCTTACCCATTGTCAGTCCTGCCTGTCAGCCCAGCTTCTTACTCTGATGTCTTCTGAGGGTCCTGCCTCATCCTGTCCCTGAGAAAAAGGCCTCCCCTGGTTCCTGCAGCTTGGCTCTCTGCTGCCCTCATCTGTTTAGAACCAAGACTGGCAGCAGCTGCCTGCTTGTCCCCTCTGCTCTGCCTGAAGGCAACCCAGTTCTTGAAGAGGGCTCTTGGGACCCTTCCCTCCAGCTTGCCTGACCTGAAATTTCTGGTGAAGGACTAAGATAGCAATGCCACAGAGAAGCAGGGCCACCTCCATCTCTCTTGATTTCTGACTCGCATGGCGTCTGGTCTTGCTACGTCCCTGACACTTTCCTATATGATTTTCTTGGTCTTTCTTTGAAGTTCTTTACAATTACCGTGCAGAAGAAACACCTTTTAATATGTTGACTATTGCCCTAGCCGGTTTAGCTCAGTGGATAAAGCGTCAGCCTGTGGACTGAAGTGTCCCGGGTTCAATTCTGGCCAAGGGCATAAGCCCGGGTTGTGGGCTCGAGGCAGCCGATCAATGATTCTCTCTCATTGATGTTTCTCTCTCTCTCTCCCTCTCCCTTCCTCTCTGAAATCAATAAGAAAAATATATATGCACATATATATTTAAAAAATATATATATGTGTTGACTATGTTGTCTTTTCCTTTGTCAGTTTCATTCCTGTATACCTGATTCCCCTAAAGAGCGGGGTACGTGAGAACAGGGCCCAAGACCTGTAAAGCCTTCCTGCTCCCTCACTCTGCAGAACAGCACTAAGGGAGCATCGCCTTCAAGCAGGAAAGAAGCTGTGAGCCACGTGTTCTCAACCAGGGCTAGGCCTCAGAATCATATTGAGGAGGGAATGTGTTGGGCAGAGCTTTAAAAACTTATATTCCCAGCCCTACCCCTATAAACTCATTCAGGAAATATGAGGTGGGATCTTAAGCTCTCAGATGTTTGCCCTCACAAAGGATCACTGTAATCTACACAGGCATACATGCAGGTCCATCATTCATTCAGTCATTTACCAAATATATATACACCACTATGCCAGGCCCGGGGCTAGCACAGAAAGAAGGTGGACTCCTTCCTTCATGGAGCTTACATGTATGTATGCAACAGACATTCATGTGGACACAGACATGTCCATGCCACTGGGTTACACAGGTCTGTAGCAGAAGTAATTAGTATAAGCCGTTGTGGTTATTTGTTCCAGAAGGGGCAGATGCGCTTGTGTTTTCTCTGCAGATCCTCAGCACTCTTGTTAAAGGGACAAGCAGACCTGTGACCTGCAAGATTCGCATCCTACCATCGGTAAGGATGGTGTGTTACATCGGAATGTCCGTTTTCTTTGGGGATGTCTGTTTGGGGTGTCAGTAATTTTTGAGGAGCTGAATTAGGTTTGGAGGAGGGCCTAGAGCTGAGCCCACTTTAGGAGCCGGCAGCTGCTCCCTCTGTGGCTTCAGTCACCTCCCTGTGCGGTCCTTTCCTCAGCTGGAAGACACACTGAACCTTGTGAAGCGGATAGAGAGGACTGGCATTGCCGCCATCGCAGTTCACGGGAGGTGAGTGGTTGCCTTTCTAGTGACTGACCTGTAGGAAGGTCCTCAGCCATCTTAATGACCCTCCCCCAAAGCCCAGGTGACAGCTAAGTGCTCTTCTACATATGCAGCCCACCCTGCCTCGCTCTTTGACATCCTGGTGGCGGTCAAACTCTCTATGGGCTTGCATTTTCCTTTGTTTCATTCATTGAGCATCTCCTGGTGGTAGGCACTTCACTGAGCTTTAGAGACAGAGAGAGGAGGAGGAAGGAGAAGTGCCCCTACCCTCAGGATGTGTAAATGGTAGAGATGGAATGATTTGCTCAAAATTGCATCATGCAGCCAGGAAGTGGTGGAATTAGAACTCTGACTCTGAATCTCATCTTCTTTCCACTACGTTGAGCAATTGCTGTTCTTTCAAAGGCACTGCCTCTTCTGTCTGCCCCTGTGGGACTGCCAGCTGACACAGTGACTGCTTGAAACAGTCCTTGTGTCTGTAGCTGATGCACACTCTGCTGAGAGCTGCGGTGTTGCTGAAGGCTACCCTGGGCTTCCCAGTCAAACTGGTTTCCTCTGTCCAGGCTGTGCTTTCGTACAGAATCCCAGGTCAGTAGGCTTTGGCCACAGTGACCTCTCTTCCCTGAGTGATGTTCCTTTTGGGTTCAGGGGTCTTGAGGGAACAGCCCATTTTTTTTGCTGGTTGGGCCTCTTATAGCATTTTCAGAAAATGGACCCCAGAACCCCAGCATATAAAATAGAAAAGCAGAGCTGTGTTGATGGAAGCCAGTAGGGGGAGGTGAAAGGCCACACCCCTCATATACCCTGAGGCAATAGGCTCTGGCTCAGGCTGCCTGCTTTAATTTTCTTTCTTTCTTTTTTTTTTTTTTAAATATATTTTTTATTGATTTTTCACAGAGAGGAAGGGAGAGAGAGAGAGAGAGTCAGAAACATCGATGAGAGAGAAACACCGATCAGCCGCCTCCCGCACATCTGGGGATGTGCCTGCAACCTAGGTACATGCCCCTGACCGGAATCGAACCCGTACCCTTCAGTCCGCAGGCCGATGCTCTATCCACTGAGCCAAACCGGTTTCGGCTAATTTTCTTTCTTTTTTAAAAAAATATGTTTTTATTGATTTCAGAGAGCGGAGGAGGAGGAGGGAGAGAGGGATAGAAACATCAGCGATGACAGAGAATCATTGATTGGCTGTCTCCTGCACGCCTCCTACTGGGGATTGAACCCCTAACCCGGGCATGTGCTCTGACCGAGAATCTAACCATGACCTGATTCATGGGTGACGCTCAACCACTGAGCTACCCCGGCCGGGCCAGACTGCATGCTTTGTTGCTTGTTGGCTCTGTATCCCAGCTCTGCTGCTTGTTGGCTGTGTAGCCTTAGACAAATCATTTAACCTCTCGGAGTACCATACTCCTCATTTGAAAATTAAGAAATTTCTGCTTTTTAAGGCTCCTTTCTCCCAGTAGTTGGAAACACTCAGAAGAGAGATTTCAGCACCCTTAAGAAGGGACTCTGGCCATCAAAGCTGTTAAGGATGGCTAGCATTGGCTGCTGGGAGTGGGAAGGTGAAGGCAGAGGCTGGGTTGCACTGGGCTTTCTGAGGCCCTGTGGCCCCTGACCCTTTGGTTGAGGAGTGTGGCAGAGGGGACACACCCAGACAAGACCTGGGTAAGAGCTATCTGGTCAACCACCTCTCTTGTTGCTGAGCACAGCTCAGGTCAGGGCTCACCTCGGCATCTGTAAGTCTCATCTCATCCACAAGAACTTTTGGCACTTGACCTTGGAAGGAGGGGCCTCAGTTGTGGTGCTGCCTCCCCTGTTGCTCGTGACAGCCATGGTCTGCCCTGGCTGCTGGGTCTACCCTGTGCCAGGTGCCTGTCCCCAGGGTCAGCTGTGCAACTTGGCTTCAGCACAGGCAGCTGTGTGGGAGTGGCCAGTCTGAGCAGCAGCAGCTGTTCCTAGTCCTTTGGGGAGGGCAGGACCAGTTCACTGGGGGTAGCATCCTTATGGCACTGTCCCTCATCTCTGGCCAAGGTGAGAGGAAGCCAGGGAAAGGCAGAGTGACCTTGGGAGTCAGGCCACCCACATCAGCCTCCTGCATCAGCCCCCTGCAGCTATGCCTCACCTGTAGGCCTCCAAGAGCTGGACTTGCCTTCTCAGCAGAGACTTGTGCTGCTCCTGCCCCTCACAGCAGAGGTCATGGAGAGCCATCCACTGCAGCCCGGACCCCTATCCGTGATGGCCACATGACCTTCCTGAGGTTTAGTAGGGAGGACAGTAGGGTTTGACTAATGTAACCCTGTGTGAACGGTGACATGACCTTTGGCACTCAGCCCTCAGCCCGTCATTTTTGTTTATCTCCAAGGAAGCGGGAGGAGCGACCTCAACACCCTGTCAGCTGTGAAACCATCAAAGCCATTGCTGAAACCCTCTCCATTCCTGTCATAGCCAAGTAAGCCTCCCTTCCGCATGCCCCACCTCACTCGGAGGGGATTTGATCTGGCATATAAAAATGGAAGGAGAGAGCATTAAAAACTCACCTAAGGGAGAAGAAAAAAGGGTGGTATGAAAAATGAAGTTGGTAACGAGTCAGACAAGTGCCTGTCATGTCTCTTGGCTTCTGGTGAGTGGCAGATGTAGGTGTGCAGTAGGCAGGGGCTCAGCATTCTGATGGATGGGTTGAGGGCAGGAGTATTCAAGGGACAGGGAGAGCAAGGAGGTGGCCACCGAAGCAGGCCCAGGGGAAGGTGATGTCACACCAGAGTTAGGAGTGCAGGATGTAGGGTGAGGCGGCCCAAGTCAGAGCACATAGAGCTGTCCAGGGGTGGGCAAAATAGGGTTTCAGTTGTGAGTCCATGAAACAAAGAGTTTATTCTTGTATTATTTATTAATTATTGTATTATTTTCCATACAAATAACTGTAAACCTACTCTTGCCCACCCTGAGTGGCTCAAGGTTCGCAAGGCCAATCACAGTCCAAAGTCCAAGCAAGCAATCTGGGCAGCTCCAGGACCTGGAACCTAGGCTGGCAGGTGAGAGGTACCAGTGGCCCGCCCAAAGACTTAGTAGTCAGACACTGTCCATTTGCTCCTGTGTAGGCCAGAGGGGAGTCCAGAGCAGCCCTGCACCTTAGGATGGCACGGAGCCTGATGGCAGGATGGGAACAGGGAAGTTCCAAAGCCCTGAAGCCCTGACAAAAGGCATGCCTGCCTGCTGGGATGGAGGGAGAGAGCTGAGGGTGGGGTTGGTAGCCAGGCCCAGCCTTTCCCAGGCCAAGGAGTTTTAGGGGTGGTCTGGAAAGGGTAGGGGTACTCAAGACACTGGACCCTCTTACTGCCTCTCCCCCTTCCTCTCCTCCCCCCGCCCCCCAAACACACGATGCTGTTTCTGGACTGAGGCTGCTGCCTGGCTCCTAATGGAACAGATGAAGACAGCAGTTTACAAGGGGGCCCTTGGGGCTGCACGGTGGCAGGAAGGGAAATTGCAACCCAACTGGGCCTCCTTCCTTCCTCTCACAATCATCACTGCATTTCTCTCTCTCTCTCTCTCTCTCTCTCTCTCTCTCTCTGGCAGCGGTTCTCAACCTGCGG
>NW_006295183.1:592239-605222 GCF_000327345.1 Myotis davidii | reverse complement strand
GAACAACCCTTTCACAGGGGTCGCCTAAGACCGTCCTGCATATCAGATATTTACATTACGATTCATAACAGTAGCAACATTACAGTGATGAAGTAGCAACGAAAATAATGTTATGGTTGGGTCACTACATGAGGAACTGTATTTAAAGGGTCAGAGGGTTGAGAACCACTGCTCTAGGGTTTTGACCCAGCCCGTAGTGGGCATATAGGTGCCCCAGCCTGGGGGGTGGGGGTTCCTGTAATCTCAGTGTCCACTTGTCTGAGATTGGGCTGGCTTTAGCCACTGCTTAGGATGAAGTGGAAGGAAGGTAAAATCTCAGGGACACCTGTTAGGTGCCAGGCACGGTTTGGGCTGCTTTCCTGTATTATCTCAGTTAGTGCTCCTGACCCCACCGTGAGTGTGTGTGTGTGTATGAATCTCCAGGCTCCACAGGTGCTCACAGCTGACCACACAGCTAATGGGAGACAGACCTGGGAGTTGCCTTTTTCTGAAAATGCTGGGACAAAGATGGTGACCCCCTCGCCTCCTCCCCCCACAACCCCATTGCCTTCCAGTGGAGGATCTCACGACCACATCCAAGATTATTTGGACATCGAGGACTTTCGACAAGCTACGGCAGCCTCTTCAGTGATGGTGGCCCGAGCTGCCATGTGGAACCCATCCATCTTCCTCAAGGAGGGTCTGCGGCCCCTGGAGGAGGTCATGCAGAAGTACATCCGATACGTACGTCTCTGCACGTTTTTGAGGCAAACATTTCTCCCTGTCTGCCCCATTCCTGCAGAAAGCGCATTGGGTCAGCCCCCAGCTGCCAGCAGCCCCTCTTTCCTTCTCCTTTTCTTTTCAGTTCTGGTCATGCAGCTGTGGCCCCCCGGGCTGCAGTATAGAGAAGGAGTGCCAGGGAGGCGTCCCCCTAATTACCTCCTTCTAAGGCTTCCATGGTGTGGGGTCACAGCAGGGACCTCTGGATCCAGGATGCTTTTGGGGCCCTAAATACGACCTTTTTCCTCGTTTTCAACCCCCACACATACACGTGCCTGCACAGTGACAGTGGGTCCGTGTCACTGAAGAGAACCATGCCAATGGCTTGGCACAGAGTAGCCACAGCCAGGAGGAGCCATTGTAGCTGCTGTTGTTGGGGACTGATTATCTCCATAGCGATGTCTCACCTTGTCGTTAGTCGGAGTCACTCAAAACTCTTCTCCTGCGAATTCTCAGAAGGCTTTAACCCCTAAATTAGCGAATAACCCGTTGCTAACCCTCTCCTCAGGGAACAGCCTTTTCTTCTCACTGGGAGCTTGATGGCAGTGCCAAGGGCATTTCCCTGTAAAGGAAATTTCTTGACAAGTTCACCTACCCTGTCCCTTTGGCACAGCTGGAACTCTGTGGGACTCCATGGTCAGCCATGCGTGTCTGCAGGTGGAGGCAGTGAATGACCTCACATTCTTCTGTGAGTTGGGCCTGCACTGTCCCCCAGAGCAGACTTCCCCCTTCCTCTTCCGTCCTGGGGCTCACACCCTCCTGGAAGGTCAGGAGCTTCTCAGATCTTAAGACTGATCACCCTGCATTGATTGCTCCCTCTCCGGTAGCCTGGGTCAGCCAGAGGCACAGGGGGCTTCAGCCCAGGTCAGCTGTCTAGCTCTTCTGGCAAGTCTGTAATAGAGAAGACATGTTCAGTTGTGCTGAGCTTGCTCACTGGGTGAAAGGTGCTCCTATCATTCCTGCTCAGCCTGACCTGTGGCAGATCGTCAAGAGTGTTTTTGTGCTGCCCAGCCGGAGTGGCTCAGTTGGTTGGCGCATCGTCCTGTGCACTGAAACATTGCCGGTTCGATCCCCGATCAGGACACATACGGAAGGCAGCTGATTGATGTTTCTCTCTCACATCAATGTTGTTCTTTTTTTGTCTCTTTCTCTCCCTTCCTTTCTCTAAGCATCCTCTTGGGTGAGGTTAAAAAACAAAACAAAGAATGTTTGTTTTCCCGGAGAAAGGGAGCGGCTTTCAAGCATGGGCAGGGCTGTTTCTGGTCCAGCCAGGTGTGTTCTGTCCCAAGTAAGCTGACTCAAAGCCGGCTGGGGCTTACCCACATACCCCTGCTTTGTCCTGAGCGAGTCATGGCACAGAAGACATAGGCCTCGTGCTATTAGAAAAGCGTAGGGGGCGAGGAGTTGAGGGGGTTCTGGAGGACTGGGGCACCCTTCACACATGCTCTCTGGCCTGGCCCAGCTAGGCAGGCTTCTACTGGTATCCTGGGCAGTCAGTTGTCCTATCTCCCAGACCCTGCACTTACCAGTTTGTGAAGTAGTGCTAACAGCTGCACCTCATGCTTGTATAGCTCAGGGAAGTGACAAGTAACACACGTGCACATGCTCAGTAGGTGGTGCTGTCCTTCACTCATGCAGAGGAAATTGGAGACAGGCCATTTAAGATACGGGCAGGGAAGGTACCTACCATGGTTATAAGGAATAGAAGAATCCCACCCTGTCCTGGGCTCTTCCTGCCACACCAGAATTTGTCTTGTTCTTCCACCCTGTCCTAGATGATGCCTGGCAGCAGGTCCTCTATGGTTAACTATGGTGGCTGAAGCAAGAGGGGCTCCCTGCACATCTGGACCTCAGGCAGGCTGTCCAGTAGGGAGTGCTCCTGACTGGGGGCTTTGGCCGCGACGCTTGAGCTTTGTACCATTAACTGGAAGGTTAGATGGCCAGGATGGAGGTGGCTCTTATGAGGTCCCACTACCTTGGCTGCAAGCACACTTCCGCCTCGGGGGCAGCAGGTGGGCTCATGTTGGTTCTTCTTGCAGGCCGTGCAGTATGACAATCACTACACCAACACCAAGCACTGCTTGTGCCAGATGCTGCGAGAACAGCTGGAGTCACCCCAGGGAAAGTTGCTCCATGCCGCCCAGTCTTCCCGGGAAATTTGGTGAGAGGGGCAACGGGCTGTCCATCTGTCCTTGCAGGCACTGCCCAGGCTTGACCCTGAGCGCTAAGCTGACTCTACCGGGGAGCCAGGGACACCGCTTTTGGAGGCAGATGTGCAGGAGTGGGGTTGTGCTCCTGCCGCACAGAAGGGGATACTGTGAAAGCTTTGGAACTTTACGTCCCTGGGCTGGTCTCAGCAGCAATGTTTCGGATACCAGGGCGCTAGTAGGATGGAGGAATGCGGGGGCTGGGCTTGGGAATTCCTGGGGAGGAAGGGGCTTTCCTGGTGGCAGGTCTATAATCTCATGCAATGCCACCGAGTCCCAGTTATCAGGAGAGTTGGGGGTGCAGAACGGAGCCCTGGCCTGAGCTTGCGCCCACGCTCATCACTCTGCCGTTTGAGACCACCCCTTGCTCCTCTGCTCAGGCGGTTGACATGTGGGGCCCTCACAGCCTGACCTAGTGCCTGCTCCCACAACTCCCTATTTCCTCTTCCCACCTCCACACCTTCGCTCGCACTGGCTCTTCCACCTGAATGCTTTCTCCCCCTCACGTTGGCTGTCTGTATCCTGCCTCCTCCAGAGAAGCCTTTCTGAACCTCTCTCACCCACAGACGGCCATCTTTGTGAGTGTCCACCTGTCCTTACGCTGCTTCCTGGAAGAAAACGGCTTGCCCAAACCCTCCTCCTCCTGGGTGGTGGTGTTGGTTCTGTCCCTGTGCCACCTAACTTAACCAGCTTGACCCAGGCGTCTTGTGAGCTCAAGACTATACTTTTCAAGAGTATAACTGTTGCTCTGGGTGGTACCTCAGTTTAGGTGAGGCCTAACTGCTTGTGGCCGGGGCAGGAAGTGGGGAACCACTCAGTGGCCATGCTCCGTTTCTTCCCCCTGTGGGCACACATGAAGCTGAGGCTCTGCATGTCTCTGGCGCTTGATCTGTGTAGGTCAGCTAGTCACTGCTGGCTGGGGAGACCTGCCTGGATGCTCTTCCTAGGAAGAGAGGCCGGGCTCAGATGATGGGGTTGACCTTAACAAACTTTCCCACCCAGCCCTGCCTACAAAGTGGTACAAAGCTCCAGTGGCCACCCTCAGGGGTCCACATTCACTGTCCATCCACCAGTGCAGACTGACCCCAGAGGTGGGTAGCAGGTGTCTTCTGAGGGCCAGGTTCTGGAGGTGTTTTGGTGGATATGGAGTGGCATTTCTCAGTGGGGGGGCCCTGGTTCCTGCACTAGTTCCCTGGAGGCTCCCTCAACTAAGGGGTTTGCCCCGCTTGACTTGTCTTTATATAGTGAGGCCTTTGGCCTTGGTGCCTTCTATGAGGAGACCACACGAG
Organism: Myotis davidii; assembly: GCF_000327345.1. NCBI lineage: Eukaryota > Metazoa > Chordata > Mammalia > Chiroptera > Vespertilionidae > Myotis > Myotis davidii. The sequence goes on along the minus strand of NW_006295183.1, from coordinate 600,967 downwards.
AACTGGACTCCCGGCGGGCCGAGTTCCTGGCCAGGACCCCAGAGGAGGCGGAGGAGCCGGCTGAAGATACCTCCGGTGTCATTAAGATGGCTGTCAAGTTTGACCGGTAGGTCTCCAGCTGGCCTAAGCTTAGGGCTTCCCCGGGCTGGCGAGCTGGCCGTTGTACATGGTTAGCGACCAGTTTGGGGACCACCGCTCTCTTTGGTTTGGATACTTGTTCTCAATTATTAGCCACCCAACGACGGCGTTTTGGAGAAGATAGTCCCTGAAAGCCCAGGCAGTGCTGTCAAGGTCGTGCATGTTGTCCCAAGGGCCACTGGACTCCACCTTTTCCCTGACCCACTCCCCACCTCTCGGGTGAGAGGACTTCTCTCCTTCTGTTCCTGAAAGTCTGTGCTTTTCCCTACCCCTGAGGAGCTAGTTGCCTACAAGGAGCTCTCCAATAGCAGAGGGACCCTTGTCTTTATCTGGCAAGTCCTGCCCATACCCACTGCCCCTCACCAGCCCTAGGGAATCCTCTCTAGGCAGATACAGCTTCAGGCCAATTACTGCCTCAGACTGTGACTCAGCTCTGATTGGGTCCCTCATCCTTGTCCTCTGCAATCTGGTACTAAGCCTTTCTCAGGTTTCCAGGCCCAGGCCAGGAGCTAGTTTTGTCTGGCAACAGCTTGGGACGAGGGGTGTAGGGACAGCTGTTGGGCAGTTATACCCATGGAGAGCTCCTGGTAGGAAGTTGGACCGTGGTGCAGACTGACTCTAAAACCAGATTCCACTGTGGATAAGCAGCAGTGGGTCATTTTGACACTCAGCAGACATAATTAGGGTGTACCAAGCTAGATTCCTGAGACCTTTGTATGGCCACCTGCGTTCCCCACTCCCACCCACTCTCCCCAGATCTTATCTTGAGAGGCAAACCGGACCTTCCTTCTTGGCCGTCAAAGGCTATTTTCCAGGCTGGAGCTCAGAGGGTTGGGAGTTTACTTCCCACCTCAATTCCCTAAGCATGCCGAAGCCCATCTTCCCTTTAGGCAGAATGCAGGCTCCAAGTTGCTGGTGGAACAGAAATAGATGGTCAGGGGAATAGGTACAGGAGTCTTATTTTTAAAAAATATATTTGTATTGATTTCAGAGAGGAAGTGAGATGGGGAGAGAGAAACGTCAATGGTGAGAGAATCATTGATCGGCTGCCTCCTGCACAGTCCCCACTGGGGATCGAGCCCACAACCTGGGCATGTGCCCTGACCGGGAATCCAGCCATGACCTCCTGGTTGATAGGTTAATGCTCAACCACCAGGCCACCAATGTAGGTGATCCAGGAATCTTAAAGGCAGCAGCTCGATGTCTCCGTTCCTGTAGCTCTTACCGGGAACTGAATAGTGCCCCTGCCGAGAAATGAGTTGGTGATAGTGGGTGGGCCCTGACTACGTCCCCTCCTTTCCTCAGGAGAGCATATTCACCCCAGATCACCCCCAAGATGTGCCTGCTGGAATGGTGCCGGAGGGAGAAGTTGGCGCAACCCGTATATGAAACGGTGAGTTCCTGGCTGTGGCCTGCCCTGCATTTAGCCCTACAGCATTCCCACAGTTGGGGCCATCACCCCGGTACACCTACAGCTTGTACCCTGGACTCCAGGCTGCTTGGCTGGAGCCTGGCTTTGCCCTCTGTGGGCACAGAGTGGTTACTGGTGGTTAGGCCAGTCGCTGGTAGTGCCTTCCCTTTTGACAGTGGGCCTGTTGTCTAATTCTCGCTTTTCTCATAAAACTGAACCAGAGACCTAAGTAAAGGGCTGCCTGGGCTAGTCCAGTGGTGGTGCTGAGGGAGGGGAGATATCTCTGGAAATGGCCAGTTGGCTTAGGAAGGATGCTCAAACCTGAAAGTTAGACACGTTTTTGGACCAGGCCTCAGCTAGTGGGGCACAGAATTGGGCCCCAGACATGGGGCCCTTTGGTGAAAATTTTGAGACAGTATTGGTTCAATTCCTTTGGTCCCTATAACCATCTTGTTTAGGTGGCTCTCCTGGACTGGCCTTCTGACCTCCAGGCTTGTCCCTTCTGGACGGTGTGTCCTCTGCCAGAGTAACATCTCTAAAGCAAATCTGAGCTCTGGTTCCCTTGCTCAAGTCCTCAGCAGCTCAGAGCATGAGAACTGCCCCCTCTCCCGCCCCCGCCACTCAGCTCTCCTACCACATCACCTGGTCTCTGCCAGGTGGATCTTTTTTGCCCCAGTCCTTGTCTCCTCTTACCCCTTTGCCATCTGGTGAACTACTTATTTTGGAGACCTGACCCATCCAGATGTCAGTAGGAGGAGACTCCATAGTCACGCACAGCTAAGGGCCCTGATGGCCCTTTGCTTAGATTCAGGAGAGAACTCCTGACACGCTGTGGTGTCATTGTCTGTGTGTCCCTCTTTCTTCCCTGGAAGGTGCACCACACACTTCTGCTGGGGAGGAACATGTGGCACAGGTAGCTCTCATGTGACTGAGGTGGGAAGGACTTCCTTTTATCTGCCTTCGACGTGACCTTGCAGGGGGGCCTCCAGAGCTGTTCCTGTTGCCCTCATGCAGCCATCCTCGTTTTCTTTGCTCTCTTTGCACCAGGTTCAACGCCCCCTGGATCGCCTCTTCTGCTCTGTGGTCACTGTGGCTGAGCAAAAGTATCAGTCCACCCTGTGGTGAGTTTCCCCATCAGTGGGCATGAGGCTTGGGGTGGAGGGCCTGCTTGTAGCATTGGCCTGGAAGTTTGGGGGGATGGTGTACCTGGATAGTGGCATCCCTGTGTTATGACCGCTTCCTCAGTTCAGTCAGAATCTGTGACAAGGGTATTGAGAGTAAGGCCTCCCAGCCTCCAGTCCTGCCACTAGTGTGCCTGCCTACCTGCCTTAATGCCCCATGCCCCATCTGCCCAGGGACAAGTCCAAGAAACTGGCGGAGCAGGCTGCAGCCATCGTCTGTCTGCGGAGCCAGGGCCTCCCTGAGGGTCGACTGAGTGAAGAGAGCCTCTCTTTGCACAAGCGTAAGAGGGAGGCACCTGACCAAGACCCTGGGGGCCCCAGAGCGCAGGAGCCAGCAGTGCCTGGAGAGCTGTGCAAGAAGCCCTTGGTAACCTTGGGAAGTGGGAAAGAGAGCCCCCTGGAAGGCTGGTGATCACTGTCTCAGCCCTGGTCAGTGAGCCTGGCCCTAAGATGACTGTGGATGCAGAGCATGAACCAGATGCTATTGGACAATTTGCTGCCCCTGCCTGACAGATGTTAAGGGGTTAGCCTGGGCCATCAATCTGTAATATGGGCCAAGGTGCGCCCAGTGTACCCATCTCTCCTGGTAGATCTGAGTAGCAGGGCCAAGTTCCCAGTGATCTCAGTATTTTCTTTAAAAATGGGCTTTTCAGGTGGCACCCCCCTAACCTGACATTGGTACAGTGCAATAAAGACACCCTCTCCCCTTCCCCATGGCTGGCTGCTTCAGCCTTGGGCATCTTCACACACAGACTAATGGATGAGGTGGCATAATTATTCTACTTCCACCCTCTGAAGAGCTGGAGCATCCTGAAAAGTATGAGTCTGGGTGGAGGTGGGGGGCAGGGTAATCCCCTTTAGTGCTCAATGGGCTTGAATGGAACCAGGAAGGCAAGGCCCAAGAAGCCCATTCATCCTACTGGTGGTAAACCTGAGGCCATGGCCATCAGTTGGCTTTCCTGAAGAAAGAAGATATGGAAGCTGGGAACGGTTAGGGTTATCTGGACCTGCTCAGGCACATTGGGAATGCTGGGTCTGAGCTCCAGCTGCCTGGAGCTCACACCTATGAGGTGCCTGCTCTGGGCAGAGGATACTGGAGACTGCTGAGGACAACAATTTTGGGCCCTTGTGATTGCCCGCCCACGCCACTGCCCCGCCCTCCGCCCCCACCATCCCGTTTGGGCCGGAAGGAAGTGGCAGATTCTCTTTAATTTCCTCCTGGCAGTGAGAAGCAAACAAACGGCTACCACAACTCAACTCCTTGTGAGGCCACCCACGCTTACTGGGAGGGGCCTTCTGACCAAAGGTCCCTGCCTAGTGCCACTCCTGCTTCCTCAGCTGTAAACACGCTGCATCTCCTCCCCCTTTCCAAGCTCTGTGGGAAGGGAGATTCCCCTTTGGGCCAAGGAGATGCTCCTCCCATCTCCCCAGGGTCAGGTCCCTGTGCCAGCCAGCAGCCCCCGACCCTTCCAGCCTGTCAGGGCTTGGGCGCGTGAAGTCTCTCAGTCCTGGGGCTGCCTCTCCCTGCACCCACATTGCTCTTCTGTGTACAGATAAGGGTACCGCACTACCACACTACGCCTCCAGAGTCCATGGCTGTCTGATGTTGGGCAAGTCCTCTCAGGGGCCAAGGGCCCTCCGCTCAGAGTGGAATCAGCTGTCCTCTGCCTGCTTGAGGCTGGCTGATAGGGCACTATGTGCCTAATGGGTTCACTATGATGAACCTGCCCTAACCAACTGCCCAAACCAGTGCTCCCAGGAAAGAGACCCCACCCAGGAGAGCGACTGAGGCTTAGTCTGGTCTCAGCCATCAAGCTTTAGGTACAGTTTCTGATTTTTCTTACACAAAAACTGTCTTCGTAAAAGTGCTCCATTCGCTTTTCCTTATACCCTGACTGGAACAGGGCAAACAGTGAAGCCCCAATGGACCTCCCCCCAACCCCCAGGCATCCTGAGCCAGTCAGAGCTATGGGAGGACCCTTGTGGGCCAGGTACTCAGTCTGAAGATTCACTTCCCCAGTAGGGTTGGGCTTTGTCCTCCAGCCTCTCTGCCCACCATTGTGGTTTCCTGGGGAAACCCCTTCTCTGGTGGGGTCAGATTCATTTTTGGGCTATAGAGGAGAGGCAGGGGTAGAGGTCAGCTACTAAGATAGAGGCTGGAGCGTGGGGACTTTGAGGGCCCAGGAGAAGTACTGGGGAGAGGGCGATTCCCAGGGGAGCAGGGAGGTAGGGCTAGTACATGTTCCATGTCTAAGGATGTCTGACAAAGATCTTGGTTAAATATGTGTGCCCACAAATGACCTCACTTTAGCATACCTCAGTGAGGCCCACCTGGTCTCAGAGTGACGTGCCTAAGATCTGGGACTGAGTGGAGGGCCCAGTCAGGTCTGAAAGCTCCAGCCACTGTTCTCACCATGCCCGCCTTAAACTAAGGCCGCTTAGACACCCAAACCCCTCTCTGGGCTAGTGGCCACAATCCTTATCCATCCATTCCAGCCGTCTTGATTGAGGACTTCCTCCTAGCCTAGCTCATCACATTTTGGGGACAAATGATTTTGCTAAGAACATGAGAGGGAGGGATGAGTAAGACTAGAGAGGGTGGCAGGTCTTCCAAAGACCACAGCAAGAAGACTGGACTTTGTGCAGATGATTGGGGAACCTCTTACCCCTGCAGTCCTGCGTGTAGTTCCTTCCAGGTGTCCCTCTTGCTCAGAACTCTTCCATGGCTCTTCGCCGCCCTCTGGATCAAGTCCAAACTCCTTAGCCTAGCATTTGAGGACAAAGTGCTGACCCTGTCTTCTCAGCACCCTGTGCTGACTTCAGCAACTAACTTTCTTCAGTTGTAGACTGGAGCTGCTCAAGGGCAGTCCTCGTGTCGCTGACGGCCAGCCTTGTCATGGGGTGGCGAACAGGCTGGTTTGGCTCAGTGGATAGAGCATCAGCCTGGGGACTAAGGGGTCCCAAGTTCACGTCTGGTCAAGGTCACATGTCTGGGTTGCAGGCTCAATCCCGAGTAGCGGGTGTGCAGGAGACAGCTGATCGATGATTCTCATCATTGATGGTTCTATCTCTCCCTCTCTGAAATCAAGAAAAAATATATTTTTTAAAAAAAAGTATCGAACAAGAGTTTGGGGGGGGCGGGGATGTGTGGAATGGAGAAAGTTTTCCAAACTGACTTTCCTCCCAGGCTTCTGTTCCCTCTAATGTGGAACAAGGGGGCCTAGACTGGACTAAGCTGAATCACCTCATGGCTCAGAGGCCACAGGAGAGAGAGCCTTCAGCAAAGGGGGCTCAGAGCCAGGCCTGCAGCAACTGATGAAAGAGATGGCTTTACCTCAATCTCAGGCCTGGCTGTCGTTCACAGAGGAGGGAGAGAAGGCATGAAGGGACCCACCACTAGCCCAGACTAGGATTCTGTCTACTGCACTGGTCCCCTGAGCTTCCTGCTTTCACAGGGCTCTCAGGAGGCTGGAGGTGAGTCAGATGGCCGCCTGCCACCTCAGAGAGTTTTGGAGCTGGCCCGAGGAAGAGCTCATCCGGAGGTCCTGGCCCTAACTGAGGAAAGGGGTGGTGAGAGTTCGTGTGTTGGTGTGTGTATGTGGTGGTGGGGCCCTGTCACAGCCTGCAGAGCTTCCAGCCATTGCTGCCTTTCTGACAAAAGTGACATTCTTCCTGAAGTTTTCTGCCTACTGCCCAGCTCTCATCACTGCATGGCAGGGTTCTTAGTTTCCTCCAGACCAGAAGTCTTCCCCAAGACCTGATTCCTAAGTGTTTCTCCAGGTGCAGTGGCTGAGAACAGAGCTGCATCACCCAGCATCTGATGGATAGGTGAATTTTTCAAGCCATCTACAGCTTCCGTGGTCCCTTCCTGTCGGTGGGGCTGACAGGCTCAGTCTCCCTCTTGCCTTTGCCCTGGCCTGGCTGGCTGAGTCATTGTTTCAGGTAAAATCATGTCTGGAGGACAGAGAGGCTGGATAAAGGTCTATTTTCACCATCCAGATGATAACCTGGGAGGTATGTGTGAGGGGGCAGGGGACACATCCTGAAATTGCATTTTTTTTTGTTTTTTTTTTTTTTTTTTTTTATGGGGAGAGGGAGGTAAGTTAGACAACCTCCTGGGGCTTTTTACTATACCAGGGTCGTATTACATGTGGTACTAATTGGCAGGCCAGCCACCTATCTATCTGCCTGGGGCAGAAGACTTTGAAAAGTTTGTGTGGCTTTTGGCCTCTAAGTTTTACACTCAGTTCCTCAGGGTTGGAGATCCTTTGAAATCAGGACAGCTTGTCGGGGATGATGTTACACCCACTTAATGCCATTTGCTCCCTCTCCTTGACCACTGTTATTCTCTCCTGCCTCCAACCTCCCCCACTTTCAGTTTAATCCAGTGATTCATTCAGAATCCTGAACATGGAAGTACCCTGCTCTAAAGCCTTTTGTGGCTCCCTACTGCCCTCAGCATGAAGTCCAGATACCCTGCAGTGACCTGCAACACTCAAGTCTTCTTACTGCAGTTACTGTTTTTTTTTCTTGTATTTTATGGTTAATCCTCACCCAAGGATATTTTTCCCATTGATTTCTAAAGAGAGTGGGAGGGAGGTGGTGGTGGTGGGGGGATGGAGAGACAGAGACATCAATTGGTTGCCTCCTGCATGCCCCAACCTGGGCCAGGATTGAACCTGCAACCCAAGTACGTGCCATGGACTGGGAGTCGAACCCAAGACCCTTCAGGACTCACTGCAGTTACTTTTGGTCTCCAAGACTGGAAATTATTCCCTGCCTGGAACCATCTTCCTCACCTCTTTTCCCTCTCTCCAGTTCATTCTTAGCCCTGGTGGAGAATTTGTAGCCAGCGGGATTATGAACCTCTGAGCTCTTGGCACAGCCCTAACCTCTACAGTGATTATAGATTTGCTGGCCTCTCCCTCACCCCTGAAAGGACACTAATTCATCTCTGCGTCCCCACTGGGTTCCTCTGCAACGCTCGCTTGTACGGATGCTACGGCCGGTGGGCCTGGAGCTAGTGGAGTTGGCCACCTCCGCTCTCCCAGCTCCGCGTCCATCCTGGGCCTCGGAGCAGCTGTAAGTAAACAAGCCAGGTTCAGCGTCCCCGGGCACTGCCTCCATCCCAGGCCCCGGAGGAGGCGTCTTGGATTGTCTCAGGGGAAGGAAGACTAGCTTGTTGGGGAGGAGCCAAAAGAGCAAACGGTTCTTTAACACAGTGTCACTTCCCCACTGACAGCACGATCCCTCCCGCTTTCATGTGCACTGGGTCGCAGAGGTCACTAGTCCACGAGTGTCGCCAGTTCACGAAGGGCTCCCCAACTTCCAGCAGGGGACAGACTGCCCATCAGGCTGTGCCGAGGCCTCGAACTCGCCGCCGATTAGGCTCGAGGGAGCAGCTGCCAGGCCGGCTCCTGGAGGCAGACAAAGGCGCAGCCTAGGAAGCGCGGGACCCGCCCAGTAGGGGTGGGCCTACAGCAACGCGAAGCTCCGACTCAGGCCTGATGGGGCTGCCCAGGTCTCCGGCTTCGCCCCGCCCAGGCTCGGTCGGGTCCCCGCCTTCTAGAGCCCTCGCCAGGAGGCGTGGGGTGGGTTGAGAAGGTTTGAGTGGTGTCCACGTAACCCTCCGGGGCCCTGATACCTTTCCCAAACCCAGTCAAGCAGAGCAATACCGCAGCAGCTCGTTACCGAACCCGTAACCTCAGGGCCCCGGGGCCCCTTCCTCGACGTGAGCTCCGCCCAATAAGGAAAGGGATTGCCTCCGATTGGCCGTTGGGCTCCTCAAGTAGAGAGGGCTATTGGCTTCACAACCGGTGCGCGGGCCTGGCTCAGAAGTTGGGACGGGAATAGAGGCCAAACTACAACTCCCAAGAAGTAGCGGGGCTATTCAGCGCTCCGTAACACGTGACTTCCTTCTCCGGGAGACGAGGTCACGCAGTAGGCGGGTGAAAGGGCGGGGCCGTCGGGTTAGCCCGAGGCGCCAGTGGCCTATGGG
>NW_006295183.1:587654-592116 GCF_000327345.1 Myotis davidii | reverse complement strand
AAGCGGCGCTGAGGAGCTGTCGCCGCTGTAGCTGCCCCCGTCGCTGCCGCCGCCTGAGGAGCCACAGCACCCTGGGCCACGCCGATGACTACTGCAAACTGTGGCGCCCACGACGAGCTCGACTTCAAACTCGTCTTTGGCGAGGAAGGGGCGCCGGCGCCGCCGCCTCCGGGCTCGCGGCCTGCAGGTGGGTGCCGGGCCGGGCGGGACGGAGGAGCGTCCGTTCCTCTTCTTGCTCGCACGAGCTCACCCTCTCCCTGGTCCTTTGCTCGTCCGGTGTCTGGTGACACCGTGTCTGCGTGCGTGTGGTGAGTGAAGAGCGGATTTAAATCGCCGAGGAGGCGTGCGGGTCGCAGCGACGTGGAAGTGGCGCGGGCTTGGCTCGTAGCGAACGAGCGAGCGGGGAAGTCGACTGCGGGACGCCCGGGGCCAGTCGGACTCCTGGGGGGTTCGGAGGCCGAGGGTCGGGGGCCCCCCTGCCCAGGGGGCTTCCGGCGTCGCGTGGTGCGGAGAGAATGTGGCCCCTGTGAAGTGTAAGCGCACTTGGTTTTTCATCTCTTCCGAGTCTTTACACATCTTTATTTGAAAGATGCGCATTCTTGAAGCGTTAGGAGCTCTCTAAAATGCGTGCACACGTCGTGAAGCCTGCTTTTGCTGGGAGAGGAATGCTCTTGTGTTAAGTTCCACTTGTGCAAGTTTATGGTCCACTTTTACTTCGAGGTGTAACTTATAACGGGACTTTGTGAAAACTAGGTGTGTGTGTGTGTGTGTTTTCTTAAGCAAAGTGTTTCGGAAGATCAGGAGTAAGTGGGGTGCTTTGTTCATAACTGTTGAAAGTTCTGGAAGTCAATTTTATTTTAAGAAAAAGTTCACCCCAGAAGATGGTTTAAAGGAGATGGTGAGCTGGGCAGGCTGGGCACAATAATGCATGGAGGTCAGACCCGTCAGGAAATAGAAACAGGATGGCTGGGGACCTAGAGCTCTCCGGTGACCTGGTTTTAAATACGGTGGTTCATTAAGTTCGCTTTCCCTATTACATACGTAAGGCGAACTTTAAAGGGGAGGTGGATTAAGACTAATCCCTCTTTATTCTTTACGGGTATTAGGTGAATTACCTCACGTTCATATTGATGCTCAACAGTGGTCTGTAGAGTTGCATTGAAAAAACGTATTTGAATGTGAGTCATAAGGATTCTCTGGGCTGTTTTTTTAATCAGTCCATTTAGTCTCTACACGTTAGATGTCTTTTCAACATAATAAATAACTTACAATAGTTATTTATAGTTATCAATGCCACTGACGTCACTTGAGCACCGATTGTGTGGAAGGTGCTGTTAGAGACTCTGTCGTGTGGTGATAGGCGCAGAAAGGACCGACGCCCCTCCAGGAGCGTGGGAATTGGGGCTGAGGGGCCACATACCCAAATCACTCTGCTGCTGAGCCACAGGCCGACCGAATGGTGGTTCTGGTTTAATAGAGGTAGAAAGGGAGAGAGTTGTATTTCTGGAGATGGCGGCATTGAGTTGTACCTAAAATACTCAAATTACCTTGAGTATTTTCATTGAAAAGAAGGTAAACAGTTGGTGATGTCAGCAAACTTAATGGGCACAAACTTCATTTAGAGCACATCATATGCCAAATATTTATATACCAAGTCTATGATCTGTCAAGATGTTAACCAGGTTGGGGTCTAGGTTAAACAGCAAACAGAGGCAGGCAGCCCAGAGTGAGCTGGGGTATTGGGATATAGACAAGTCACAAAGCTGAGTTTATCTGAAGTTATCAGGATTGATCAGCTCAGGGTCTATTTCTAAGGCCTTCTCTACTCAGCACCACCCCCAAATAAATAAATAAATATTAATGAAACATGTGAGTAATAAAGGAGTATCATCATGTAAATAGGAATTTTATGTACATCCAAAATACTGCATAACATTCAAAACCCATCAAAACAGCTTTTTTTAGAAAATATACTTTTTATTGATTTAAGAGAGGGAGAGAGAGAGAAACATCATTGATGAGAGAGAATCATTGATTGCCTGCCTCCTGCACACCCCACACTGGGGATTGAGTCCACAACCCATGCATGTGCCTGACAGGGAATTGAACCATGACTTCCTCGTTCATAGGTGATGCTCAACTACTGAGCCATGCCGGCCAGGCAAAACAGCTTTTTAAGAAATGATTTTAAAAAGATTTTTAAAAATTGAATTGTACAGAGAGAGAGAGAGAGAGAGAGAGAGAGAGAGAAACATCAGTGTGAGATTGAAACATTGATGAGGTACCTCGTCTCCTGCAGGTGCTCTGCTGGAGATGGAGGCTGAAGCCTGGGCATGTGCCCTGACCAGGAATTGTACTGACAGCCTTTTGGTGCATGGGACGATGCCCAAAAAACTGAGCCACACCGGCCAGGACCAAAAAAAATGGTTTTTATTTATTTATTTTTGCCAAAAAAGCCCACATGATCATTTTGATATTAATATGGGTCTTAGAAGGTGTTAAGGTTTGAAACTTGATCTATAACGAAAATTTCTAAAGTTAAATTTGAGCAATTTTATTTGTGACAAAAAAAGTTCACTTTAAACTAATCTAGTAGCTACTTTTTAAAAGTTTTTTTTAATTAAGGCAAAATGCACATGACATAAACCATTTTAAAGTTAATGATTCAGTGGCAATACATCATTCACAATGTTGTGCAATTACTACCTCTAGTTCGTGTGTGTATGTATATTTCAGAGAGAGGAAGGGAGAGGGAGATAGAGATAGAGACATCAATGATGAGAGAGAATCATCAGTGGCTGCCTCCTGCACGCCCCTACTGGGGATCCAGCTGGCAACCTAGGCATATGCCTTGATCAGGGATTGAACAATTATTTCCTGGTGATGCTCAACCACTGAGTCACACCCGCCAGGCTAGTTCTAAAATATTTCCATCACCCCAAAAAGGAAACCCTGAACCCATTAAATAGTTGTTCCTTATTCTCCCTGATCCTCTCCAATTCCTGGTAACCCAGTCCCTAATCTGGGATCTGTCTGTATGGATTTACCTCTTCTGGATATTTCATATAAATGGAATCATACATATGTGACTTTTTGTGTCTGGCTTCTTTCACTTATAATGTTTTTGTGGTTCAACCATGTTGTATTGCATTCCTTTCTATGGCTGAATAACATTCTATTGTATATATTCCCCAATTTGTTTATACATTCACCCATTGATGTTGAATAGTGCTGCTATGAATACCTGGCAGCTAATTTTTAAATTCTCTTGAGAAGGGTATATTGTATATTACATATTCAGAGCTAAGGTTTCAAAATTAATGAGTCACAAAATTAGTTTTCATTTTAATAAGCATAATTACAAGTGTAGTTTGAAGAAACTAAGCGGATTGAATGACATGGTTTTAAGATCATAATATGCAGTAAAATGGGCCATGAGAATAAAATTGCTTGGTAGAATTCAGATCAGTATTGGGTTATATCAGTGTTTTTACTTTTTGTTGGATTCTCTTCCTCATTAGAATGGAAGTTCCATGAGGGCCCAGGTATTGTCTATATCTTGTTGGTACTTGTATTATCAGTGCCTAGTATAGTGCTTTGAACACAGTAGACACACAATATTTGTTGACTTAATTAATAAAATACGTAACTTTTGAGTCAGTGCTCACTTTTTCGTGTGGTAGAGGATGTTGATGAGACTTGTTTCAGTTCTTTGGTTTTTATTGGTCAGATCCATAGGCAGCAGATCTTGGTAATTTTGGGCTGCAGGTTTCCATTTCTAAAGATTTGAGGTTACTTGTATCACATCTAATTTCCATTTAGGAGATTTTTGAAAAGTATTTGGGGAGAGGGGTAGAGGTTGGAGACTGAAACAAGTCATAAGGGCTGAATGTAATGAATGTCCTAAGGAATATCTTAAGAATGTACTTGTTAAAGTACAAATTAGATGGTTTGATACTTGATAATGTCAGATACCTTTGTGACCGACTTTTAAAGATTTTTGCTTACTGAGATGTTTTGAGATTTTTTTTCCATTAAAGGAAATTTACGACCTTAGAGTCTTTAGCTTTTTATTTGTTTTATACTATGAAGACAGTGCTAGCTTTGATATTTTGTAAAAAATTTTTGAGATATTTTTTATTCAGAGAGGAAGGGAAAGGGAGAGGGAAAAGGAGAGAGAGAGAGAAACATCAATGATGAGAGAGAATCATTGATTGGCTGCCTCTTGCACGCCCCACACTGGGGAATGAGTCTACAAGCCCAGTATGTGCCCTGACCAGGAATCAAACCATGACCTCCTGGTTCATGGTTCGACACTCATCCACTGACCTATGCCTGCCGGGCCTACCTTTGATTTTTACAGTTAAAAATGAACCAAGCTGCCCTAGCAGGGTATGGCTTAGTGGATAGAGCATCAGCCTGTGGACTGAAGGGTCCCAGGTTCGATTCCAGTCAAGGGGCG
>NW_006295183.1:584228-587566 GCF_000327345.1 Myotis davidii | reverse complement strand
ATATATATATATATAAAATGAATCAAGCTGTTTTGTTTAAACTTTCTTTTACTAGACGCCTAGCTTCACAATGAAGGTATACCTCAATAATAGAGAATTTAAAATTGGCAAGTGTTTGATGTAGTTTATCAACATTATTTGCCATTATAAAGGGTATCTTCTGATGCTCTTCATTAGTATACTGATTGTATATCTCTAAGTTAATTTGATGTTATATAAATCTTTACTTTTCAAATTCAAAGTTTTCTTCTCAGGGTTTGTTCATTATTAAATATTGACTTTCTAGTATATTGTGTATAGTATCTATCTACTGCCACTTTTTAAAGGGGGAGAAATATCTTAGATACAGTGTGTATTTTTGATATGTGTACTTTTGTCATATAGCACTTTAACATCCATCTTTTTCATATGCAAAGTTGAGTTATTCCTAGATCATTGTCTGATCTTTAATCTGCAGTGTTTTACTTCATTTAGTGGTTGGAAATCTAATTCATGTGTTCTTTATAATCTACTGTCTTAGATAAATTTATTTTCTCACTTTTCAGTTTTTATTGATATTATTTACTCAACAGTTTTGCTTTATCTTGTGTTAAATGGGGTAATGTACTATTTAAAGCACTTGGCACAGTCTTTGGTCTAGTGGTGCTCATTAAGTGGTGGTAGTTAACATTTCTTTAAAAAACATACATCCAAAAAACTGGTGATAGGTTATTTTTAACCTCCTCCTCTTTCCTAGACGTTTTCCCTATACTAAACGAAAACATATTGGAGAGACAGTCATTTAAATCTTACTTAGATAAGTTGGAATATGTATCATAGACATTTTTACTTTTATTTCTTAATTCTGTTATTTTCAATTTTGCCTCCTTTCTGATATCTTAGTGTAAATATAAGAATTGATGGTCATTCACTTTTAATAATGTTTTTCTACTTTCTTATGTTTTCATAACTTCATTACTGACTCAGTATGGTGTAAAGATGGTTGATTTGCAAACCATACTAAGTATAATTGGATATTTAAATCAGTATGAAAAAAGGAAGTTGCTTGAATGGTTTCCTATAGAAGTTAATAGTGTGTTTGTACAATGCATTAGGTACTGTGCAGGAGAATTTGGTTACTGCTGAGCTGTACTTTCATACTATAGGTCAGCTTTTTCTTTAGACTTGAATGCAGAGAGAATATGTATTTGAGTCAATGATAAACTTTCACTATTGAATTTAAAAGAATTTTTATTTTTTTAAATATATTTTATTGATTTTTTACAGAGAGGAAGGGAGAGGGATAGAGAATTAGAAACATCGATGAGAGAGAAGCATCGATCACCTGCCTCCTGCACACCCCCTACAGGGGATGTACCCGCAACCAACGTACATGCCCTTGACCGGAATTGAACCTGGGACCCTTCAGTCCGCAGTCCGACGCTCTATCCAGTGAGGCAAACCAGCTCAGAGAATTTTTATTTTTAAAAATTTTTTCATTGATTTCAGAGAGGAAGGGAGAGAGAGAGAGAGAGAAACGTCAATGATGAGAGAGAATCATTGATTGGATGCCTCCTGCATACTCCCTCCTAGGGATTAAGCCTGCAACCCGGGCATGTACCCTTAATGGGAATCAAACTCGGGACCCTTCGGTCTGCAGGACGATGCTCTATCCACTGAGCCAGACCAGTTAGGGCTGATGTTAATTTTTTCAATGAAGTGTGATCAGAAAGACATTTTTGTTAAGAAAATATGGAATTTGTTTTTCTTGAGAGAAAGCAATGAAATACTGCTATATAAAATGGAAATCTTTTAAGAGGATATAATGAGTTGAATGTGTCCTTTATTTTCCTTCTTACTATTGAGTTGATCATTCAATCTGGTGGTGTTTTATTTTATTTTTAAAAATTATCTTATTATTATTTATCTGTTTTTCAACATCTTTTTTTTTTTTAATCCTCACCCGAGGGTATTTTTTTCCTATTAATTTTTAGAGAGAAAGAAAGACAGAGAGAAATACTGATGTGAGAGAAACATTGATTGGTTGCCTCCTGCACTCGCCCTGGAGCTTGCAAACAAGGTACATGCCCTTGACTGGAATCAAACCCGGGACCCTTCAGTCCGCAGGCCACGCTCTGTCCACTGAGCCAAACTGGCTAGGGCGGGTGATGTTTTATTTTAAATAAGAGGTGGTATTGAGGAAGCCATAATACAGTGAAGTCAATTGCATTACTCTTAAGAGAAAGAGGAAACCCGAGTAAGAGGAGCCTCATTTGATAGTAAGCGGTAGTTTGCTCACAGCAGTAACATAAATAAGGGAGGTGTTGTCTAAAGCTGTCCTGGTGGGTCAGGGGAGTAGACACAGCAGACTTGGCAGTAAGCCTGGCTTCTAAAACAAAATCCAAGTCATCAAATTTGCCCAGGCATGCCATATGAGGTTCAAGTAACAGTGGAATTTAAGAGGAGTTTGTTCAGGGAGGCTTAGGAGAGTCACAAGCAGGAGCAAACTTTATTAACAGCCATAATTTTAATTCAAACATAGCCTATGTATACATATATTTCTGCATATTTGGTAGCCCTTATATAATAAAAGCCTAATATGCAAATCAACTGCACAGCGGATTGATCGATCGCTATGATGTGCACTGACTACCAGGGGGCAGGCACTCAATGCAGGAGCTGCCCCCAGCCCGCAGGCCCTGACCAGCAGTGGCGGGGGGCAGAGCCGTTGGGGGGTGTCCCCCCCTGTACCCCCCCCCCACCCCATCGCCCCGCTGGTCGCCCTGCAGATTGGCCCTGATCACCAGCCAGGCATAGGGACCTTACCTGTGCATGAATTTTGTGCACCGGGCCTCTAGTGTTTATATAAATACATTGCATGACTCTCACCTGTTTGCCTCACTTTGGTAAACTTTAGAAGAACAATTGGACCTGTAAGATTTGTAGAATGGTCTGTGAATTGTCTTTGAATTGATAGTTGAAATTTAATTGTTGAGACAGTTCTAATTAACATATTGGTATTCTTGTGTGTAAGGCAAACATGTTAAACTCAAAGGCTAACACGGGCCAAATAAACAAGGTTTAAGTTTATGTGGGCCGCAAAACAACAAAAGCTTCAATTTTCATAGGAACATAGGTTTATTTTGATAGAGACATGCTGAATATAAAGGGCTGAAGTAAATGAGTAATCTTTAACATAAAATAATAGAGCATTTTAATCAAAAGTAATATTTCTCTTTTTTAAAATATATTTTATTGATTTTTTTTCAGAGAGGAAGGGAGAGAGATAGAGAGCTAGAAACATAAATGAGAGAGAAAATTGATCAGCTGCCTCCAGTACACCCCCTACTGAGGATATG
>NW_006295183.1:575308-583369 GCF_000327345.1 Myotis davidii | reverse complement strand
AGCAATTCGGGGTCTTTTTTTATTCCAGATGAATTTTTGGAGAGTTCGTTCTAGATCTGTGAAGTATGTCGTTGGTATTTTAATGGGAAGTGCGTTGAATTTATAGATTGCTTTGGGTAGTATGGACATTTTAATGATGTTGATTCTACCAATCCATGTACACGGTATGTTCTTCCATCTGTTTATGTCTCCATTTCTCTTTTTGATTCGGTAATATTAGCAGTGGGATGGTGAAGTGACTTTAGTGGTGTATATAAACATGAACTAGACTGATTTTTATATATTTTCAAGTAGGTATTTTTTAATTTTTAAAATGCTTTCTAAGAAGTGACTATACGGGGTTAGAAAAATTTACTTATTTTGTAATTGAATGGTTTAAAATTATCATTATATTTATTTTTTGAAAATTAAAAAGAAATTAATGTTTGATCATGTTGCTTGTATCCATCAGTCTAATATTTATTGAGTATTGTCAATTCACTTGAACTTTTATATTTATGAAATGAAACTACAGAACTTGGTCTTAATTATAAGAACAGATTTTTAGCGCTGACCAGTTTGGCTCAGTGGATAGAGCATCAGCCTGAGGACTGTAGGGTCCCAGGTTTGATTCTGGTTAAGGGCATGTACCTTGGTTACGGGCACAATCCCCAGTGGGGGGCGTGCAGGAGGCAGCTGATTGATGTTTCTCTCTCATCGATGTTTCTGACTCTCTTTCCTCTCTCCTTTCCTATCTGTAAAACCGCTCCCATCCTCTCTGTAGAAAATCAATAAAGTATATTAAAAAAATTTTTAATCATATAATTTAGAGATTAACTCACAAAAATGGAAATTTATATCTTCCATTTTGCCATTTGTGAGATCATTGAACACTATGATTGAATATTAAATATTAAAGGAATACAAGTTTTAACCTTGTCTTTTATTTAAGAAAAGTCTTTGGCCCTAACCGGTTTGGCTCAGTGGATAGAGCATCGGCTGCAGACTTAAGGGTCCCAAGTTCGATTCCGGTCAAGGGCATGTACCTCGGTTGCGGGCACATCCCCAGTGGGGAGTGTGCAGGAGGCAGCTGATCCATATTTTCTCTCATCGATGTTTCTAACTCTCTATCCCTCTCCCTTCCTCTCTATGAAAAATTAATAATAAAATATGTTAAAAAAAAAAAAGAAAAGTCTTTGAGGAAAATATAAAAAATTTTATCTAAATGTTACTTTTAGTTTTTTTATTCCAACATAAGAAATTAAGGAAACTTGATA
This sequence comes from Myotis davidii, assembly GCF_000327345.1. NCBI lineage: Eukaryota > Metazoa > Chordata > Mammalia > Chiroptera > Vespertilionidae > Myotis > Myotis davidii. Next base: position 582,113 of record NW_006295183.1, on the reverse strand, counting down.
TTTCCTGTTATCAACATATATAGTTTTCACTTCCATTCAGTAAAGGTTCTTCAATTAAAAATAACATTCAGGAAAAAAATGACATTCAGAAATTGTTGAAGCTAGATGATGCATATATAGGGATTCATATTCACTGTGTTTGAAAACTTTCTTAGTACAAAGTTTTGAAACCTTTTATTTTTTTGTTGATTTTGAGAGAGAGATGAGAGAGAGAGAGAGAGAGAGAGAGAGAGAGAGAGAGAGAATGAACATCAGTTTGTTTGTTCCACTTATTTACGCATTCATTTGTCTTGTATGTGCCCTGACCGGGATGGGACCTGAACCTTGGCCTGTTGGGATGACGCTTAATCAACTGAGCTACCAGGCCAGGGCTTGAAACCTTTCTGACCAAGATATCAAGTAAGAAATACATTTAACATTTCAACCTAGCACAACCATACATATTTATACACAGAAAATAGAAATTTCACATAGTTTTATCTTTATGCTATGGCATTACCTTGACATTTTCTTTTTCATTGTTTTAAAAACCTAGAGGCCTGGCCCTAACTGGTTTGGCTCAGTGGATAGAGCATTGGCCTGTGGATTGAAGGGTCCTGGGTTTGATTCCAGTCAAGGGCACATCCCCAGTAGGGGGTGTGTAGGAGGCAGCTAATCGATGTTTCTCATCGATGTTTCTAACTCTTTATCCCTCTCCCTTCCTCTCTGTAAAAAATCAACAAAATATATTTTTAAAAAACAACCAAAGGCCCAGTGCATGAAATTTGTGCACTCAGGGAGCCCTCATCCCAGCCTGTGTCCTCTTGCAGTCCGGGAGCCCTCAGGGGATGTCCAACTGATGGCTTAGACCCGCTCCCCGGGGAGCGGGCCTAAGCTGTTAGACATCCTTAGTGCTGCTGCGGAGGCGGGAGAGAGTCCCACCACCGCTGCTGTGCTCCCCATCGTGAGCCTGGCTTCTGGCTGAGCGGTGCTCCCCCTGTGGGAGTGCACTGACCACCAGGGGGCAGCTTCTGTGTTGAGTGTCTGCCTTCGTACTTGAATGGTGGTCAGTGCGCATCATAGCAACCAGCTGTTCCACTGTTCGGTGGATTTGCATATTAGCCTTTTATTATATAGGATTGTTCATGGCCCACTAATAGATCACTACCTTCAGTTTGAAAAACAGAACTCTAGGAGATGATTCCATAGTTTTGATTATATTAAAACTGTTCATTGGGAAGTTCTTGTTATTCAAGCCATATTTTCTATGTCTGTTCTTCAATACATTTTTTTAAAAATTATTTTCTAGCCAAAACCGGTTTGGCTCAGTGGATAGAGCGTCGGCTTGCGGACTGAAAGGTCCCAGGTTCGATTCCGGTCAAGGGCATGTACCTGGGTTGCGGGCACATTCCCAGTGGGAGATGTGCAGGAGGCAGCTGATCGATGTTTCTCTCTCATCAATGTTTCTAACTCTCTATCTCTCTCCCTTCCTCTCTGTAAAAAATCAATAAAATATATTTAAAAAAATTATTTTCTATTGAATTAGGTTATTGTTTTTTAGTGGGTTAATTGGTTGCTAAATTTTGCCACTTCCTGAAAATGAGTTGTATCTTTCCTTTTGTCTCTACTCAACGCCAAAGTCAAGTCTTGGTCATCTCCTGTTTGGGTTTCTATAATTTTCTTTTCATATTATATTCCCCCAAATTCAGTTTTGAAACTCACAGCTAAGGTTATCTTCCATTTCTGCTTCTTTGCATCTGTAACCTGCTTCCTTATTGGTCTTCATCACTGTGCTCCGTCTGTTTTATATCCCTCACTCTCTGCATTAATATCAGGTTCATCATCTTTAATTTTATTCATCTCTTTTTAGTCCTTTTTCCTCCACACATTTGTCTGAACTGCCTCTGCCATCCACATGCTATTTCACAGTCTTTCCTTTTTTGTGAGGCAGTTTAAAGACATCATTTTGAAGTAGTATTGAGCTCTAGATTTGGGTTCTAGATTCATGACTATTGCTGGTTGTGTAACATTGCTAAAAAAGTTTCAGGCTAAGTCAGTCCTTTCATTTTATGAGAGGAAATTAAGGTTCAAGTTGACTTGCCCAAGGTCATTTAACCTAGTTAGTTGCAAAACAGAAACCCAGGACCTCTGGCTCCTAGTTTTTTGGTCTTCTCCAGTAAATTGCTTAATTTATGCTTGAAAATCTTAGAGGTTTACAGCCTAGAATTTTGATCATTTTTGTAACTTTCTTTTTTGTTTGTGTTGTTAGGTAAATATTTAATTCAGTGTTATTGAGTACCTATTATGTGCACGGTATATTTATATACATTATCTCCAAGCCTCAAGATAACTGAAAGAGGTGGGTATTTCCATTTTATACCTGAGGTAGAATTGACCATCTGGAAAGTAGAAAAATTGGTATTTGAATCTTGGTTTTTTGACTTGGGTTCTTCCTACTATGCAACTTGCTTCACCACTACTCCCAGAAAGAGTTTAGTACAGAAATATTCAATTTTTCCTTTGGTGAAGCCAATACTCATGACAAACACCTGGAATCAAACATATTTGAGCCAGGATTTACAATTCACACGTGTATTACTGTGATTAGGTTTTTCTGCTTTTGACTCAAAATGGCTGCTTGAGGGAAGCCTCTTACTCCTTGCCTGCTCAAGAGATTTTAAAATGGTAATAGTGAGGAGCCCTGGCCAGGTAGCGCAGTTGGTTAGAGCAGTGGTCGGCAAACTGCGGCTCGCGAGCCACATGCGGCTCTTTGGCCCCTTGAGTGTGGCCACGAAGTTTCAACCACACTGTACGTGTGCGCCTGCACGTGGTATTTTGTGGAAGAGCCACACTCAAGGGGCCGCAGTTAGAGCATTGCCCCAATAAGCGAAGGTTCTCTGTTCCATCCCTGCTCAGGACTTATATGTTTCTGTCTCTCCCCCCTCTCCCTGTTCTCTCTCTAAAATGAGTAAATTAAAAAAAAAAACACCACTTTTTTTTATGGTAGCAGTGATACAGCCAAGCCAGTAGAGTGTCTGCACAGCTAACTGTGCTAGGCTCAAATTTAGCTCTTCTGGGCCTTTTCTCTTTGCTTCCTTGTGGACCTAGAGGTCAAAAGGCCTTGTAGTTTAAATGCTGAGGATTTGGCCTTTCTCTTTGGCAACTCCCTCCCATGTTGTGCTGGTTACAGTTTGATTTGTGACCTTCACAGTCTGTTTTGCACTTCAAATTTAAATTTTAAAACATTTTTAGATTTGTCATTAAAACTGCCCTGAACCTAAATGAGGGGAAGTTCAGAATTTTAAAAATGCTAAATTACTGGTTAGGGCAGGTTTTTGTGGGGTTTTTTAAACATTTGCTTTCACATGTTCCAAAAGGTATATGAGTACTACTATTTCTTTGGTTGAATTTAGAACCCAAGTAAAACTCTTCTACCTTCTATAGCTACTAACACTGATACACATTTTTCCCCTCGATATTTTGATCGATTTGCCATCTGCCACTTGTTTTTATCTCCTAAGATCAGCACTGCCTGTTGGGCCTCTCTTTGTCTAATATGTATTTCTTTATTACACATACCCAGTTGTTTCTGAGCTTTTCCAGAACTCTTTTTCAGAGCAAAGACAAGAAGGCTTTTTTGTTATGTTACCTAGTAAATATTGACTGATCCCTATTTTGAAACTCATGTTGACTTTTATCATCTGATCACTATTTTAAAGGAATAGTAATTCTTTAAATTTTCTAGTTGAAACATTTGCAATTACTTACATTTGGTTGGGGAAGGGAAAGCGATACACTGACTTCACATGGCTCTATTCTTTAAAAGTGAGGAAGGACTTTTCCAGAAACCTACAGCAAACTTAACCTCTCATTCATTGACCAAAATTGGGTTACTTTCCTTTTCCTAAATTAGTCTCTGGTAAAGACCGATGGAATTATTCTTAGCCAGCCGGGCCCATCCCTTGGCCGGAGGATGTGGTTGGCCTCTCCTGAAGCACATGGCTGCATGGAAGTGGAGTAGATATATGGACGAAAATCTGTTGGGAGGGAGGAGAAACTAGATGCCGAAGTGGGGGGTTGAAATCAACCAAAATAATCTTCTGCACTTACTATTCATAGTATGCTAGTAATTGAGGAACTTTAAAATATAAACACGATTTTTACTATGCAATTACTTTTTCTGGCCTTGGCTTTTACTATGTAATTACTTTTTCTGATATTGGCTTTTTCTCTTACGTTGTCAGAGTTCTTGGGGGTGGACATGGGAGCTTATGTAAGTGCAGAGAATGAAGTATGGCTAGTAGATTTCTCTGTTCCTTGTGGTTCAAGTGGAATCAGATAGTCAAGCAAATGTCCAGAAGCATAAAGACAGAGTCATCTAATTAAGCCAATCCTGACTTTTCAAAATAGAGATAATAAAGTATTTTTAAAGTTTTTGAAAGTGTGTTATTTTACTCTCTGTCTTTAAGGCTACTCTGAAAGATAAAATAGAAGGATATGATCTGGGAAGAGAAAGTAGAAACTAGATAAGAACATTGTATAAGATCTTAAAAGGGAAGGGACCATTAGCTGAGTGAATACACTAAACTATTCAATCTTTTAATAAAACTTATTGTGTCACTTTATTGGAGTGGACATGTAAATAATACAGGTACAGAGAAGGCCCTCTGAGAGCATAAGTGACAGCTTAACTTTGAGAGGTCAGAGAAGAAGTTACAATTGAGCTAAATCCAGTATATTGTGTTTCCTAGGTAGATAGGTAGCAAGTACATTTCAGGCCCATTGATGACCACACCTGAAGACACAAGTTAGAGAGCATAGTCCTTTAATTTGGAAAGGTTGAAGATCAGGCTATAGTAATCAGATGTGGCTAGAGATGCAGAGCCTATTATGCTGTAGTGAGGAGTTCTGGGCTTTTAGATTAAAGATAGCAAGGAGCCACTAAAGCAGTGGTTCTCAACCTTCTCGCCCTTTAAATACAGTTCCTCATGTTGTGACCCAACCATAACATTATTTTCGTTGCTACTTCATAACTGTAATATTGCTACTGTTATGAATTGTAATGTAAATATCTGATATGCAGGATGGTCTTAGGTGACCCCTGTGAAAGGGTCATTCGACTGCCAAAGGGGTCATGACCCACAGGTTGAGAACCGCTGCAAAGGATTCTGAGCTGGACAGGAATGTCAGATTTGTCTTAGATCTCTGTTACACTGTGGATAATGGGTTGTGTAAGGCAGGAATGGAGGTGGGGCAAATGTACCTGAGAAATGATACGGGCAGAGTAGTAGAGATGACAAGGTGGGAATAAAGCTGAGACAGATTTAGGAGAAAGAAATCAATAGGACCTGATATCAATTGAGTAAGGAAAGGAAGGAGGCTAGGATTATTTTTATTTTTCTAGTTTGGGTCAGTTGTGGTAGATAGAGAAACAAGTTTGAAGGTAGAGAGAGGGGGAAGATGATTCAGTTTAGTAAAATGTGCCGCGTACCATGAGAAGTCTGAGAGGCTTATATATCATTTTACCAGAAGGATCAGGTGTGGAGAAGAAACTAGACAAAATAAAAGAGGAGTTTTGGCTTCTGGAGAGTGTAAATTGTGGCAAGATGCTTGCGAAATATATGATAAATAAGGGTTGTAAGATTTGTTATGCAGATAAGAGTAGTTCTCCTTTTCCTGGTACTAGAGAGGGAACACCTTTATAAATGGAAATCTGTCCCCTTTACAAAGAGAAATTTATGCCCTGCTTTTTTAGGCAGCAAGGGAGAGGCAAAGAGTTCTTCCTATGTCTGTTCTTTTTCATTTACCTTCAGCTCAGTCCTTATGCCGAAGTGGTATGTTTTGATGTGGTATATTTTGATCCCCTTCAATAATGAGCTGTACTTATTTAAAGTGTACAGTTTGATGAGTTTTGACACATGTATATCTATGAAATTTTCACTGCATTCAGGATAGTGAACATATTTATCACCCCCAAAGTTTCCTTGTAATCATTCCTTCACATTCACCTTTCCCCTTTGCCTAGACAACCATTGAAGTCACTATAGAAAACACATACATGGAGTCATGAAGTATATACTCTTTTTTGGTTTGACTTCTTCCACTTGGCATTGTTATTTTGAGATTTATCCACATTTCTGAGCATATCAGTAGGTTATTCATTTTTATTGGAGAGTAATTTCCATTGTATGCATATAACACAACTACTTTACCCGTTCACCTCTTGATGGACTTTTAGATTGTTTCCAGGTTTGACCTATTACAAATAAAGCTGCTATAAATATTCATGCATTCGTCTGTGTGCGGACATATTTCCTTTACCTTTGGATGATAGGTATAAGTTTAACTTTTCGAGAAACTGCTGAACTTTGCTCAGGTGGATGTATCATTTCACATTTCTAAGAGCAATGGAATGAACATTTCCACATCCTCACCAGTTGATATGGTTAGTCCTCTTAATTTTAGGCATTCTAATCGGTGTGTAGTGGTATTTCCTTATGGTTTTATTTTATATTGCCTTAACAACTAATGCTGCTGAGCATCTTTCTTTGTGTTTTTTTTGCTATTTGTATATCTTTTTTTGGTGAAGTGTCTGTTCAGGTCTTGCCTATTAAAACTTGTTATTTTGGCCGAAACCGGTGGCTCAGTGGATAGAGCGTCGGCCTGCGGACTGAAGGGTCCCAGGTTCGATTCTGGTCGGGGGCATGTACCTGGGTTGCTGGCACATCCCCAGTGGGAGATGTGCGGGAGGCGGCTGATCGATGTTTCTCTCCCATCGATGTTTCTAACTCTCTGTCTCTCTCCCTTCCTCTCTGTAAAAAATCAA
>NW_006295183.1:570719-574971 GCF_000327345.1 Myotis davidii | reverse complement strand
ATTTTGGCCATTTCCTTTTCTTTATTTGAAACTCCTTTCTCCGACAGTAAGAAGTCTTATCTACAGTATATTTGTTTATTTGTTTGATCCTAGAATACCCATAAAAGAGCTTCAGAATTACTCACCTGTACTCCTCCAGAAAACAAACCTGCTAATTAGTAAACAGTATCTGTGTACAGTTCTTTAGCATTAGAGTACAGAGTCAAAATACTGTGGGTTTTTGTTTGTTTGTTTGTGTTGTTTTTTTCTTTATTGATTAAGGTATTACATATGGGTCCTTATCCCCCTAGCCCCCACTAGCCCTCCACTCATGCCCTTATCCCCCTGTTGTCCATGTGCATTGATTAGGCTTATATGCATGCATACAAGTCCTTTGGTTGATCTCTTCCCCTTTCCCCCACCCTCCCCTAGTTTCCCTCTGGGGATTGATAGTCTGATCGCTGTTTCTCTGTCTTTGAATCTGTCCCTGTTCATCAGTCTGTGTTGTTCTATGTTTAACCTTTGTTTAAAAATTTGTTTAATCTTTACCCATTGAAGGGCATTTGGTTATTGCCAATTGTTGGCTATTATGAATAAAGTTACTATGAATATTTGTGTACAGGTTTTTGTGTGAATATGTTCTTATTTCTTTGGTTGTAAGTTCCCAAAAGTAGTTGCCTCCCAACCTCCAATATGGGAGTTTAGTATTGTGAGAAACTGCCAAGCTTTTACATTCCCACCAGCAGAGCATACGTTGCCCAGTATCTTTGCATCTTAGGCAGCATTTAGTGGTATCACTATTTCTTATTTCAGTCATTCTGAAGAGTAGTGGTATCTCATTATGGCTTTAAATTATATTTCCCTAATGACTAATACTATTAAGCATTGTTTTTATCATATATCTATCATTTTTAGTCAAGTATCCATTGAAGTATTTGCCTCTGTTAAAACTGGATTTTCTTAAGTGTTGAGAATTCTTTACTATTTTTAGGCACATCTTTTATCAGATACACACCTTACAAAGAGTTTTTCCCACTCTATGGCTTGTCTTTTCATTAATAGTGTGTTTTACAGAAGTTTTTAGTTTTAATGAAATTTGATTTATCAATTTTTTCTTTTATGGATTATACTTTTTTTTCCTATTTTTTTAAAAAAATATATTTTATTGATTTTTCACAGAGAGGAAGGGAGAGAGATAGAGAGTCAGAAACATCGATGAGAGAGAAACATTGATCAGCTGCCTCCTGCACATCCCCCACTGGGGATGTGCCCGCAACCCAGGTACATGCCCCTGACTGGAATTGAACCTGGGAGCCTTCAGTCCGCAGGCCGACGCTCCATCCACTGAGCCAAACCGCTTCGGCAATACTTTTGATGTTATATCTAAGAAATCTTTGCTTAAACTAAGTTCACAAATATTTTCTTTTAGGTTTTCTTTTGGAGGTTTTAGAGTTTTCAGTTGTACATTTAGGTCTATGATCTATTTTGAGTTTTTTTGTGTGTGTATGATGTTAAGGTATGGACCCAAGTTCATTGTTTTTGTGTGTTTTTTAATCCTCATCTGAGGATATGTTTCTATTGATTTTCAGAGCGAGAGGAAGGGAGAGAGAGAGACATCGATGTGAGAGAAACATGGATCAGTTGCCTCCTGTACATGCCCTGAACCTGCAATATTTTTGGTATATGGGAGGATGCTCCAACCAACTGAGCTACCGGGCCAGGCCCCAAGTTCATTGTTTTTAACATACGGATACCCAGTTCTTCTAGCCCTGTTTATTGAAAAAGCTATCTCCTTTGAAAAAGCTGTCCTTTCTCCACAGCATTGTCTTTGCAACTTTATTAAAAATTAGTTGACTATACATGAGTGAGTTTACTTTTGGACTCTGTTCTATTTTGAGCTCTGTGTCCTTTACTGATACTACAATATCATGATTACTGTACCTTTATAGTAACTCTTGAAATCAAATAGTGTCACTTTTTCAATTGTGTTCTTTATCAAATAGTTTTGGCTATTCTAAATCCTTTGACTTTTTATGTAAGTTTTAGAATCAGCTTGCTAATTTCTACAAAAATACCTATCAGAATTTTGATTAGGATTGTATTGAATCTATAGCACAGTTTTGAGAGAACTGCTATCAGTATTAAGTCTTCCAATCCATGAATAAAATGTCTCCATTTCCTTTATTATTTTATTATATATTTATTATCTTATTACATATTACTATTATTTAATTTCTCAGCAATGTTTTATAGTTTTCAGCATACAGGTCTTACTACTGTAAGTGTTGCTATAAACATTCATGTACAAATTTATGTGTGTGGAGATGTTTTCATTTCTATTGGGTATATACCTAAGAGTAGAATTGTTGAATTATGTGTTAATTCCACGTTTAATTCTTTGAGGAGCTGCCAGACTTTTTCACACTAGCAACATCATCTTACATTCCCATTAGCAATGTATTAAAGTTCCAATTTCTGCACACCCTCGCTAATAATTATTATTTCTAATTTTTGGTCTCTCACTATGGTTTTGATTTGCTTTTCCCTAATAACTAATGATGTTGGGTATCTTTTCATGTGTTTACCAGCTATTTGTATATTGTCTTTGGAGAAATGTGTATTCAAGTTCTAATAGTAGTACCATTTTAAAATTGGGTTGTTTGTCTTTTTGTTGAGTTGTATGAGTTTTTTATATGTTCTGCATACTTTTTGAAGATATGTTATATGCTTGTAATATAGTACATTCTTTTTACATTGTGTGCATTTCATCTTGGAATCCCCCAAACTTCTGGTTGATTTTTTAAAATTTGCATATGTTAACGTTCATTCTTTATGATGTGTAGTTGTGTGGATTTTGGCAAATGTATAGAGTTATGTATTCCTTACCCCAATACCATACAGAACAGTTCCATCATCTTAAAAATCTCCCATGGGCCAAGGCCGGTTTGGCTCAGTGGATGGAGCGTCGGCCTGTGGACTGAAGGGTCCCGGGTTCGATTCCGGTGAAGGGCATGTGCCTGGGTTGCGGGCACATCCCCAGTGGGAGATGTGCCTGAGGCAGCTGGTCGATGTTTCTCTCTCATCGATGTTTCTGACTCTCTATCTCTCTCCCTTCCTTTCTGTAAAAAAATCAATAAAATATATTTAAAAAAAAAATCTCCCATGGACCACCTTTGTAGTTACCCACTCCCTCTTCCCTTTGTGTCTAGTTTTTTTTTTTCAATTTGCATAATACATTTAAAGACGAGACATTCAACCATGGCATTGTATGTATTACTAGCTAGTTTCTCTTTATCACTATAAAGTATTCCACTGTATGGATGTACTGAAGTTAGTTTATACAGTCACCTGTTGAAAGATATCTCTTAGTTCCTGATATTTGGCAGTTAATAATAAATCTTCTGTAAAGAGTCACAGGTTTTTATTTTCTGCTTTCATCTTTAGTATTGCCTTTCAAGTAGAATAGTTTAAGAAGGAGTGGTTATTGTCTACTTCATCAGGGATATTGATAGAGGTGTGCAGACTGTATTAAAGGCTGGACGAGACCTGAAGCTAGATAATTTTGAAAGTGATAAAGAAATAAAAAAGCAAGTAAGTGGAGATAGTGACAATACACTACTCTTTCTAAAAATTTAGTTTTTAGATCAAGGTCTCTTAACTTTGGTAGTATTGACAATTCACACTGATAATTCTTTGTTTTGGGGGTGTTAGTTGTATATTGTAGGATGTTTAGCAGCATCCCAGGCACCTACTTGCTATATTCCAACAAGTACCCTTGCAGAGGTAACAACCAATAACATTTCCAAACATTGTCAAATGATCCCTGAGGAGCAAAATTGTCCCCATTGAGAACCAGTGTTTTAGAGGAAGGAGGAGAGAGAAGACCCTAAAGAGGAATTCAGATCTCAGGGCAGCTTTTTAAAGGAAGTGACAGATTGGGGAATGTTGAAGCTATGGGAGAGAAGATAACTGATAGAACTAGGGAATGGAATTTAGATGGAGAAATTAGCTTTAAATGGAAGACAGGTCATTTTTTTTTTTCATGAGAAAGAAAGGAAAAGGATAAATTAGGTATTTGTAGAGATACATATATTTTTGAGGATGGTATAGGAATTAGTGGCTCTCTGCTATGTTTGTCAAGTAGGATCAAAGATCCCTTGCTAAATGGTGTGTCTCTTACAATAACTGCCAGAGAAACAGCATCCTCAAGGGAACCAGCCTTATGTTAGATGGGGATGGAGGGAACCTCCTGTTAAGAGATTGAGAAAAGACA
>NW_006295183.1:565991-570632 GCF_000327345.1 Myotis davidii | reverse complement strand
TTTTATCATTATTTATTAATTATTGTATTATCTTTTATATAAACAACTGTAAACCTACTTTAGCCCCACCCTCCTGTATGCATGTGTGTGTGTGTATATATATGTACTGAGGCCCGATGCACGAAATTCGTGTAAGAGGGACCCAGGCTTCCCTCCGGCCGTGGCAGGCACCCGGGACCCGGGCTTCCCTCGAAGCCCTGGCTTCTTCCGGAAGGTTGTCCAGAAGGACATCCAGTCTAATTAGCATATTATGCTTTTATTATTATAGATAATATGCTGTTTTTTAAGTAATAGAACCCTATTGACTTAAAAATTATAGTCAATAGTAATATGTATGTTGTTGAGACCCAGGTTTCTGTTTTATTAATGTTATATATAATAAATCTAACATTTATATGATATCTGTTCTGGATATGATGCTGGGTGTTGATACAGATTATTTAGAATCCTCACAACAACCCTGCAGTGTAGATATTATCCTCAATTTACAGATAAGGTAATTTAAACTCAGACAGACTAACTTGAAACTAAGTGATGTATTTGACTCCAAAGTAAGTGTTCTCTGTTCTATTTTTCTCCTTTGATTCCCTGTCCTCCACTTGTTGGGTTATTCTGTACTACCTCCTAAATACTAGGATGCACAATCTAATTTTTGTTTAGTGTGGTTTCATTCTGTATTTGTGTTGGAATCATAATTAGACCACTTTTCTTTCTCTCTGCTTTTAAGGGATTTCCCCCCCACAGCTTCTCATGGTCATTCTAAGTTTTGTCTTCCATAGTAGCAGCCATTGTCTGGCTGGCATGCAAATATATTATATATATATATGTGTGCGTGGATGTTAAGCTGTGATTGGATTGCAGCATTATTTCTATACTGTTTTATTAATGTTGACTTTGTTCCTACAATCAAGCATTGTAGTGCAATGTACTGTAAATGGTTGTCAAATGATTCTCCAACTTTTTTCTTTTTGTTGTGAGAATTCCTTTGATCAACTGTTCATTGTTATTATTTTTCAGCAATGATAGAACCCAGAAATAGTGGAATAATTTATTTTTTAAAACTCTTCTCAGGAAGTATTTCATTTCCTTTCTGCTTTGATAGGATATAGTAGAATTGAGTACCTGTGTGAAATTCCACATTTATTCTAGCACCCTGGGCTTCTTGTTTTTTTAAAATATGTTTTTATTGATTTTAGAGAGAGAGGAAGGGAGAAAGGGGGGAAAGAGGGAAAGAAAGACAGAAACATCTATGTGAGAGAAACATCAGTGGGTTTCCTTCTGCACGCACCCCTATTAGGGACCTAACCTACAACCTGGGCATGTGCCCTGACTGGGAACAGAACCAACAACCTTTCTTCCATGAATGGGACAACGCTCAACCAACTGAGCCATGCCAGCCAAGGCCACACTGTGCTTAAAATATGTTCTTGAATAAAGTGGATTTCCTTTGCTTAATGAATTTGGGGATAAATTAGTTCAATTTTTTTTTTGCTTCTTGGTGAATTTTCCCCCTGACTCTGTCTGTGTTAATATAATGTCATTTTCAACATTAATTTTCCTTCTTTCAAAATCACTCATCATTTTTGTCCTAATTTCCTTTCTAATGTGCTAATAATTTTCCTTTCCAAGTTTGGTGAATCGTCTTGAATTTTGCCAATTGATGGCTTGTTAACTCTCATTTTTCTTGCAAAGTTCTATTTCTTTTTTTAAGTTATTACAAGTATTATCAAAGTTATGCATTCTTTGCTTTAAAATCAGTGTTCAGTAAAGCTTATTGTGGAAAAGTTCCTTGACTCTGCCTCTACCTCACTTTCCTTTTCCCCCTGCCTCGTGGCAGTTGCTTTCATTTCTTTTATCAGTTTCTTTTGGTATGTGCCTTCAGATTTCTAGATAAAATGCTCTTACTGCTATGTTTTTCAGTTTTAACCATTTTCTTTTGACTTTCCATTGTAGAAAGTGCCAGTCTTTTAGATTCTTTTCTTTGTCCTTTATGTTGTGAAAGTTCATGATGATGTATGTTAGAATGGATCTGTTTTCATTCATTGTGCTGGTCCTCAGCGATGCTTTATTTCTTTCTCTTCATTTTCTGTTTTCTTCTGGAACTGGAAGTTTCAACTGTGGGACTCCTAGAAAATTTTAATATTCTCTTCCATTTCCTATTTGTCTCATTGCTTAACCCTTTGGAAAAATTCTTTTACTTTTGTTGTTGCCATGGTTTCACCTTCTTTTTCCTCCTAATGGAACCTGAAACCTTTTGGTGTATGAGATGAAACTCCAACCAATTGAGCCACCACATGGCCAGGGCTTATTTTTTATTTTTATTTATTTTTATTTTTGAGAGTACATTTATTAAAACTCGGGACCGTGAAACAAGGAAGGGCTTAGGGCAGAAGAAGCAGCAGGAAAAAGAGCCTAGATGGGCCTGCTTCAGCTCTCTAGAAATGTTAGAGGAAAGAAATGAGCCTAAGTGGAGCTGCTTTGGCTTAATGGAAAGTCAGAGAAATGGGGGCCTTGGACAGGTTCAGGGGGTTAGTCAGGGACAAGCTGCCTCTGCTCTGCTCTCCAGGTTGCAAGTCTTGTGGGGGTTGCCCTTGGAGTTGAGGAGATGCACACCTGTGGAGGAAGAAAGTGGGAATGGGGGTAGGGGGCAGGAGCCAGAGGGAGAGCATGCCTATTTTATCTTTAAAAAAAAAAAAGCACATGTTCTTATTTCAAGGTTACAGGATCTCTTTTTCTCAGGTTATTGAGGATAGGTTTAGGTTTCCCTCTTACTGCGTAGACTTTTCCCTCCACTTTTCACTTGTCTTTAATATTGAAGCTTTTCTCAGATATTTGATGATGTATGGCTACCTGCTTATTTTTTAAAATGAGGCACCAAAATATTAATGACAGTTCTTTAATCATAAGCGGCACTTGCTAACTGCAGCCCTCGAACAAGCTTTGTGCCAGTCTTGTTTTCAGGTTTGTCTTCACCTCTACTTCCAAAAGTATTTACTTGATGGTAGCACATTTCCTGAATGTTAGTGGTTTTTGTTGGAAATCAGTTTTCTTTTCATTGCTGGCTTAAGTTTTAGCTTTTTCAGGTGCTAAATCAGTTACCATGAGTACTGCATTCCAGCTTCTAAAATTGTTGCCACGGTTTCACCTCCTATCCTTTTTGTTTTTGTGAGTTTACACTCTTTAAAAAATCCTTTTACTATCATTTAGTGGAGTTTCAGTTGGGAATGGCAAGTGTGTGTCTTTAGTTCACTGGTGGAAGGTCTTTCAATTTGTTTTTGTTATTTATTGAGGTGAAAATTATGTAACATACAATTAACCACTTAAAAGTATACAATTAAGCCCGTCAGTGTTGGTCAGTGGTTGACCTAGGAACCAAGAGATCACTAGTTTGATTCTGGGTCAGGGCACATGCCAGGATTGTGGGCTCAATCCCCAGTTGGGCATGGAGGAGGAGGCAGACAATCAGTGATTATCTCTCATAATTAATATTTCTCTCTCTCTCTCTCTCTCTTCCTCCCCTCCCTTTCTAAAATCAATAAAAATATATATTTTTAAAAAACCAAGAAGACCCCACCCATCGCCATTAAGTTAGCAGTTATCACTACTCCTTCCCACTCTACCCCCTGTCCTCTGATGACTTCTAGTCTGCTTTCTGTCTCTATGATTTTTGACTATTTAGATACATCATATAAAAGGCAAAAGGCATCATACAATATGTGACCTTTTTTGTCTGGCTTCTTTCCCTTAGCATGGAGTTTTCCAGGTTCACCAGGTTGCAGCATTTGTCCATATTGTATATATGCACCATAATTTGCTTCCCTGTCCATCTATTGATGAACATTTGGGTTGTTTCTACCTTTTGGCTATTATGGATAATGTTGCTGTAAACATTTTAGTAGTTTTCTGTGAAGACATGTCTGCATTCTCTTGGGTGTGTATGTACTGGTAGAGGTGGAATTGTTGGGTCCTATGCTAATTATATGTTTAATTTTTTGAGGCACTGTCAAACTATTTTTGCTGCACCATTTTACTTTGTCACCACTAATGTATAAGGGTTGCTATTTCTCCACATTCTCACCAACTCTTATTTTCTGTGTGTGTGTGTTTTAAATTAAAGCCGTCCTAGTGGGTATGAAATGATATCTCTTTGTGGTTTGATTTGCATTTCCTTAATGACCAACCAGTGACGTTGAACATCACTTCATATGCTGTTCCCAATTCATGTATCTTCTTTGGAGAAATGTCTGTTTAACTCCTTTTCCCATTTTTTCAATTGGATTATCTTTTTGTTGTTGAACTGTAAGAGTTCTTTATATATTAGATGGTAATTATATATTAGATATGTGACTTGCAAATATTTTCTCCCATATTTTGGGTTGTCTTCACTTTCCTTTTTTTACATTGAATTTATTGGGGTGACACTGGTTACCGTATTTGCCGGCGTATAAGACGATTTTTTGGCCCTGAAAAATATGCCTCCAAGTGGGGGGTCGTCTTATACGCCGGGTACACTTCAGATAGACTGCCCATAGTGCTTGCCCTGTGCCATAGTGGCCTCCCGATGCCCGCCCACTTCATTCCACATACCGTTCAGGCATCAGCAGCGCTGCTGGGTGTATGCTCGGCTGTTATGCGATTTTA
>NW_006295183.1:564211-564625 GCF_000327345.1 Myotis davidii | reverse complement strand
GGTTAAAGTATAAAATGTTTCTACCTGGACTATAAAGCAAGTTGTGTTCCTGGGCTGAAGAAACTCCAAGGAGGTTAGTCGTTGCTAGGGAGAGAAAACTGGGCATTGCTACATGATGTCATTACCTGGTGCCCACAGTGACTGTTTTCGGGCTCGGCTTGGCTGTGGACCGCATTTGGCGCCATGGAGGTCATGGCAGTGTTGGCTGCGATTTGGTGGGCTGTCACTCCGGGGTGGTGGCGGGGCCTGTGTCCCACTTGGGGGAAGCTGAGTGTTGCTTTGTGGGCGCCAGGTCCGTGATGCTGTTTCCCTATAAACAGGCAGTTTACATCATGGCAGCTTCTGTGTTGAACGTCTGCCTCCTGGTGGCCAGTGTGTGGCATAGCAACCGGTTGGACACTTAGCATACTAGCC
>NW_006295183.1:536425-563187 GCF_000327345.1 Myotis davidii | reverse complement strand
ACTGAGGCAAGCAAGCCTCATGTTAGTTTCAAGCTGCCTGGCTGCCGGCCGCCATCTTGGCTGGCAGTTAATTTGCATATCTCGCTGATTAGCCAATGGGAAGGGTAGTGGTCGTACGCCAATTACCATGTTTCTCTTTTATTAGTGTAGACTAGAGGCCCAGTGCACGAAATTTGTTCAAAGGCTCAGCCCTCACAGCCCCTCACAGCCTCAGCCAGCCCTTACAGCCCTTCGCAGCCTCTCGCAGCCTCAGCTGGCCCTTGCAGCCCTGGCTTCATCTGGAAGGTTATATGGACGGTTGTCCGGAAGGATGCCCAGATGGTCGTTCTGCTGTTTGGTCTAATTAGCATATTAGCTCTTTATTATATACTAGAGGCCCAGTGCACAAAAATTTGTGCACTTGAGGGAAGTCTCCCTGCGCATGAATCCGTGCACCAGTAGCTCGCTCCCACCTTCCAGTAGCTCTCCGCCCGCCTCCCCGCCCTCCTGTATTTCCCTCCGCCCCCTCCCATAACTTGCTGCCCTGCCCGCTCCTGTAGCTCTCCACCGCCTGCTTGTAGCTTGCTGCCCCACCCTTCTGATGATCCGTGATTTGGTCATTACACGGATCATCAGATCCGTTGGTCGTTAGGTATCACAGCATAACAACCATTTGCATATTACATCTTTAGTATATAGGATATGTATGTATGTATGTATGTATGTGTGTGTGTATGTATACACACACGCATAGATAGATAGATCAATAGATAGCTAGATACCCTTCTCCACCCACTCCATCCCCCACAGTCACCACACTGTTGTCTGTCTTCACTTTCTTAATAGTACCTTTTGATGCACAAATGTTTTTAATTTTTATGAAGTCCATTTTATCTAGTTTTTCTTCTGTTGCTCATACTTCTAGTATCAAATCTAAGAAACCCATGGCCAAATCTGAGATCATGAACGTACATACCTATGCTAGTATTTTCTTCTAAGAGTTTCATGATTTTAGCTCTTATATATAGCTCATTGGTCTATTTTGGGATAATTTTTATATAAGGTATGAGATGGACAGGTTCAACTTCATTCTTTTGTATGTTGTTATTCAGTTGTCCCAGCATTGTTTGTTGAAGGGACTGTTCTTTCCCCATTGAATTGTCTTAGCACCCTTGTAAAACATAGTTGGCCATAGATGTTTTGAGTTTATTTCTGGACTCTCAGTTCTGTTCTATTAGTCTATATATATCAGTCATTATATGCCAACACAACACTGTTTTGATTACTATAGCTTTGTAGGAAGTTTTGAATTGTGAAGTGTGAGTTCTTTGTTGTTGTTGTTTTCAATATTATTTTAGCTGTATCAGGCCCCTTTCAGTTCCATATAAATTTGTGGATTGGTCTTTCCATTTCTGCAGAAAAACCCATAGAAATTAATAGGGATTGCATTGACTCTGCTTTGTGGAATATTGCAGTGTTAACAATATTAAGACTTCCAATCCATGAACAAGAGAAATCTTATCATTTATTTAGTCTTTAATTTCTTTCAGCAATATTTTGTGGTTTTTAGTATACAAGCTTTTTACTTCCTTGGTTAAATTTATTCCTAAGTATTGTATTCTTGTGGAGGCTATTGTAAATAGAATTGTTTTCTTAATTTCCTTTTTGGATTGTTCATTGTTGATGTGTAAAAGCACAATTGAATTTTATGTTTTATCTTCTACCCTGCAACTTTCCTGAATTTATTTATCAGCTTTGGTTGTGTTTTATGGATTACATGAGACTTTCTATATATAGAGTCATGTATCTGCAAATAGAAATAGTTTTACTTCTTTCTTCCTTAACAATTTGGATGTCTTTTATTTCTTTTTACTGCCTAATTGTTCTTGCTAGGACTTTCTAGTACAATGTTGAATAGCATTGGTGAAAGCTCCCATCTTCTTGTTCTTTATCTTACGGCAGTGGTCGGCAAACTGCGGCTCGCGAGCCACATGCGACTCTTTGGCCCCTTGAGTGTGGCTCTTTGACAAAATATCACGTGCGGGCGCGCATGTACCACTAGTGTGATTGAAACTTCGTGGCCCATGCGCAGAAGTTGGTATTTTGTGGAAGAGCCACACTCAAGGGACCAAAGAGCCGCATGTGGCTCGCGAGCCGCAGTTTGCCTACCACTCCTGGGGAAAGCTTTCAGTTTTTCACCATTAGGTATGATGTTAGCTGTGGGTTTTTCATAAATGCCATTGATAATTTTAAGGAAGTTCCTTTCTATTCCTAGCATACTGAGGTTTTTTTTTTGTTTTTTGTTAAATCACGAAAGAGTTTTGAGTTTTGTCAGATATTTTTTCTGTGTTAATTCATATGATCATGTGTTTTCCCCCTTCTTTCTAGTAATGTGGTAATTTTTATATATTGAATCACCCTTTCATTCCTGGGATAAATTCTATTTGGCCCTTTTAATGTGCTATTGGCCCTTTTAATGTGCTGTGAAGTTAGAACTGTGTCACTACAATTTGTTTGTATTCCAGGTAGTAGTGAGAAGCAGTATCTCCCACAGTTACTCAACTCTATACTTGTGTGAAAGTAACCGGAGACCATACATAAACAAATTAACATGGCGATGTTCCAATAAAACTTTATTTGCGGACATCAGAATTTGAATTTCATATCATTTTGTGTTATGGAACAGTATTAATCTTTTTTCAACTATTTGAAACCATCCTTATTGTGTAAGAATAACAGGTAATAAGTGAGGTTTGGCCTGTGAGCTGTATTTTGCCAACCCCTGGTTTATTGTGTAAAATCATACATAGGCAACCTTTGTTGTCCAGATTTACTTGCATGCTTGCATGGGGCCCCCTGGTGGCTAAAGGAACACAGAACAAATAAATCTTGAGATGGTCAGATTTCTGAAGCACCATGAATTTGAGAAGTCTAGAGTTGGGAATCCGGGCCTACGAGAGTGATGGCGAACCTTTTGAGCTCGGCGCGTCAGCATTTTGAAAAACTCTAACTTAACTCTGGTGCTGTGTCACATATAGAAATTTTTGATATTTGCAACCATAGTAAAACAAAGATGTATATTTTTGATACTTATTTTATATATTTAAATGCCATTTAACAAAGAAAAATCAACCAAAAAAATTAATTTGCGTGTCACCTCTGACACGCGTGTCATAGGTTCGCCATCACTGCTTTAAGACATCATTCTGATTCAGAATATGTTTGCTTCATCTAAAGTTTATTTGGCGGAAAGGTATGGATTTCAGCATCAATCAGACACTGAAATGACATTGGTACGATAACTATGTTTTAATGAAACTATAGTCTTTCAAGAACGACTTCCTTTCCCCCTTCTTTTTTTGCTCAAAGGGTTGAAGTTTAATAAATTAATAATTTTTGCTACTTTATCAAGTAACATTCTTAAATAAAACTTGATTTTTATGTTTTAACTGCAAGTGTGTGGTGGCAAAGAATTCAGTGACTGCTAAGAATTCAGAGTTGGGTGTTGTCCTCCTTTGAACTAAGGTGACACCATTTTTTAAAAATTGTGATAAAATATACAAACGTAAAATTGACCATCTTAACTGGTTTTTTTGTTTGTTTGTTTGTTTGTTTTTGTTATACTCACCAGAGGACATTTTCTCCATTATTTAGAGAGAGTGGAAGGGCGAGAGAGAGTCAGAGAGAGAGAAACATTGATGTGAGACATATGGATTGGTTGCCTCCCACATGCACCCCAACTGGGGCTGGGAATTGAACCTGCAGCCCAGGTACATGCTCTTGATTGAGAATTGAACCCGAGACCCTTCAGTCTGCAGGCTGACACTCTAACCATTTAGAAACACGGGCCAGGGGTCTCTCAAAATATATAGCTGGTACCCTGATACCTCCCTCCCAAGCAGATTATAGCAGAATATGGAGGAAAGAGAGGGGAGATCATCTATAATAATCTATAATAATAAAAGTATAATATGCTAATTAGACTGGACAGCCTAACAACCTTCTGACAACCTTCTGGATGAAGCCGGAGCTGCAAGGGCCAAGCCCCTTGCACGAATTTCATGCATCGGGCCTCTAGTTTTCTTATAATAGTTCAGGCCCCAAACCTGACTTCTCCTTTGCTCACATCCAATTCATTAGCGAGTTGTCAGCTCTACCTTAATAATAATAAAAAAACACCTCAGTTCTTACTGCTTTTCTGTTTTTACAAGCTATCACCACCCAGGTTCTATGCTCTGTTATTTTGTATGTGGATTATTGCAATAGTCTTTTAAATGTATATCAGATTATATATCAGATCATGATATTCCTTTGCTTAGAACCCTACAGTGGGTTCTGATATAAACCATTCATTCTACTGATTTATGAGGCCTTACTTGACTAGCTAGTGCCCCCTCCCCAACCCTCATTCCCATCTCTTATCATTCTAACCCAGGGATGGGCAAACTTTTTGACTCGAGGGCCACAATGGGTTCTTAAACTGGACCGGAGGGCTGGAACAAAAGCATGGATGGAGTGTTTGTGTGAACTAATATAAATTCAAAGTAAACATCATTACATAAAAGGGTACGGTCTTTTTTTTTTTTAGTTTTATTCATTTCAAACGGGCCAGATCTGGCCTGCAGGCCAGTTTGCCCACGGCTGTTCTAACCCCTCAATTCTATTCCCGCACACTTTCATTTTTATCTTTGTTTTTTTACTATATTTTTTTCTTGATTTTTAGGGAGAGAAAGGGAGAGGGATAGAGAGATAGAAACATCAATAAGAGAGAAACATCGATCGACTGCTTCCTGCATGCCCCCCTATTGGGGATCGAGCCTGCAACCCAGGCATATGCCTCATGGGGAATCGAACCAGTGACCTCTTTGTTCATGAACAAACTACTGAGCCACACCAGCTGGGCCTCACTGGCTTTCTTGCTTTTTCTCATATACTCCAAAACTACTCCATCCTCTATCTTTAGGCCTTGGCACACACTATTTCCTCTACCTGCAGTGTTCTTCCCCTAGACTTTGTATAGCTCAGTTCCAAATATCCTTTTGCTATCTCCTCAAATATTGGAGAAATAACCTTTCCAGACTTCCATATCTAAAATAACTTTCTCTCTTTCTCTTACTTTATTCACCTTACCCTATTTTATTTTTCCTTAAATTAGAGGTCACCACCTGACATATGTTACTAGGATGTAAGTTGAGGATGGGAACTTTGTTTTGTGTACTCTTATACACAGTCCTGTTTTCAGTGTCTAGAACAGTGGTTCTCAACCTTCCTAATGCCGCAACCTTTTAATACAGTTCCTCATGTTGTGGTGACCCCCAACCATAAAATTATTTTCGTTGCTACTTCATAAGTGTAATTTTGCTACTGTTATGAATCATAATGTAAATATCTAATATGCAGGATGTATTTTCTTTTTTTTAATATATATTTTATTGATTTTTTTATGGAGAGGAAGGGAGAGGGATAGAGAGTTAGAAACACCGATGAGAGAGGAAACATCTATCAGCTGCCTCCTGGACACCTCCCGCTGAGGATGTACCCACAACCAAGGTACATGTCCTTGACCGGAGTCGAACCTGGGACCTTTCAGTCTGCAGGCCAGTGCTCTATCCACTGAGCCAAAACAGTTAGGGCTGCAGGATGTATTTTCATTGTTCGCGACCCACAGGTTGAGAACCGCTGGTCTAGAACATAACAGCTATTAGTGGCTGCTAAAAAAATTACTATTAAGTAAATGATCACATTGCTTCTTGTTTAGGACAAATACAGATATATATGGTTGAAGTGAATAGCACAAAGTTAGCACCCCAAAAAGGGGAATAATGTGGATGTAGAAAGAAACTGATTTCTTGATGACTTTGTTCAACTGATGAAATAACTAATTCTGGAGCTGTCCTACCTTTGGACCTTTTGTTATATTGGATAATAAGTAACCTCTCCCACCCACCCCCCACCCCCCTTTTCAGCTACTTTGAATTGGGTTTTCTGGTTCTTTGAAGCCTAGAAACACCACAGTTCATATAGAGCTATTTTACTACTAAATTTAAAAATGACCTCTTGGGTGGAGAAACTGAAGTAAGACTGATGATACTCATGTCCCTCCAATGTTACAAATTAAAACAAATCTTTTAAAACAGATGTCTTTACATAGTAGGAGTGCATATATCTTGGTTGCGGGCACATCCCCAGTAGGGGGTGTGCAGGAGGCAGCTGATCGATGTTTCTCTTATTGATATTTCTAACTCTCTATCCCTCTCCCTTCCTCTCTGTAAAAAAATCAATTAAAAAAATATAAAATTCAATTTAATATTTTAGAGTTAAAAAAATAAAATATAGTGTACCCATCTTAAATGTTAAAAAGGGAAAGACAGGATAATTGTCATGTATTGAGTTCGTACTGTTAGTCATTGTGTTAGGTTGCTTGTCTTAAAAATAGTTCTGTGTGTTTCCAGTGATGCTCTACTTACCTCCTGTCAGTTTAATAGAAAAAAACAGCCTCAGAAATCTGAGGTTTGAGCAGGTTAAGTTTCACACAGCTATGGATTGGCATAGCCAGGATTTAAATCTAGGGGGTTTTGTTGTTTTAATAACATGTAAAAACTCTTTACTGAATATGTTCACTAACAACACCTTAAACATTCCAAAATCTAGGACTTATGGAAATAGTTAAATAGTAGGATGCTGGCTAATCATAGCAACACCAGAAGTCTAAAAATGGGGGTACTAATGTAATGAAACAATGTGATCTTGAGTATTTTTGAGAAGAGGTTGTGCTTCTCTCTGTTGTATCTATGAACATTTTATCTTTGGTTTCCCAATGATGATCTCTTTGGAAAAAGTGAAGATATTCAACCAGTACCTTATACTAGGGCTTAGTACTTCAGCCTCTGTGAAAATGGATCATAATTACTTTTTCCTAAAAGTGATGTTGCAAAACATCCTTATTACTACAAACACTCTCAGTAGCTAATTTGTCAGGAGCTGTTTAGTGTTAAATAATCCAGCAAGGGGTGCATTTAAAAAGTTCAGTCCTTATTAGGATTGCTTTAACAATCAATCATAAGTTAAGGCTCCAATGAATTATTTTCTAGTTGAGATAAATGACCCAGTGGCATCACAGGACTTTCATAATCTGGTCTGTTATGACCAAAGGTGTGAATCTTGATGGGTGACTGTGGAAGAAAAAGCTGTTACTGTTAATCATAAAAATTTCCTTAACAAAAAGAAAAGTTATGAATTTTACTGCAAGGAAACTAAGGCCTTGGAAAGACAAAGTGGTTTGGTTAAGAATTCACAGTTAATGGTACAGGTAGACTAGAGTCTTGGTCTCCTAAGTTGCATCTATTGTCCTTTTCATGAATAAACTTAATGTGTATATTTACAACTAAAAACCTTTCAAAGACTCAGTTTTATTCTTTACTCTTTTAGCCTACAGACTCCAGATGAGGCTGAATTTATATGATTATATCATTCTATAATTCTATGAATATTTTTTAAAATTACGGATATGATTATTTCTTTTGTAAAGCATTTATTGTTTGCAGATAATGTTTTCTGATTCTCATTTTATAAAATATGGGAATAGAAAAACATTATATACATATCTATGGAAATAACCAGATACATTTGGTTAAACATACCACTCTTGATTTTTAGAGAAAAAGGAAGGGAGAAAGAGAAACGTCTATGTGAAAGTGCAACATCTGTTGGCTGCCTCCCACACACCCCTACACGGGACTGAGGCCAAAACCCAGGCATATGCCCTGACCAGGAATCCAACCAGTGACCTTTTGGTCCATGAGATTACACTCAACCAACTGAGCTACATCGGCTAGGTCCACACACTACTCTTAATGGAGCTAATGTGCCCCTATTCCCCCCTTTTCCTCTCAAGATTATTATTATTTACTTTTCATCTAGTAATTTATACATCTAAATACAGCCCATTAGGTGGTCCCAAACCATTTGAGTGCCCAAGTATTCAAATCACATCCATCTCTCCTAACTGTCATCAAGAAGTAGATGCTCATGAAGATGACCTACACATAAATGACCCAGAAAAGGAATATTTGGAAAGACCTTCTAGAGATCATCTCTATCTTCCTCTTGAGCCATCTTACCGAGAGTCTTCCCTTAGTCCTAGTCCTGCCAGCAGCATCTCTTCTAGAAGCTGGTTCTCAGATGCATCTTCTTGTGAATCTCTTTCACATATTTATGATGATGTGGATTCAGAATTGAATGAAGCTGCTGCCCGATTTACTCTTGGATCCCCTCTGACTTCTCCTGGTGGCTCTCCAGGGGGCTGCCCTGGAGAAGAATCCTGGCATCAGCAATATGGACTTGGACACTCACTGTCACCCAGGCAATCTCCTTGCCACTCGCCTAGATCTAGTATCACTGATGAGAATTGGCTGAGCCCCAGGCCAGCCTCAGGACCCTCATCAAGGCCTACTTCCCCCTGTGGGAAACGGCGACACTCTAGTGCTGAGGTTTGTTATGCTGGGTCCCTTTCACCCCATCACTCACCTGTTCCTTCTCCTGGTCACTCCCCCAGGGGAAGTGTAACAGAAGATACTTGGCTCAATGCTTCTGTCCAGGGTGGATCAGGCCTTGGTCCTGCACTTCTTCCGCCATTTCAGTACTACGTAGAGACTGATATCCCTCTAAAAACAAGGAAGACTTCTGAAGATCAAGCTACTGTACTACCAGGAAACTTAGAGCTCTGTTCAGATGACCAAGGGAATTTATCACCATCCCGGGAGACTTCAATAGATGATGGCCTTGGATCTCAGTATCCTTTAAAGAAAGATTCATCTGGTGACCACTTTCTTTCAGTTCCTTCACCCTTTACCTGGAGCAAACCCAAGCCTGGCCACACCCCTATATTTCGGTGAGTTGATGAAATGGTTGCCTGTCATTCATACTTATGGATTATTGGCGGCATGTAAACTACATTATCTATATGGAATTGTTTGACCATTTTCCCCCCTCTTTTATGTTTTTCTGTTTCTTCCAGACAAATAACGAAGTCTGCATTTATTTTCTTCTGAGTCTTAAAAGTATCTTTAGATAGGCTAAAGTTATATAATTAAAGCATGTAGATATGCCCTAACTGGTTTGGCTCAGGGGATAGAGCATCGGCTTGCGGTTTGATTCCAGTCAAGGGCATATACCTCTGGTGCGGGCACATACCCAATAGGGAGTGTGCAGGAGGCAAATAATCGATGTTTCTCTCTCATTGATGTTTCTAACTCTCTATCCCTCTCCCTTCCTCTCGGTGAAAAATCAATAAAATATATTTTTTAAAAAGTGTGTAGATAATGAATTGTAGATAACAAATTACACTTAAGAATCTCTAGGAGGGATTTTCTTTTTTAATTTATTGATTTTTATAGAGAGAGAGGAATAGGGGAGAGAGGGAGAGACAGAAACAGAGAGAGAGACAGAGACAGAGACACTGGTTGTTGTTTCACTTATTTATGCATTTATTGGTGGTTTCTTGTATGTGCCCTGAACAAGGATCAAATCTGTAACCTTGGCCATGTTGGGACAACGCTTTAACCAACTGAGCTACCACGCCAGGGCTAGAAGGAATTTTCTTATCTAAAAAAGGTTTTTGTAAAAGATAGATTATAGTATGAATTAAGTTACTACTAAGATTAATTGGGAATAAGCTTTTTGTATTTTTAAGAGTTCAATATACAAATGAAATTTGCCTTTTCATATTTGTGGCAAGTGGTTGTTTTTTTTTCCTAATTTTTATCTTTTAACTTCATAAGTTTGATTTTTTCCACTGTGTAGAGGAATTTTAAAATTTTAGGTATTCAAATTTATGGCTTTTGAGTTTTGTGTTATATTTGAAAGTCTTACTCCACTCTAAAATAATTTAAAGATAGATAAAAATCTAATTTTCACATGTTTCTAATAAAGTTTTTTTTAAAAAATATATTTTATTGATTTTTTTACAGAGAGGAAGAGAGAGAGATAGAGAGTTAGAAACATCGATGATGAGAGAAACATCGATCAGCTGCCTCCTGCACATCTCCCACTGGGGATGTGCCCGCAACCCAAGTACATGCCCTTGACCGGAATCGAACCTGGGACCCTTCAGTCCGCAGGCCGATGCTCTATCCACTGAGCCAAACCGGTTTCGGCTCTAATAAAGTTTTTATATGTATAAGATATGCGTGTAACATAATATATATTTATATTGTAAATATTTATAGTGTTTGTACTATATATTGTATTTGTAAATTTTATTTTATTTATTTATTTTTTTAATATATTTTATTGATTTTTTACAGAGAGGAAGGGAGAGGGATAGAGAGTTAGAAACATCGATGAGAGAGAAACATCGATCAGGTGCCTCCTGCACATCTCCTACTGGGGACGTGCCCGCACCCCAGGTACATGCCCTTGACCGGAATCGAACCTGGGACCTTTCAGTCCGCAGGCTGACGCTCTATCCACTGAGCCAAACCGGTTTCGGCTATTTGTAAATTTTATATGTATATATTTATATAGACTCGAGCCCAGCTAAGGACTAAAGAATAGTATAATGACTGTATTTTCCAAATGGCTTATCAGTCATAACAATACCATTTATAGAATCTTTCTAGTATATAATTGATTAGAAAAGACAACTTTACCATGTATTAAATCACCACATAGAGTTGGGTTTGTTTACTTTTTTCAGAAAGCTTTTTCATTGGTATGAATGTTTATTTATGTATCCAGATCTTTAGAAAAATATAATGTAAAATTATAGTTCTGAAGATACCTTTGAGCTCATCACTCTGCTTCTGAAAATCTTAATCTTATTAAGGATTTGTTTAAGTCTGCAGAAACTAGCTGAGAGTAATAAAAATTAATACTGTTGAGTTACACAGTACCCTGTAAAGCTAGACTGAGGACAGCCAAGAATCAATGAAATAATTTAGAAATTTACAGTGAGATTAATAGCATTTTAGAAGGTAGAAGAGATCTTAAAAGTCCCATACCAATCATTGAGAAGATACTACTTTTAAAAAATATATAAGAGAGAATGGGAGAAGGGGAGAGAGATAGAAACATCGATGATGAGAGAGAATCATTGATTGGCTGCCTCTTGCAACCCCAAACTGGGAATCGAGCCTGCAGCCCCGACATGTGCCCTGACTTGGAATTGAACCATGACCTCCTGGTTCATAGGTCACGCCAGCCAGGCAAGAAGATATTACTTTAATACAAAACATTCTAGCTTTGGGTTCATTAATATTTGACCTATAGCTATATAAGTTGTTTCTTTTCCGATTCTGTATTTTCAGTGTTAGTATATCTAAATGAATCTATAGCCCTTTAAGCTGTTGAAATTATCTTACTGATCATTTGAGATGCTGCAGTGATAGGCCTTATATTTTTAAAGCCAGGTATGTACTAAAATTAAAATTTTACCTCAAACTGCAGTACATTGCTAACTATAATCAATATTTTAGAGAGACAGGGTAAAGAGCAATAGGAAGGAAATGGGGGGAGCCACATGTACAGTAGACTGACTTTTATAGCCTGACACCAGGGAGGAGGACATATATCCTGAGACACAGAGGCCTCTGGATCCTTGGAGAGATACTGATACATATACAGAGATGTGCATCTTTCTTTAAGAAATCAAATTATTATTATTTTGATTGTTTTTGTACTTATGCAACACAGTTGAGAAACAGTTATAGTTTTACAAATGTTAGAATTTGTCCTTAAAAAAAAATACAGGAAACTAAAGATGATAAAATCAATTTTATTTTTCAGGCTAAGAAATGATCATTAAATTCATTATTTCTTAAACACCCACCATATAGGATGGTGTAACTTATTAAGTGAAGCTTTACTTTGGAATAGTTTGTTTTTAAGACCACAGGAAGAAGTGTTGGTGCTGACAATAAGTGATTTGAATCACTGCTTGGCAATAATAGCATGGTGAAATGTGTCTTTCTGTGTTTTGTTTATAGCACATCTTCATTACCTCCACTAGACTGGCCTTTACCTACTCATTTTGGACAATGTGAACTGAAAATAGAAGTGCAACCTAAAACTCATCATCGAGCCCATTATGAAACTGAAGGTAGCCGAGGAGCAGTAAAAGCATCTACTGGCGGACACCCTGTTGTGAAGGTATGCAAATACCATACATCTGTTAATGATGGAGTCTATTCAGTTAGGTACTACTGAGCCTGGAGAGAGAAAATTCAAAACCAAAGAGCTTCTGTTGAGGTTTTATGTCCTTGTTGATATGGCAGCACTTCCACATTGAGGTTTTTTTGGTGTGTTTTATTTTTGCTGGGCTAAAAGATATTCCTCCTGGATCGACTCTGCACCTGGGGAAACTCTAGGGAAGAATTACTTTTAAAGAAATATTATTTATTACAGCAATTTACAAAATCAAATGAAAAAAAATCACCAGCGTCTACTACTAGTTATTTTTGTGTATTTTCCCCATTCCTTCTCCATATCTGTTTATGTAGTTTCATTAACTAATTTTATTTATTTATCTTAGTTGTTGAGAGTATTACAGATGTCCCCCATTTCCCCCCCCTTTACCTTCCTCCACCTGGCTCCTTTCCCACCCCAGGCCGTCACTGCACTATTGTCTGTGTCCGTGAACTATGCAAGCGATGATATTTTATACGATATTGTTATGTGTGCATTTTCAGTTTAACGCAATTTATAGTATGGAAATTTAATTTTGTATTTTTCGTATCCCTATAATGTGTTCTAATATATTGGAACCCCTTCCCCCTAAGTAATTTAGTAGAACTGATAATAGAACTACTCTTATTGAAGCTGTTCTAGTCTGTCCTATAGTGTCCTTTGGGCTTTAACCCTCCAGATTTAGTTAAATTAAGCAGGCACAGACCTTTGCTATGGAAACGATACAGAAACATAACAAACAACTTGGCTTACTTTCTTTTATGAAGCAGAGGGTGGCCTGAAGAGAAGTATACTGATACTAGATGAATGTTTTTAAAGAGTAGTGTTAATATTAACAAGAATTTGTTTACCGCCTGTAACATAATGCTCCTCTGAAAATGGGATGGGATGATAATCTAAGTTATTTCATGTTCTTTTAAAATTCCCAAGATGCAAAGGAGAAGCCCCATTTTTCTTATGCAATAGTATGTACACTTGGCGCAGATGTTGGCCAAAATATATGTTATGAAATATATTCCCTTTGAAATTTTATATGCATGATTACCTTCCCCTATTACTGGTTCATTTTACTATCGAATTATAAAGGACAAGTGGCTTATGTCTTTACCAAGCAGGCATTAATGTGAGTCATCTAATATGACTAGGATACTTCCGTATATAGTACTTACTGGTATGTTATGTGATATTTGGGTAACTTAATAGATAGCAATAAAATTTTTTATTTGTGTTCTTTATTTTAGATGTAACTACTTCATTTTGAACACCTACTTTAGTGGCTATAATTCTTATTTAAATAGATCTATTGGCTAACCTAATGAGTTATTTTGCTCCAGCTAGTTGTACTCTTATTCCAAAATTCATTCATTCAATCAACAATGATTGAATGCCTGTAATGTGGTAGGTACAATATACTAGGCTCTGGAGATGACAGGATGGATGCTGTCCCTTTAACAGTACTTAGAGGCAAGTGGTAAAATTATTGGTATTTCTTTTTCTACTAAACAGTTGGTTCCATAGAATAATTTGTCCAATTTAGGATTAAATAAGAAAGAGCAAGAAAAAGCAGGTATAGCAGAAAGGAGTGGATAATCATGTGTTAACTATCAGTTTGGGGTAGTTTCCTGATCTTTCTTAACTTCAGATGCTTCATCTGTAAATTGGAAAAAATGACATATACGCCACAGGAGTTTTAGGGTTAAATGAATAATTTAGTTAAAACAGTATATCACTACTTTCTACCTTCACCTTTTCACCTCTATAGAATTGTGGATAAATTTCCTTCTGCTTTGTCACTTATACTTCTGCCTCCATACAAACCAAAAGAGAAAAATGGATTAAGTTAACTTGTGTGAATATGCACACATATCCCCTCACTCTTGCCATTTCATCTTTAGTTATTGACTTATTTATACTTTATTTTGTATTGTTTCTTTCTGGAATATTTTCCACTTAATTAAAACTTTAATGTTTTTGTTAACTTACACCAAAATATATATAAAGAAATTACAACAGAAAATATTGATAGATTTCTTGACCATATAAACATAGAAAACTGTAACTTCCAGTTAACTATAGCAGGTTGAACACATGTTTTTATTAGGAAGGGGGTCAACCTTCCTAATGCCATGGCCCTTTAATACAGTTCCTCATGTTGTGGTGACCCCCAACTGTAAAATTATTTTCCTTGCTACTTCATACTGTAATTTTGCTACCGTTATAAATAGTAATGTAAATATCTGATATGCAGGATGTATTTAGGCGACCCCTGTGAAAGGGCCATTTGACCCCCAAAGGGGTCGCGACCCACAGGTTGAGAACCGCTGCACTAGAGGCCTGGTGCACAAAATTCATGCACAAGTAGGGTCCCTAGGCCTGGCCGTGATCAGGGCCTTCCAGCTGCCAGCCGGGCCTTCCTTCCAGCTGCGGCTGGGGCCTTCCTTTGTTCTGTGCCGCCCCCTGCTGGTCAGCATTACATCATAGCGAGCGATCGAGCTCCCATGGGGACACTTTGCGTATTAGCCTTGTAAATCATCGTGGGGCATTTGAATTTAGTTCTAAATGTGGAGAGAAGCCACCTGATAGTTCTGAGCAGGGGCTTGAAAATTTCGGTTAGTGTAAGTTTGTTCTGGCTCCTGGACAGAGAATAGGCTGTAGGGGAGCAAAAGTAAAAACAGGGAGAGCACATATAAGGCTATTGCAATGGTCCAGGCTTTAATTGCTTCTCTATAAATGTTACAGGACTGAAAACCATACCGGGTAAATTATATTATCTGATAATAGGCAAAAGTCTTCATGTCCTTTCCTGGGTAGCAGAGGAGACATCAATAAATTATGATGTTGCTCAGTTACAAACTCCACTATAAAGCCAGGGATGGGCCAGCAGTGAAGGAATAAAGTATTCATCTGAAGGACCACATAATAGAAAAAAAACTCGTTATTCACACTTGAAACTCTGATTGATTCCATACTTAGAATCATGAATGCAGATCAATAGCTAATTGTTTATCACTAACTACATGTTAGACACTGTACTAGGCACTCTATATTTTTATCACATACTTGGATATTTTCTAAACCATAGTACAAAAACAGAAGAGAATTTTCTTTTTCTTTGGTGAAGAGAATTTTTTTTTAAAGGTTATTAGGGAGCTCATAAAATCTCAGGCTTGGAAGCTACATGGCCTGGAACACTGTCCACACACCTACGCAGTATTGCTGTAGTGAAAACATCACTGACACTGTGATTTGACCACAACTTGTACTGACAGTGCTTGGGGCTGGGCACCAGATACTCCACCTAAGTACTGCCTTGAAAAGCTGATACCGCCTCCATTATGCTTACTGAAAAATAGACTTTATGCAAGCCATATTTTATGTTGTTCCCTTTCTGGTTTAATGGATTAAACAGCTACAGAGAAAAATCTTTCTCCTAGAAGCATTTGGGGCCAAAAATAGGAGTGGTGAGAGATCTCTCCAAAGCTTCTAAGACCTCTACCAAGTACAAGGAAGCTGCCATCTCAAAGCAGAGGAATCAGCCTAAAGCTACAATGAAGCCCAGCAAAAGCTTAAGACGGTGATCTGACAAAATAAATAGCATGCCACCCTGTCCAGTGTGTCAGTGGCTAGAGCATTGCCCCATGCACTGAAGGGTCACGGGTTCAATTCCTGGTCAAAGGCATGTACCTGGGTTGCAGGTTTGATCCTGGCCCAGGTCAGGACACATACAGGAAGCAACCAATTGCTGTGTGTCTCTCCCATCAATGTTTCTCCTCTCTCCCTCCCTTCCTTCCACTCTCTGAAAATCAATGGAAAAAATATCCTCAGGTGAGGATTAACAACAACAAAAATTGGAAAATGGAACTTCCTTATGACCCATCGATTCCACTTCTGGGAATATATCCAAAGTCCATAAAACTAATTCGAAAGAATATATGCACCTCTATGTTCATTGCAGCATTATTTACGACTAGGGGCTCAGTGCACGAATTCGTGCACCTTGAAAGGAACTGTGGGTGATGAGGCTGTGGTGGGCACAGGGGCGGGTCTCAGCTCAACCTCCGTGCCCCCAACCAGCCCCTCCCACCACAGCCCCCAGTCCCTTCTCTGCCAGCAGCCCCACTCCCGCTGCTGCTGCTCTCACATGCTGATGGCACTGGCCCCACTTGCACCTGCTGGCAACATGGAGCAATTGGGGCCAGTACCGGCAGTGGGTGCGAGTGGCGGTTGCCAGCCCTGGTCGCCCCTCAGGGCTTCTCCACCTCCCCCTGCTCCTGAGAGGCAATCGGGGCTGTCAGCCACCACTTGCACCTGCTGATGGCACCAAGTGATCAGGGCCAGTACTGGACACTGACTGCGGGTACAAGTGGCGGCTCTGGCACCGGCAGCAGGTGTGATCAGGGCCGGCAGCAGGTGCAAATGCCGGGCGGGACTGCGGTGCACAGGAGCAAAGAATTTTCAGTAACCATCAGAGGCTCGCCCTGATGACAGCGACCAGCGCCCCACCTTGGTCTGGTGCCCCCACTCACCTGCTCCACCATCCCGCCACGGCCGATGCCCACCATGTTCCACGTGCGCCCCCGGTGTTAGCACATGTCATAGCACTGGCCTGCCCTTGGCCCGGAATCAAAATTGCAGGCCGATGCTCTATCCACTGAACAAAACTGGCCAGGGCTGAATTTTTTTAATGTTGAGCCAGTAGAGAGAGAGAGAGAGAGGAAGAGAAAGAGAAAGAGACACACACACACTAGAGACCTAGTGCACAAAATTTGTGCACATGGCAGCTGCACTCACCAGCCATGAGCCTGGCTTCTGGCTGAGCGGTGCTCCCCCTGTGGGAGCACACTGACCACCAGGGGGCAGTTCCTGCGTTGAGCATCTGCCCCCTTGTGGTCAGTGCACATCATAGCGACCAGTCATTCTGCCTTTTGGTCAATTTGCATATTAGCCTTTTATTATATAGGAAGATAGCCAAGATTTGAAAATAACCCAAGTGTCCATCAGTAGACGAGTGGATAAAAAAGCTGTGGTACATTTACATAATGGAATACTACTCAGCTATAAACAAAGAAGGAAATCTTAGCTTTTGTGACAGCATGAATGGACCTGGAGAGCATTATGCTAAGTGAAATAAGCTGTCAGAGAAAGACAAACACCATATAATTTTACTCATCTGAGGAATCTAATGGACAAAATAAACTAACAAATAAAATTTTAAAAAACACACCATGATACCTTTGTAATATATTTCAGAACTTTATAATTCTTAAACTACTTCCAAAATTTTGAAGGTTGTTTACTTACTACTTTTTTATTTAATTTATTTTTTATTTTGAGAAGTACATTTATTTTTTTTATTTTTTTAATATATTTTATTGATTTTTTTACAGAGAGGAAGGGAGAGAGATAGAGAGTCAGAAACATCGATGAGAGAGAAACATGGATCAGCTGCCTCCTGCACATCCCCCACTGGGGATGTGTCCGCAACCCAGGTACATTCCCTTGACCGGAATCGAACCTGGGACCCTTCAGTCCGCAGGCCGACGCTCTAACCACTGAGCGAAACCGGTTTCGGCGAGAAGTACATTTATTAAAGCTGGGGCAATGAAACAAGGAAGGGCTTAGGATAGAAGAAGCAACAGGAGAGAGCCTAGGTGGGGCTGCTTTGGCTCAGTACAGATGTTATAGGAAAGAAATGAGCTAGGTGGAGGTGCTTTGGCAAACTGGAAAGTCAAAGAAAAGAGGGCCTTGGAGACAGGTTCAGGGGATCAGCCTGGGACCTCCTCATTGCTCCCCTGGTTGCAAGTCTCATGGGGACCCTTAGAGTTTAAGAGCGGCTGGCCTGAGAGGGAAGAAAAGTGTGGGCCTGCTCCTGGGAGGGAGATCACACCCACTTACTACTTTTGAAAATGTTGTCTTTTAAAAAAATACTTCATATATCAATAATATATGATACCAAAATTATATACATATATATATATACATATATATGATAAAGATATAAAGATTTACTGGTGTAAGCTTATTGTAAAATGCATGGATAATAAATTGGGTGTTTTTTTCTGTGTTTTTTTCTTCCTGATTAGCTGCTGGGCTATAGTGAAAAGCCGATAAATCTACAGATGTTTATTGGAACAGCAGATGATCGATATTTACGACCTCATGCATTTTACCAGGTGCATCGAATCACTGGGAAGACAGTTGCTACTGCAAACCAAGAGATAATAATTGCCAGCACAAAGGTTCTGGAAATTCCACTTCTTCCTGAAAACAATATGTCAGCCAGGTATTTAGAAGCACACCCAAATGGATAGCATTTTCTTTTCCTCAAACAACTTTTGAAAAAAAACATACCTTTTTTCTTTTTTATAGTACAAAAATGAAATATTTGTTGTTCTAAGTTAACTGAATAACATTATGTAAATAATCATAGTACATTTGCTAAGGTTGGTAGCATATTTCCAGAAAGAAACTTCAATTCAGCAGAAATTTATGAACCCATGGTAGTACCTGCCAAGCAGTATACTAGGTGGTAGAGATAAAAATATTTTTACTTTTTTCAAGTAGGTCATAGACGAATAGGGTAAACAATGAATAAACAATTGTGGTACAATTATGATCGTTATTTCTTTTAAGAAAAATTTTGACTACCTTTAGGTGGCCAGCTTCCGAATGAGTAGGCAATAGAGTTTTGTTCAAGTGTATTACTTAGGATTATATATAGCTGCCTGTTATGAAAACCCAAAATCAGTGGCTAAAACAGGTTTGGTTTTGTTTCCCCTAATAGAAATATACACACAGGTATTTTAGGGCTAGCACAGTGGCTTCGTAAGTCATTGGGTTTCCAAGCTCCTGTTTTTTTTCCCCCCTGCATTTTTAGTATGTTTTTTTTTCTTTTTTTAATATGTTTTCATTGATTTTAGAGAGAGAGGAAAGGAGATGGAGTGAGAGATAAAAACATCAATGATGAGAGAAAAATTGATTGGCTGCCCCCTGCACACCCCCTACTGGGGATTGAGCCAGCAATCCATGCATGTGCCCTGACCAGGAATTGAGACATGACCTCCTGGTTCATAGGTCAGTGTTCAACCACTGAGCCACACCAGCCTGGTTGTTTCTTTTCTTTTTTATCTTATTTGTATTTATGTTGTAAAATGCCATATTCTTTCTAAACAACAGAGTATAAATAAATATATTAAAGAAAACACAAATTCTCACAAAATTAGGAAAGCCTCACACAACTAATAGTGTGTGTGGGGGGGTGGGAAATCAGAAAACTGGGGTCTGAACATATCTGCCTCTTCCTCTTTCTATCTACTAGCACATGTAACAGAGCTGGTGGTCATGATTTCATGTCCCTTTTCCAACAGAGCTGGCATATACTGCCTGCCTGGATCACACTATAAAGGACAAAGTTGCAGAAATACAATTGTTAATAGTAACGAGCAACTAGCCCCCTCACCCTATTTTGCCAGATGCATACCTGAAACTTCTCTGGCCATTTTATGCACTCTGGACTGTTAGATTGGGAAACAAGAATTCTATGGAAACCAAGGCTTCTAGCGACTTTGTATGTGTCCGCGAAAGGGTTGAGTGAAGAGCATCCAGGAAGTTACCAAATCTAAGAAACCTTTTGCAGGTACTTAGATAACAAGGTAGCTAATGCTAAATGAGCTTGTTTTACCCAAAAACTAATTACTATGATAAGCTATAGTAATTGAATGTAATATAGTTTCACATAGTGGGAAGTAAAATTTTGTGAGCGATAGATAAGACCATTCATTGTTCAAAATAATTTATGCATAAGTGAATTATAAGTATATGTCAAATGTCTCTACTGTTCTCTAAACAATAAATGGGAAAATATTGGTAGATATTCCTCTTGTTTTGCCTACTATCCCTCAGGCTTTGTCATTTCAATTCTAATCTCTCTTGGATGTGTAAGACCCTTTATTTAAAACCAGTTCACTAACTGATAAATCATAGATCCACCACCCTATAAGATACTTTAAATATAGCATGTCAGTACTCATTGCCTTACCCTACTCATAACTCCTTCCTGTTTTTAAAACTAGATGAATATGGATGTGGCAGAGTTACATTCTGATGTAAAATATAGTTGTAGTTGTAAACAGATTTTAGTATAGTTATTTTTATTCTGATATATGTAGTTTTTTGTTGGTTGGTTTTTTTTCTCTTGTCTGGCATTTCTTGGCCAGAGTTTTAAGATTGTCCTTTCTGATTCTCTATTTCCACATTTTCTATTAGAAGCTTAGCTTTCTACTAAAATACTTTCCTTCAAAACTTAATAAAATGTATACTCTCTGGTGTTTCCCCCTAAAGACTCATTTTGGCATGTTAACATTAATAATCACTACTTGATACAATTTGATCGATACTGCTTTGAACTAAAGTGCAGTTGTTTGATATTAATTAAATATTTTTTTCAAAAGTATATTTTCTTTTTTAGAAATTTTTTTTTCTGAAGATGAAAATATTCATCCTTTTTGAGATTCTTTCTTGTGTTTTACTGGTTCTTATCTTGATAACCTAGTTCTGTAATATACATTGTCCTTCAAAGCAACCTCTGTAGCCTTTTGGCAGTGCACACTAGAATTGGAACTTTTGGTAGATACAATAAGAGGATTAATAACAGTAAATGCCATAAGAGAGAGTGAACGTGAACTAGAATGTTGACCATTAGTTATCCGTTTGCTAAATTTTTCCAATATGTGAGTAACAAAGATATGTTGTAGGTACTGTTACATAGTTCCTACCATAGTTACGTGTTAAGCACACCATACTTAGTAATAAATTTTGGCCCTAACCGGTTTGGCTCAGTGGATAGAGCATTGACCTGCGGACTCAAGGCTCCCAGGTTCGAATCTGGTCAAGGGATATACCTTGGTTGTGGGCACATACCCAGTATGGAGTGTGCAGGAGGCAGCTGATCGATGTTTCTCTCTCATTGATGTTTCTGGCTCTCTATCCCTCTCCATTCCTCTCTCTAAAAAATCAACAAAATATATTTTTAAAAAATAATAGATAAATTTTGAAGGTAATGAATGTTAGATCTTAAATGCCAAAACTAATTTTGTGTATGCATTCTTTATAAATATGTAATATAGTTTAGAAATGACAGACACTTAAAATTTAGAAACTTTAGAAATATGTAATATAGTTAGAAATGCAAGAATCTTAGCCTGATGGATTGTCTTATTAATAAGCATCTATATATATAAAAGGCTAATATGCTAAGTGTCTGACTGTCCAACCGCTTGCTATGACACACACTGACCACCAGGGGGCAGACGCTCAACGCAGGAGCTGCTGTGACATACACTGGCCATTTACAGAGAAACAGCACCATGGCCCTGGCGCCCACTAGGCAACACTCGGCTTCCCCCAAGTGGGGCACAGGCCCCTGCCCGCCAAATTGCAGCTGACGCTACCGAGACCCCATGGCGCAAAATGCAGTCCACAGCCCAGCCCAGCCCAGAAACTATCGCTGTGGACACTGGGTAATTACATCATTTAGCAATGCCCAGCTTTCTCTCCCTAGTGACGACTAGCCTCTTTGGAGTTTCTTCAACCTAGGAGCACAACTTGCTTTATAGGCCAGGTAGAAACATTTTACACTTTAACCAAATGTCTGTGGTGCGTTTTCCTGTGCCTCATCTCATTTGATCCTCACAGAAATCCTGGAGTAGGTACAAAGGAGACTCGGTGGAATCCTATTTTCTTTTCATTAGCCGGAAAATGGAGATTTAGAAAGCTTAGAAACTTGACCCAACTGAAAAGAAGAAAGAAATGGTGGACCTTGAAAATGACTTCAGGTTTTCTCACTGTGCAGAATATAATCAAACACTGCTGCAGTTAAATATTTTACCCTTTGTTCTCCTTGCCCGATCTACAATAATCTGCTTTGTGTTGATATTTACTGCTGTGTTGCTGACAATTACCTGAAAGAGAAG
Organism: Myotis davidii; assembly: GCF_000327345.1. NCBI lineage: Eukaryota > Metazoa > Chordata > Mammalia > Chiroptera > Vespertilionidae > Myotis > Myotis davidii. The sequence goes on along the minus strand of NW_006295183.1, from coordinate 541,054 downwards.
TTGGGGTGCTTCACTGGGCTGGAAAAAGTTCACCTACATCAGAAAGCAGGTCTAATTAGGCAAGTTTATTCTACATATATAAAAGGCTAAGTTGACTTGCGCATGTGTGATACATAGAAAGCTCTTGCTGGCGCCAGTCTCACATGTGTGTTTCGATCTGGCATTGTCGATTGTGAATTTGGTTGACATTTCTATTATAAAGGACGAATAGTGATATTAAAATATTTCTTCTAATTAATTTCCTTTCAGTGTGCACAAATCTCTGCACCATGCCTCTGGTATTACTATAAAAATCTATGCTGTTAATGAGATTTGTTGTCTGACAAGTGAATCTTTTCTGGTATAATTACATATATAGGAGTAAAAAATCTTTTTATTTCTGTTTCACTTACCTAGTTCTATAAAACAAACCACCCCCCAAATTTAATGGCTTTAAGTAATAACTTTATTTATTTATTTATTTTTGTGATCCTCACTAGAGGATATTTTTTCCATTGCTTTTCAGAGAGAGTTGAAGTGGGTGCGGGGAGGGAGATATATCTACTGGTTGCCTCCCATATGCGCCCTGACTGGGGGCGGGAATTGAACCTGCATAGGCCAACACTCTAACCATTCTCAACCTTCTGGCCCTTTAAATATGGTTCCTTGTGTTGTGACCCAACCATAAGATTATTTTCGTTGCTACTTCATAACTGTAATGTTGCTACTGTTATGAATCATAATGTAAATATCTGATATGCAGGATAGTCTTAGGCGATCCCTGTGAAAGGGTCGTTTGACTGCCAAAGGGGTTGCGACCCACAGGTTGAGAACCACTGCTCTAACTACTAAGCACACCAGCCAGGGCGTAATAACTATTTTTTTCATCATTCTTTGGGTTGTCTACACTCAGCCAGTTCATTCATACGGTGTTGGCTAGGATCACTCATGCACCTGAATCCAGCTGGTAACTCAGCTGGGTTTGGAACATCCAAGATGACTGGAATAAAGATTATCTCGGCCATTCTGTCCTGCTTCATGGACTTCATCATGGTGGCTTAGGGCTCCAAGAGGAAGTCATGAGATTTCTTAAGTGCTAGGCTTATAACTTACTCGGCATCACTTGGCCACATTCTGTAAGGCCAGCTCTCAAGGACAGGAGATATAGGAACTCTAGGAGGAGGGCATGCAAGTTTACAGGAATGGGAAGCAATTATTGACAGCCATATTTACAGACAATCTATTACACTTACTATTACATTTTGTCATGCAAAAACATTTTTTAAAAATTTCCATTTATCTCTCCTTTACCCTCTTCTACCACTTTTCCCTCTGGTAATCATCATACTATTGTCTGTGTCTATGAGGGTGTTTTGTTTTGTTTTTTGCTTAATCCCTTTACCTTTTTCAAACATTTTTTATTTTAGGTAGTGATAGTTATTCCCTGCCAAATTAATAATGGCTATTTAGTTGAGTTGTTTAGAATCACTAATTATCAGTCAGCAAGTAAAATTTTTCTATTTTTTCTCCCTAGTATTGACTGTGCAGGTATTTTGAAACTCCGCAACTCAGATATAGAACTTCGAAAAGGAGAAACTGATATTGGCAGAAAGAATACTAGAGTACGACTTGTGTTTCGTGTACACATCCCACAGCCCAATGGAAAAGTCCTTTCTCTGCAGACAGCTTCTATACCTGTTGAGTGCTGTAAGTGAGCTTTGTGATGATGTTTTAAAATTTTGTTTACAATAGGTCATTTTCTGTTTTGCTTATAATGTGATGTTTGGATAAAAAGTGTAAACTGAGGCACAGAGTCTGGATAGCTGATGTGATCTTCTTATGAAAATAAGCTACACGGTTAGGGGAGGAGTAATGATCTTGAAGTTAGAAAATGATTTCTTGTTATAATTTGACCCTAGGTAGCTGTGTGACCATAGATAAATTCTCTTGACTACAATTTCCTGTTTAAAAAAATTTTTTTTTATTGATTGATTTTTAGAGAAAGAGGAAGGGAGTAGGAGAGGGAGATCGATTTGTAGTTCTACTTATTTATGCAGTCATTGGTTGATTCTCTTATATGCCCTGACTGGGGATCAAACCCACAACCTTGGAGTATCTGGACGCTGCTCTAATCAGCTGACCTACCCAACCAGGTCTTGACCACGGTTTTCTTATCTATAAATGAGGCAGTTGGGCTTGATGACACCTGAGGACAAATCATGAAGCTATGATTCTGATATTAAGTATTACTTGGCCATCTTTGTTTAATTAAAATGTCAGCCTTTATGTTGGAAGATGCCTCTCTGAGAGAGCTGACACCTCAGCTAAATAAGAACTCACAGGATTTTGTTTCTTGTGGGTATTTTTTTTTACCATAAATTTAATTACAATATCAAATTGAGAAAGTAAATGCTTTTCCCCCTGATTTATAAAGACAAGATATGAAATAAGGCCCTAGAACATGATATCTACTCAAGATGCTTGTCTCTGAGAGCTGACACCTCAGCTAAATAAGAACTCACAGGATTTTGTTTCTTGTGGGTATTTTTTTTTACCATAAATTTAATTACAATATCAAATTGAGAAAGTAAATGCTTTTCCCCCTGATTTATAAAGACAAGATATGAAATAAGGCCCTAGAACATGATATCTACTCAAGCCCCAAAGAACTGGGGACCTCTGGCAGGTTAGCTAGTAGCACTGAAATATTGAGACTGCTGTATAGACCTTTCTGGCATAGTCTTAGAAGTGTTTTAATTTCATGTCTTACTTTTGTGTAAGAGGAAACAGGCACAAGTATCTCAAGTACTCATCCAAGGTTATTTGTTTATAGGTGACAGAGCTGTGCCTAGAGCACAAGTTTTCTTAATACTCTTTCAGTTATACCATTTTATTTCTGTTAACCACATCTTAATTTGGGATTACAGCTACTTAATTACCTTTTTGTACCTCCATTTGCTGAATTGGAGTAATACTTTATCATTTCCCTGTTGACTGTGGGAATCACTGAATAAATCCATGGTAATAGAAATCACTGTAAAAGTAATTCTTGTATTAATTTTTAATAGATAATACAAGTACATGGTATAACATTCAGAAAGAATAAAAGAATATAGAGTGAAAAGCAAATTTCTAAGTCAACTAGTTCTTCATAAAAGCAACTATCATTGCCAGCTTTTTTATCATCCTGCCAGAGTATTCTGTACCCATATAAGCACATATATTTAGTAAAACAATTTAAATAAGTTCATAGGGTAGTTTGAGTTTTCGAGATGCAAGTTCCTCTGAAATTTTCTATTTTTATTCTAGTTTATTAAATTAATATATGATTATTGTTGAGAATATAGAAAATGTAGAATAATACAAAGAGTAGTGTTAAAATCTTTTGTAATATCACTTGCCCAAGATAGTCGCTATTGACTATTTTTGGGGTTTTCTCTTTTTGTTTATACCTTGTACATATATACAATATTTTTATTTACTTATTTATTTAAATATACTTTTATTGATTTCAGAGAGGAAGGGAGAGGGAGAGAGTCAGAAATATCAATGATGAGAATCACTGATCGGCTGCCTCCTGTACACCTCACACTGGGGATAGAGCCAGCAACCCAGGCATGTGCCCCTGAACAGAATCAAACCCAGGACCCTCATTCCGCAGGACAGGACTATATACAATATCTTTAGTTGGGCTTACCTGATACAGTTTTATAACTTGTTTTGATATTTTGACTTATAATGGGCATTTTCTCATATTGCTAAATATTGTTCAAAAATACAATTTTTAACACATGTAGAATTTTTTATTATGACGATAAAAATTTTTGTTACTTTTGATACCATTGTAATTTAACCTAGTTATGAATAACTAGAAAGGAGCAAAAGGAAGGCCAAATATATCATTTATGCAGTTTTGCTAGGAAGTTGCGTGTTAACACTCCCCATGATGCCGCCAGTCTGTTCCCTGCAGATAATTGGAGGAGGAACTGGACAGGGGAAGAATAGAGGCCTGCCCAATAAAATCTGGGTGAAATAAGAAAGGTACTTGCCTATCAGTCACACCTGGGAACTGGTCATTGGCCACTGCAAGCAAGGGAAGATTTAAGATATTTAACTCGCCCTGACCTGTTTGGCTCAGTGGATAGAGCGTCGGCCTGCGGACTCAAGGGTCCCAGGTTCGATTCCGGTCAAGGGCATGTACCTTGGTTGAGGGCACATCCCCAGTGGGGAGTGTGCAGGAGGCAGCTGATCAATGTTCCTCTCTCATTGATGTTTCTAACTCTCTATCCCTCTCCCTTCCTCTCTGTAAAAAATCAATAAAATATATATTTTTTTAAAAAGATATTTAACTCCCTAAACAAAGGAGTTTGAGCTCTTGCTCTTGTGTTTTTGGGACTCCTGGGAACGTTGTTACTGGGGCCATGCACTCTTGGCTCCCCTGAATTTGCCCTCAAAGCTCACGGCCATGTGAACCCCACACAGTGGTTTGCAACTAGCCTGGCGCTGTGCCCGACCCAATTCCAACATGGAAAGGAAAGTTTGGACACAGGCTTTGCTTTTAGCTCTACCAAATCCCCAACTGCACATCATCTAGGACTGGATTGAGGGAAATGGGACTTTGTGGGGGTTTTTGTATTTGTTTTTTCTCTC
>NW_006295183.1:527127-535974 GCF_000327345.1 Myotis davidii | reverse complement strand
TTTTTTTTTTTTAACTCCCTTCTAATAACTAGATTCCCAACACAATGACGAATTTTATTTATTTATTTACTTAGTTAGTTAGTTAATCCTTGCCTGAGGATATTTTTCCATTGTTGTTGTTTTTTTTTTAGGGAGAGTGGAAGACAGAGGGAAAGGCAGAGAGAAACATAAATCGATGTGAGAGAAACACATCGATTGGTTGCCTCCTGCACAAGCCCCAACCGGGGCCGGGGCTGGGAAGGAGCCTGCAACCAAGGGATGTGCCCTTGACTGGAATGGAACCCAGGAGGCCGACGCTCTATCCACTGAGACAAACCGGCTAGAGCTGGAAATAGGGCTTTGAAAACCCAAGGATATAATTTCACAGTAATAAAAATCACTCATCCTTCTGTGCAAGTCTCAGAAAATTCTTTTTCTTGAGATATCATAAGGACCTCACCCAGACACTCAGTGGGGAAAGAGATACTTCACTTTCATCGTTAACACTTTGAATGTACCTATGATGGCCAATTTCTACCATAAATGTCCAAAATTTTAATTAGTCCAGTCCCTCGGCCAGTCAGTGCTTGTTTTCATGCCTCTTCTCTGTGAGCTATTTGGAACTTAAGTAGGGACATAAGTATTTTCTGAGATCTAGGTTGATGCTTCCCAAGTGGTAGTTAATCCTAAATCCCAGACCCATCCCCTATGAAAGAATGTATTTTAACATTCGTTTGAATGGAGCAGGGATCCCAATTTGCATAACCTTTTGTGGCTTGGTATTAGGAGATGTAAGCCAGAGTGAACTGGGAATGCCTGCTTCCTAAAGGATTTCAAGTTTAAATTTCTTTAAAATGTTACTCTAGTTAAACAAAACACAGTTGACCCTCAAAGCCACCAGTTTTCCACACAAGTAGTAGGACTAAAAGTAGATCTGTTTTCCAAGTGTGAAGAAGAGAGTGTAATCCACTTTTTTTGTTGTTTGCTTTAATCCAGAAAGAAACCAAAGTTATGTAGGCATTTTGCAAGAAGAAATCTTTAGAGAACCTAAGCAATCAAAAGATGTATAATCTATAGCTTGAAGTGAAGGGAGGAAGGAAGGGAGGGAGGGAGGGGCCAAAAATAGGACCTTCGGAAAATATAGCTACTTGGAATTAGTATCAGAGAAAGGTGGCACCAAGTCATTGTTTATAAATAAAGTTGTTAATTTAAATAATGATTTTATCACATAATCTCACTCATAGAGAATCTAATTAACTGATGAACGGAGTGGATCCGGTAAAGTTGTTAATTTAAATAATGATTTTATCACATGATCTCACTCATAGAGAATCTAATTAACAAAATAAACTGATGAACGGAGTGGATCCGGAAGCATGGAACAGAGTCTTGGAGGGAAGGCGGAGGAGGGTGGATGGGTAGGAGGTAATCATCCAAAGATCTTGTATTCATATATGCATAACCCATGGACACAGACATTGGGGTGGTGAGGGTGGGTGGCCGGGGGGATGTTGAGGGTCAATGCGGGGAAAGAGGGACATACATAATACTTTCAACAATAAAGGTAAATAAATAAATAATTCTAAGGCATTATGAAAAACTTGTTCATTTTCCCTGAGAATGGAAAGTGTTACTGCATTATAGAAACATTTACATCCATTTTTTAAAATTCACTATTAAAATGTGTACTTCATGCCGAAACCGGTTAGGCTCAGTGGATAGAGCGTCGGCCTGCGGACTGAAAGGTCCCAGGTTCGATTCTGGTTGAGGGCATGTACCTTGGTTGCGGGCACATCCGCGGTGGGAGATGTGCAGGAGGCAGCTGATCAATGTTTCTCTCTCATCGATGTTTCTAACTCTCTATCTCTCTCCCTTCCTCTCTGTAAAAAATCAATAAAATATATATTTTTTTAAAAATGTGTACTTCATGTATGCTTCAGTTATTTAGTTATTGAGAAGATTGTCCAAATTGGAATTCTGATGTCTCAATGATGATCTAGATATTTTCTTTTTTTAAAAATATATTTTATTGATTTTTTACAGAGAGGAAGGGAGAGAGATAGAGAGTTAGAAACATCGATGAGAGAGAAACATTGATCAGCTGCCTCCTGCACATCTCCCACTGGGGATGTGCCCGCAACCCAGGCACATGCCCTTGACCGGCATCGAACCTGGGACCCTTCAGTCCGTAGGCCGACGCTCTATCCACTGAGCCAAACCAGTTCCGGCTAGATATTTTCTTGATGAAAGGGCTACTTGGTGTTTGTCTTTTAGAAACATGTCCTCTTTTCTTTTTTTTAAATATATTTTTATTGATTTCAGAAAGGAAGGGAGAGGGAGAAAGAGAGAGAGAAACATAAATGATGAGAGAGAATCATTGATCAGCTGCCTCCTTCAACCCTGGCAGGTGCCCTTGACCGGAATCGAACCCGGGACCTTTCAGTCTACAGGTTGATGCTCTATCCACTGAGCTAAACTGGCGAGGCCGAAACATGTCTTTTTTAAATTGTGCAACATAAATACACATCTTTGGATTTAATTTGTCTTTTATAATTATATTAGATTTATCTATTTTAATAGTTATAGGGAAGAAATGTATTAAAAACTTAAGCTAAAAAGAGAAAAGTTGGATGAGATGAATGTATTGAAGTCATATGAAGTTGCAGGCATTAATTTCTCTTTATGAGTTGGTTTCTTTATAGTTGGAATTTTAGAAAATAATTTAGAAATCACATAAACCTAATGAATCTGTTTTGTTTTCTAAATAATGTAGTTTTTTTTTGGTGGATATTGCTACCATTGTCTTGAATTATAAGAGGCCAGGGTTTGCTTCTCTTTATTTTCATTTTTAGCTTGAATTTGACATTTATGTATGAAAAATTGTAAACTAATATTTTGCTTCTTCTCAACTCTTAAAACAGCCCAGCGATCTGCTCAAGAACTTCCTCATATTGAGAAGTACAGTATCAACAGTTGTTCTGTAAATGGAGGTCATGAAATGATTGTGACTGGATCTAATTTTCTTCCAGAATCGAAAATCATTTTTCTTGAAAAAGGACAAGGTAAATAATATAAGATTTGAGTTGATTGACCTCAGACTGAGAGGCAAAAGGGTGAAATGAATTACTCATATGTTTCACTGACATTAAACACAAAATAGTTTTTTTAAAGCTACAGGTATCATTTTATGCAGATTTTATTGTAAATCAAATGTTTATTAAATTTTCATATAAATGTTAAGTTTTTCTTTAAAGATGTTTCAAAAGTAGAAGAATGCCCTAGTAGTTTTACTCCTAGTTTTATATATGTACTCAAGAGAATTGAAAGCATATGTCACACAGAAATTTGGACATAAATGCTTATAGCAGCATTATTCATAATAGCCAAAAAATGGAAACAACCAGTGCTCATCAACTTATAAATGGATAAACCTGTGGTATATTCATACAATGATGGAATATTATTCAGCCATTAAAAAGAATAAAGTACTGATTCATGCTACAACATTGATGAACCTTGAAAATATTGTGTTAAGTGAAAGAAGCCAGTACAGAATATCCAGAATAAGCAATTTATAGAGACTGGAAAGTAGATTAGTGGTTGTAAGAGGTTGGAGGGAGGTGTCAGTTGGGAGTAACTAATGGGCATGGGGTTTCTAAAATTAGAGGTGATGGTTGTAGAGCTTTGTGAATATAAAAACCTCTGGATTGTATATTTTAAAAGGGTGAATTTTATGTACACTTTCATGATTATATCTTTACTAGTAGCCCTGCACACGAATCCATGCACCAGTAGGTTGCTGCCACCCTCCTGTAGCTCTCTGCCCACTACCCCACCGTCCTGTAGCTCCCCCCATCCCGCCTCATAGCTTGTTGCCCTGCACTATCCTGTAGCTCTCTGCCACCCACTTGTAGCCAGTAGGTCACTGCTGCCCTCCTGTAGCTCCCCCCTGATGCTCAACTAACTGAGTCACTCCCTCCCCCCTCCTCCCTCACCCCCTCATAGCTTGTTGCCCTGCCCTCTCCTATAGCTCTCTGCCACCCGCTTGTATCCAGTAGGTTGCTGCTGTCCTCCTGTAGCTACCCCTGCCCTCCTCTTCCCTCCCCCGTCCTCCCTTGCCCCCTCATAGCTTGCTGCCCTGCCCCCTCTTATAGCTCTCCGCAGCCCACCCTCCTGCTGATCCATGATCTGGTCTCCATGATCTGGTCATGACACCCTTGGTCATTATGCCTCAGGGTGTAATGGTTAATTAGCATATTCCTCTCTTACTATATAGGATTTTTATTTATTTATTTTTAGAGAGAGAGAGAGAGAGAGAAACATTGATTTGTTGTTCCACTTATTTATGCATTCTTTGGTTGTTTCTTGTATGTGCCTTGACTGGAAATCAAACCAGCAACCTTTCGGTGCACAGGATGATGCTCAACTAACTGAGTCACTCTGGCTAGGCAAGAGGTTTTGATTTAAATTGAATCATGTTACATGGTGGCAGTTAACTGAGATTGCAGTTGTGAACATGTAACTCCCGTTCTGAAAGCACCTTATGTGATCTCTTCATTTTTCAGGCTCCTAATGTGGCATTCAGGCCACAATCTGTTGCCGATCTTTCTAGCTTCATTTTTTACTGCTCCTTGCCTTAGACTTTGTACTCCACCAACACAGCTGCTTATGGTTCCCTGTATCTTGTGGTTTCTTGTCACCTAGCTTTTGCTCTTTGGCCTAGACTACCCTCCTCTTCACCCCCTCTCCCCCACACACACACATCATCTGAATTCCACCTTATATTTAAACCTTAATTCAAGAGCTCTTCAGGAAGCCTTTCTTGTCCCATATTTCCACCCCAAGTCTAGGATAAGGACCCTGACCTTGGTACTCTTGGTACTTCCAGAATGCATTTTTATTAGTGTAACCACCACATTTTCTTATAGTGAACTATTTGTATTTGCCTTTTATCCACAGACTGAAGACAGGGTATCCTATCTCCATTGTCTCAATAACCCAAAGTACCTGGCACAGGAACCCAGCAAATGATAGCTGAACTGAGCTATAGTTTTAAGTAGGCGTAGGATTTGTCTGTAGTGTCTCTTGTGCACAAAGATAGCCATTACCTAGTTACTGGACTGGAAAATGATAATCACAATCTGGAAGGCATTTGATTAAGTCTCTCCTAATATCTTCATAGACCAGATGAAGTCATGCTGGATATGAAGATATTTGTATAGGTTAGTCACTGAGTAAATGCCCATGACATAAGAAGAATGCTTTAGAACAGCTGTTCATCAGATTGGAGTGAGAGCACTAGTAGTAGGTGGGGCTCTCCCCAGGTGAACAAGTCACTTTGGATGAAAGGACAGAAAATATGCTGGCCACATCTTCAGGTGACATAAATCTGGAAAGTATAGAAACCTATTTTAGAAGACCATCAGTACCTAAAAAGATCTTGACAAACCAAGCGATCTAAGGAAATGAAGTCTGGTAGGGAGAAATTAATGTAACAAAGGTTGGGGAAGAACCCCAGATATGCACGTGCAGTGTGGGAGCTTGAGCTTGGCAATAGGAAATGCGGCAGATTGAGGGACACTTGCTGACTAAGTAAGTGTAAGAGAACATGGTGCAGCTGCCTCAGAAAACTTACTAACTCTCCCTACATAAGGTTGGCAAGAGCCTTGTTACTGTCTACAGTGCTGGGTCATTTCTCCCTTGGACTATTCAGTCCTGGGCCTGTGCATTTGGAGGGAGCTGGTCACATTGGAGGAATGTTCAAAGAAGAGTGATCAAAAAGCTGAACTGTTGTATAAGGGATAGATGCAGAATTAGGGATGCTAACCAGGAGAAGAGACACAGGCAAACATAGCTGCTTTTTTTTTTTAATATATTTTATTGATTTTTCACAGAGAGGAAGGGAGAGAGATAGAGAGCTAGAAACATCGATGGGAGAGAAACATCGATCAGCCGCCTCCTGCACATCTCCTACTGGGGATGTGCCCGCAACCCAGGCACATGCCCCTGACCGGAATCGAACCTGGGACCCTTCAGTCCGCAGGCTGACGCTCCATCCACTGAGCCAAACCGGTTTCGGCCATAGCTGCTTTTAAACATCTGAAATCTTGTCTCACAGAGAAGCACTCAAGATTGGTTGGGTTGGGTTGGATATTGTAGAGATAGATTTAATCTATCACAAAGAGCTTTCCAGTAGCAAAGATTTATTATCCAAAGATGAAATGGGTTACTTGGTGAGAGTGAATTTTCCGTTAGTTAAGGCATACATGCAGAAGTTGGCCTCTTGGTGAAGATGCTCTCACAGGATTTTCAGATATCACTTAGTAGAATAAACTCTCTGCAGCCTGCTAACTCAGGAAGCCCAAGATCTTTCTTCCCATAGGTACACATTTTATATCCATAATGGAAGTTAGTGAGAAGCAGATTCCCTTTGCCAATAAATTTGTGATAGTAAATACATTAGATTTTGTTTATTATATGTTTTGTGACTTGAATTACTTTTAACTGTAAATTGTTTCTTTCAACAGATGGACGACCTCAATGGGAGGTAGAAGGGAAAATAATCAGGGAAAAATGTCAAGGGGTAAGAAATTTACCTTATTTCTTTAGAAATATTTTAGAAGCTTAATGAGAAAATTGGATAATGCTGCTTATGGTATAGATGAGAAGTCTTTTATCTGTTAAGTAATAGAAAAGTAAATATTTAGAAATTTGGGTCTGAGCTAGATACTTTCTGATATTAAAGTTAAAGTTCAGGCAAGAGAATTGGTGTCTTCCCCTTTTTTGTGTATAGGAAAAGTAAAATTAGAAATGAAAAATTATTAGAAGTTTGTTAGTGAAGTTACATTGATTTATTTCTCTGAATTCAGTATTAGTGAAGAAATAAAACAAATTCAGTAAAGACTATGTATGGTGGGCAAAATTTAGGAGGAAGACAAGCCCTCATTGGGTTTGTGTATTTAGCACACTATTCCCAACTGCTCAGCATCAAGACATTCAAGATTCAACACATAGCTGTGGTTCCTTCCTGGTTGGAATAGCGACAGAATCTTCTCTGGGATAGAGAATACCACTTCTCACAGTGCTCTCTCTCCAAAGACCTTCAAGAAATTAGGTTAAGGATAGCATTGGTTTGGAGCCAAAGGTTTCACTCTGCTTGTGTAAAATTCTTTTTTATAGGGATATAAGTTTTGTGTATTGCCAATTTAAAACATTTTGAATATAAAATTTAAGATAAGAAAACTAAACTATAATATAACTTGGGAAATAGTAAACTTGATTAAAAACCAGAATGGGCCCTGGCCAGTGTTGGTCAATGGTTAGAGTGTTGGCCCAAACGCTGAAGGGTCACAGGTTTGATTTTTGGTCAGGGGCACCTACCTAGGTTGCAGGTTCGATCCCTAGCCCCAATTGGGGCACATGCAGGAGGCAACCATTTCATGTGTCTCTCTCACCTTGATGCGTCTCTCTCATCATCGATCCTTACTCTCTCTCTCCCCCCTTCCTCCCTCCCTCCATCCCTCCTTTTTACCCTCTCTCTCTAAAAATCAGTGGGAAAAAATATCCTCAGGTGAGGATTAACAAATAAACAAGAAAAGAATAGAATAGGTCTTAGTCGGGCAGCTCAGTTGGTTGGAGCATCATCCTGTACACCAAAAGGCTGCAGATTCAATTCCTGGTCAGAGCACATCTCTAGGTTGCAGGTTCAATCCCCAGTCAAGGCACATACTAGTACAGGAGGCAACCGTCCATGTTTCTCTCACATCAATGTTTCTATTACTTCGATGTTTCTCTCTCCCTCTCTCTCTAAAAATCAATAAAACATATCCTCAGGTGAAGATTACAAAACAAAAAAAAACAGAACAGGCTTCCAGTTAAGATGTATAGTAACATATAATATTCAGTAGAACAAAGTATTTCACTGCACAGTATGTAAGACTTTTTATTTCTGCTACAACTAGAAACCAAATTGGGTCAGTGAAAAACAATTTTTCCTATAATGGTTTACTTTAAAGAGCTTATCTCTTTAAAGTGAAGTATCCATAGAATAAATCTCCAGACCTGATCAGCTGATGCAGAATGATCTGTGGTGGAAGGGCTTGGGTAGATAACACTCAGGAGTGTTGCTGAGCTTAGCGGGTGCATTTCATTTTTAGTTCTGAAGGTAACACAATCTTGCTCTCCATGCTCCTTAGGCTCACATTGTCCTTGAAGTTCCTCCATATCATAACCCAGCAGTTACAGCTGCAGTGCAGGTGCACTTTTATCTTTGCAATGGCAAGAGGAAAAAAAGCCAGTCTCAACGTTTTACTTACACACCAGGTAAGAGGAGTTGTGATGGATTGCTACAGATCTTTCTTTCATAATGAAGAAATAGTTATCCAGTGAATTCTATATTAGGATGTTCAGGGGAAGGTGGTTTGTAATCAATAAAAATCCCAACATATGCCGAAACCGGTTTGGCTCAGTGGATAGAGCGTCGGCCTGTGGACTGAGGGGTCCCGGGTTCGATTCCGGTCAAGGGCATGTACCTGGGTTGCGGGCACATCCCCGGTGGGAGATGTGCAGGAGGCGGTTGATCGATGTTTCTCTCCCATCAATGTTTCTAACTCTCTATCTCTCTCCCTTCCTCTCTGTAAAAATCAATAAAATATATATTAAAAAAAATAAAATAAAAAAAAATCCCAACATATGTCTAATCTCTAAAACTTGTGTTGACCTAAAATATTAGATGTGATATCAATTGCTATTTTGTAGTCATTTTTATAAGGAAATTAGAAGTTTGAATATAGATTTGAAGTCTGTTTTTCAAAAGCTACCAAAATCACCAGTACTACAGGAAGGGCAGGTGTTTGTGAATACGTGTGA
>NW_006295183.1:507813-526642 GCF_000327345.1 Myotis davidii | reverse complement strand
ACATGGTAAAATTTGTTTCAAAAATTATTTTTTCTACAATTTATAAATGTATCAAGGTAACATGTTGTATACCTTAAACTTACACAGTTAAAGGTCATATATACTCAACAAATTAAAAAGTTAAAAATAAAATTATTTTCCCCATATTTCTTTTGTCTCTATAAGATGTTAGTAACCATTTTTTTTTTTTCAAATTACTAACTGTGGAGAGTGAGATTTATATGGGAGAGGCCCAATGTTAAAAAAGTGATTCAAATAGGTAAAGTGTATTGAATGTACAGAGAGAGCATTAATAATGATAAAAGAATATCAAGTTTCTGAGAAAGTTGGGAAGAGATAAGATTTAAAATACAGATGTTGGAATGGGCCTTAGGTGGGAAGGATAGGAGGGAAGGTAAAGAAAATGAACGCATTAGGAAGGTTTGTTGATATAGTGTGGAGAGTTTAGGGGCTTTACATATGATTGCATCTAATTTTTCTTCTATTTCCTGTTGTGAGAGAAGGGAGTGTGGTGACTTGGCACTTTGAAGAGTGTGGAAAAGTTTGATACAGTTGTAAAGACAACAGCTCAAGACATACAGTCCAAGAGTAATCAATGCTGTTGAGATTGGGGACTGTAAAGTCTAACTTGAACAAGAAGGGAGAGGACTTTTGGGATTGGGGGAGGGGGAAGCAATAGTGTCAGCAGATTAGAGGATTTGATTACTACCATCATAGTGGTAGTAATTGAATGGTAAACAGAAAGGAGAATATAATGCATTTACATTATTAGCTTGTGAACTAGGAGGACAATACAAAGGCAGTGTCCTAACCTGCATTCCTTATGAGAATGGAAATCAATGGGGCTCTCAGAGTGCAGAGAGAATACTGCATTGGGCTCCAGCTGTCATCACTGGCCTTACGGTTGACAGAATACAAATCAGGTAGCACACTAACAAGGAAGAAAGGATACACAGGAGTGTTTGGACAGTCCTTATTCTGGTTAATTGCTGTTTTTTTCTCTGTAGCATTGACTTTTTTTTAAAATGACATTTTGAATAAAATTAAAAAGAAAAACATACATTACTGTGAATTTTTAAAAAAATACAAGTTGAAAAAATATTTTAAAACACCCAAATTCTCTTCCATCTGAAACTATCATTCGGTCCTTATAGATCCTTTTGATCCATATATAGACACAACTTTTTAAAAATAGAAATGGAACAATCCCATATATACTAATTTTGTAGCATGAGCATTTTTATTTTTCCTCAACAATGGATAGAGTTCTACATAATTTTACTAGCTTCTTCATATTCTAGTGTATGACCTTCTCTTTATGTCATAGATATTTTGTTTGTCTTATTAATTTGTATGAATTCTTTGTTAAGATTTTAGCCTTTATGTTTGTTGCAAATAATTTCTATTAAAATTTTACTATAAACATTTTAGATATTCATAAGCTGCTTGTTTTCTACTAATGATTTGTCAGTTTGTTACCTTTTGGCAACCCCTTAGCAATAGGAATCTGACCAATGTCAATATGCAGTGGAGAAATAATCATTAATTGCAAATGGCTTTTAATTGTTTTTTAAAATTAGAAATGATATTTAGCATTATTTTTTTAATAATTTCCTCACCAGGGCTGTCTTGACCTCACCGGGGCCCTCCCGACCTCACTGGGGCCCTCCCGACCTCACTGGGGCCATCCCTACCTCACCAGGGCTATCCCTACCTCACCGGGGCCGACCCGACCTCACTGGGGCTGTCTCGACCTTGGTGCCGTACATCGCCAGGATCATTTCAGCCTCACCGGGGCCGTCCCAACCTCACCGGGGCCCTCTCGGCATCACTGGGGCTGTTTCAACCTCACCGGGGCTGTCCCGACCTCACTGGGGCCGTCTTGACCTCACCGGGGCCATTCCGACTTCACCGGGGCCGTCCCAGCCTCACCAGGGCCGTCCTGACCTCACTTATTTAGCATTATTTGTCCCACAATTAGTTTACTTTATTAAATGAAGATAGTTAACAGAGCACAGAGCTCTTCCCTAATGGCGTTGCCTGAACTTCTTCCCAGCCTCTAGCTCTTCAAAACTTCTGATGTGGGAGCACCACCCCCATCCCAGCATCCCTCAAGATGTTGAGGGGAATGTATCTCTTTCTGAAGCATAGCAGAAGTTATTTGTACTGGAGGTATCATCTCAGCTCTGGTTTTAGAATAATGGGCCTTAAGGAGAAGCATTAGAGCCAGACTCTTGTGTATAATATTTTGCTGGTGGGAAAATATATTGTCTTCTAAGTAGTTGACTGGACAGACCAACTTTTGGTTTCTGGTTGTTTCATTTAGGAGAAAAAACTTGCCTTACATCAGGTCTCATTTCTGCCACAGACTGTACCCACTGATTAACTTCTCCATAAAATGAGGATTAAAGACTAAAGCAATGGTTTTCAAATTTTAAAAATATTTTATTCAAATAAATTGTTATTCAAAAGGCCAATATATATATTTTTAAAAAGGATGAAAGCAAGCTTAGGTGCTCTGCTTGTACTGGAAGAGGAAATCCAAGAGTTTCTACTCTTTGGATCCTACTCTTCCACATCTGCCACTTGAAGAAGTTCATGAGGCTTCTCATACTTTGAAAACCACAAAACCAGCGATTTATTTTTTTCTTCTGGATCCTTCCATCAACATTCTAAATTTCAGAAGGAGCATATACAACACAAAAACTAGAGTTAGCCGAACCGGTTTGGCTCAGTGGATAGAGCATCGGCCTGCGGACTCAAAGGTCCCAGGTTCGATTCCGGTCAAGGGCATGTACCTTGGTTGTGGGCACATCCCCGCTGGGGGGCGTGCAGGAAGCAGCTGGTCGATCTCTCTCATCGATGTTTCTGACTCTCTGTCCCTCTCCCTTCTTCTCTGTAAAAAATCAATAAAATATATTTAAAAAAAAAAAAAAAACAAAACTAGAGTTAATCTGCTTCTAAAACTCAACTCATTCTACATATTGTAAGGTCTCTAAAACAGTATTTCCCTCCAAACAAGAATAAAGTGCCATGCACCAACAATGAGGACTTTATTTTGGTCAGGTTGGAGTCTGAATCTCTTATTGACCAAAGAATGATACTTGATTTGGCAGAGTGGAAGTACACTTGATTTAGCAAAGCAGTTCTCAGTCTGGATACCGAGATGTGGGTCAGGAACATAGAAATACGGATTGGACCAGGCAAAAAGATGGATGTTATGCTGTAATTTTTAATCCCTCTGTGTCCTTTTTAGTGCATGATAATCAACTGCTTATATAACCAAGGGCCCCACCTGCTCATTCAGAATTAAGGGATGAGAGGAGGCTTTCTGGGACATTCTTTCTCCTTATATAGAACTGTAACTCTGGATATAGAATTTACTGTGGCTTTCCTGGGATCAGAGTAGGAGTTGAAGTAGAAAGGGGGGAAAAATCCAGTGATCCAGGGAGAAAGTTCTAGTTCTGCCAAAGTCAGAAGAAAAATAAGTACATTAAGACATTAGAGCCGAAACCGGTTTGGCTCAGTGGATAGAGCGTCGGCCTGCGGACTGAAGAGTCCCAGGTTCAATTCCGGTCAAGGGCATGTACCTTGGTTGTGGGCACATCCCCAATGTGGGGTGTGCAGGAGGCAGCTGATCGATGTTTCTAACTCTCTATCTCTCTCCCTCTCTGTTAAAAAATCAATAAAATATATTTTTTTAAAAAAATAAGACCTTAGAGCTCGGCCGGCTTGGCTTAGTGCTTGAGTGTCGACCTATGAACCGGTGTGGCTCAGTGGTTGAATGTCGGTTCAATTCCTAGTCAGGGCACATGTTTCTATCTGTCCCTCTCACTTCCTTTCTAAAATCAACTAAAATATTTTTTAAAAGGACATTAGAGAGGTCAGGAGCCAGTAGACACAGTGAACCATACTTAGAACACTTCAACAAGAATCAGAAACTGGATGGAGGCCTGGGTTAGGAATATAAGCATAGCAGAAGCAACAAGAGGATAACGGGATATACTTTTCTCTCTATCCTTGGGTTTGTTGGCTCACCAGTTGCCAGAGTTAGAGGCTAAAGTGGATGAATGATGAGCCCATGCTATTCTGCTAGGAAGCCAGGCTAAAGTGTAGAACTTAAATGCACCCCCAAACAAGTGTTTCATTAATTACCTCTTCTACAGTAAAAGATATCAGGGCTGTCTTAATTCACTAATGCAGACTGAGGCTATGCTTATGTGAAGAGACTTGTACTTGGTAAGGGTTTGGTAAATGGCCAGATGAGATTTGACCTTGCTTTGGGTCTCATATTTATTTTCATTTAATGTAAAATGAAATACAGTTGGCCCTCTACACCCATGGACTTCCAACCACAGATCAAAAACAGCACAGGGCCGAAACCGGTTTGGCTCAGTGGATAGAGCGTCAGCCTGCGGACTCAAGGGTCCCAGGTTCGATTCCGGTCAAGGGCATGTACCTGGGTGGTGGACACATCCCCAGTGGGAGATGTGCAGGAGGCAGCTAATCGATGTTTCTCTCTCATCGATATTTCTAACTCTCTATCTCTCTCCCTTCCTCTCTGTAAAAAATCAATAAAATATATTTTTAAAAAAACCCAAAAAAACAGCACAGGTATTTCTTGAAAAAAATCCATGTATAAGTAGACCTGCACAGTTCAAACCTGTGTTGTCCAAGGGCCAGTTGTACTTCTATTTTGTGAAGATCATGAAATTTTTAATGATGTTAATAAGTAGTACAAACTTCAAAGAAAGATGTGAATTCAGAAAAGTTATTTTTAAATGAGTTATAGCACTTCAATAGGAAGCTAAAGTAGATAATTTCTAGAAAAGTGAACCATATGCTTGCCAAGAGACATAATGAAATCCGTTGTCTTGACACAAAAAATTAACTGGTGGTTCTTTTCTGTTTTGATATACATATTAAACAAAATAAGCAGAATACATTGATTCCTACTTTAAGTAGTCCTTTCATCAGGTGGACTCATCCTAAATCATGACTCTGCTACTTCTTTTGATATGGTAAGGGATAATAGCTGGTATTCATAGCCTCTGCTTTGCTTGATGGGATGATGAAGTGAAATCTTCATTGGTAAAACAGTAGACTGCAGTGCTTAAAAGCATGGACTTTGTCATATTTTTTTTTTTAACTTGAGTACTTTTAGAGCAAGAACTACTTACTCCCTGTTGTCTATGCTTGCTGACTTCACATATATTATCTGCCTTCCCTGAAGGCATTTTATAGGTGTGTTTTTTTGCTTTCTCCCTCCATTGTTGCAGGCAATTGAGTTTTCAGTTTGTGGCTTGGATTTACACTATAGTTGTGTAGCCTAGAATGAAGGCCTTTCATAACATTTTTTTTGTATTGTAATAATATTTACTTTAATTCTCCGCCCCTCCCCCCCAGTTTTGATGAAGCAAGAACACAGAGAAGAAATTGACTTGTCTTCGGTTCCATCATTGCCTGTGCCTCATCCTGCCCAGACCCAGAGGCCTTCCTCAGATACAGGACATCCATGTGACAGTGTACTGTCGGCACAGAGAAGCTTGGTTTGTCCCATCGCAGGAGGCAGCTCTTCCTAGTTTAATAAATCTTGGCTGCCAACCATCATCATCCATACCTTTTCATTCTTCAAATTCAGGCTCAACAGGACATCTCTTAGCCCATACACCTCATTCTGTGCAGACCCTGCCTCATCTACAGTCAATGGAATACCATTGTTCAAACACAGGACAAAGATCTCTTTCTTCTCCAGTGACTGACCAGGTCACAGGTCAGCCTTCCCCTCAGTTACAGTCCATCACATATGGTTCTTCACAATTAGGGTCTGCTACAGCAGTTTCCCCAGCAGCTTCTCATCCCTTGGCCAGTTCACCACTTTCTGGACCACCGTCTCCTCAGCTCCAGCCTATGCCTTACCAACCTCCTAGCTCAGGAACCACCTCATCACCAACTCTAGCTACTAGAATGCGTTCTGGACAACATTCAACTCAAGCACAGAGTACAGGCCAGGGAGGTCTTTCTGCACCTTCATCCTTAATATGTCACAGTTTGTGTGATCCAACTTCATTTCCATCTGATAAGGCAACTGTGAACATTAAACCTGAACCTGAAGAGCAAGAACCTAACTTTTCAACAATTGGTCTACAGGACATCACTTTAGATGATGGTAAGTTCATCTTTATGTTCTTGAAGCAATGAAGATCTAGGAACTTCCTTCTCTGAGTCATGAGAAAGCTACCATAGATTGCTTATTGGCATATAGCTTGTTTTTTTAATAAGTTGTTACTTGAGATATGTTGATATATGATTTTGAGAATAGACATGAAAATCTATGCTTTTAAGTCTATTTTACCACTAATATCTGTTGTAAAGTGTGAGACTTTAAGTGATAATCTACCACCCATTTGTGATGGAACTGAAGACATGAGATTTACTGGGCATCTTTTCTTCCAGAACATATAGTAAGTCACAGTGTCTAGAGAGTGGAATTCAGGGGTGTTAATTCAGTAAACATTGCTGAATGCCATCTATTTGCAGGGCAGAGTTAGATGCTGGGATTACTGTGAATGTATTAAGATAGAGTTTCTGTTCTTGAAGAGACTCAGACAAGTAAAGAACCTGCTCCTTTGTAACCCTGCTAGCTTGCTGAGTCAGATAGTGGAGATAGTATAAGATTGGATTGGTTTGCTGCTGCCGGTACAGCCGTTAGCACCAAGCTAAAAAGAAGCTATTCATATAAATATAGCAAGTTGTTATGTACGCCTCTGTTTTTATGAAATCAATAAATTGGGGAACAAACTCTGGAATATTAATTATTTCAGTAATTGAAAATTCCCCCAAATAGGATTATCAGTTAATAATTTTAGGGCTTATTCTTGGCTTTATTATCATTTATATGGTAGTAAAATTTTTTCTAAGTAAGAATTCAGTAAAAGCTATTATGTAAGTATTATCCAATATGAAAATTCTAAGGATTCTGAAACATGGATATAGAGTTTTAATTCTTTCTCTGATTTTGTTGGTTTGTTTTTTTAAATTGATCTGAGAGAGAGAGAAAGGGGAAGAGAGAGAGGAAGGGAGGGAAGGAGAGAGAGAGGGAGAGACATCGACTTCTTGTTCCATCTATTTGGTTGATTTTTGTATGTGCTCTGACAAGTGATCAAACCTGCAACCGTGGTGTATCTGAATGACACTCGAACCAACTGAGCTACCCAGCCAGGGCTTACTCTTTCTAATTTTGTGCTAACCTATAGAAAAGTAATTTTAGCTCAGCCATCTCCTTTACACATCTGAAGAGGCTGAGTTTACTACTTAGTTGCAAAGCTGGTATTAAATCTCAGATTCTAAGCATAAGGGGAAAGGAAGGTAAATAAAAGGTGGTGTTTCCCCTCCCGGGACTTGACCATCAGATCTATCAATGCTGTGAGATCTGAGTCACTACCAAAATATAAGACAAGCACTTTAGGAGATAAGCACAGAGCTGTGACATCCTATATAATAAAAGGCTAATATGCAAATTGTCCCCTCGGGAGTTTGACCCAGAGTCCAACCACTCGCTATGGTATTTGCTGACCACCAAGAGTGGCGAGGAACAAAGGAAGGCCCTGGCTGGCAGCAGGGGAAGGAATGCCCCAATCAGCCCTGATCACTAGCCAGGCCCAGGGACCCTACCCATGCACAAATTTCGTGCACCGAGCCTCTAGTATTCTATAAGGATTTAGCCTGTCCTCCTTGAGATGACCTTTGACCTTGGAGGATGAGTATGTTTTAAGTGAATGAGGATCAGAGGACAAATCAGATAACATGAGAAGCAGAGAACTGTATCTGGGAAAGCATGATTGTCTGTGGCTGGAGGGCGAATAGCATAAGTAGAAGATGGCTTTCAAAGCCACAAGGGGATTTGCCAGGTAATTTGTGTGTAAACTGGAGGTATTTGTATAAACTGAAGCAATACCTACAATTTATATAACATTTTCCTATTTTTTATTTAATCCTTAATAATCCTCTATTTATGAGGTAGATAGTGTCTTTTAAAGAATTGGAATTTCTGAAGGTCACACAACTGATAAGTAGTGGAGCTGAGACTGGAATCAGATCTTTCAGTCTAGTCTTTTTCTTGTAGCACTACAGCTGCCTCCCAGCAGCAGCAGGCATGGTGTTTAGAACGCTGTGCTAAAGGGGATCCCTCAAGCTTTTTTTAATCCCTAGAGAATAATGTAACATTCTCTGTGAATGTGTGTGCAGAATTTCACTACTTGAACATATGCTCACAACTGCAACTGGTCTGTGACATTTATATTGGGAGTACTTGAGGGCTGTGGTAATAAGTGTTCTCTTAATGCACAGCTGGCCTAAGTGTTACTGTTTACTTAATAATAACGAACACCAGGTAGAGAGGAGGCTACAACTTTGATGCAAAGCAGATTTGAAATAAAGCCTTTTCCAAATATACATAGGTTTTCAAAATGTTACTTATGCATTCTTTTGGCAGTTTTAGACTATTTATAGTGCTTTCAAGGCTTATATTTCGA
This sequence comes from Myotis davidii, assembly GCF_000327345.1. Classification (NCBI taxonomy): domain Eukaryota; kingdom Metazoa; phylum Chordata; class Mammalia; order Chiroptera; family Vespertilionidae; genus Myotis; species Myotis davidii. Next base: position 518,108 of record NW_006295183.1, on the reverse strand, counting down.
TTTTTTTTTTTTCTTCCTCAGATCCTCAGTTCTATCCTGGGTACATTTAGAATTTTAATCCCTAAAACAAAGGGTTAAGAGTAAGACCTTGAATGATAACCTTCTACCCATTTGTGATGAAACTGGAGAAATGAGATATATTGAATAGGACTCAAAAGATACTCATTTTCTTTCCAAAGGAGACATCTTTGTCTTCTACAAAGAGATCATTGCTGGAACTTGCTTTTTTTTGGATTTATCACAGATTGAGTGACTGGTTGGGGAAGGAGGGGGCCAGCAAATTGGAACTTCTAGAAAGGTTTTTTGAAAACTTTATTTCACTTTTTGATTATGTAAGGATGTGTTGCAAAAACAGAATCTGGAAAGATGAGGTCTGTGAGAGCAAATATAAAAGCCATTTTATTTTTGCTCCATTTATTGTGTAGGGCCATGATCAAGAAAAGTTCCCAGATTGTAGCCCCATAGAAGACAAGGATTGGCTATTGAATTCCCTCATTGCCACCTATGAGGAGACCTGATAGAAGCTCAGTGGTGCTAGTGGCTATTAAAGGGAGGAGAGGGGGACTAAAATGTACTCTAGGTCACCTTGGTTTATTGGATGTATAATTTTTACAAATTTCATTTTTGATACTTAACTTGAACTCCCAAATGAATTTTCAATATTTGCCGACTGACTCATTGATTATATTATTTGGATTTGCCTTTGAAGATAAAATTCTAGATGCTTAGAAAATCCTATAGTTATGCAAAGTTTTAATATAAATTCATTTTAAAAACAACTTATCTCATAGGTCTTGAACTCCATAGTATTTGAATGTCTCTTTTCTGGCTACCTTTGAAAGTAAGCCATTAAACATTCCAAAAAGGATTCGCACTGTTAATGTCAGAAGTGTCAAAACCTGTAGAGAATTTTCATAAGAGTATATTTGAGCCAAACTGATGATATATACCAGGGGCAAGATCTCAAATGCTCCTAAGGATAACAATTTTGCAGCAGCTTTTATGCATTTGAAATTAAGGAGGAAAGTACATGTAGCAAGATTGGCAAAAGCAAAGTAGAGATTGGATTACAGGTTAACAAAATGATATGCTCTGGTGAGGTTTAATACCCCCTTCCAGGGGTATGACTTACGGTGTTTCAAAGGTATGTTTACCTAGATGTACGAGAACAATGGATAAGGCTGGCTTAAAACCTTTCCCTTTTTCTCAAGAGTTTTAGGCCTGGTGTGTGACTACCCACCATGACCTGCCTAGTTAGGAATTTATGATCAGATCACCCAGTGAAGTTACTTTCCAGAGAACCTGCTTTTCTTCCCTCCACAGCACTTAAAATTAACTTCCCTTTCAATTAATCTGAGCTCTTTTTATTTTAACTTTTCTACATTGTGTTAAGTACAAAGCAGTTCCTACTCTACAACCAGAGGAAACAAGTTAATTTTTAAAAAATTTTGTGCTATACTACATAAATATACTTATTTAATCCTCATAACACCTATTAATCCTGTTTCTGTTTTATGGTGTTTACCCCCCCCCCTTCTTTTTTATCAAGTTAACGATTAAAACACAAAATATTCTTTTTATTGAAGTTTTTAAGTAGGATGGAGTTTGTTAGGAATCATTCAAGTATTACTTGACTGTTAGTTTTAGAAATGTGGACATTATCACCTTAATTTTTTATTGTAAATTCAGTGAGATTTAACAGAGAAGATATTAGTACACCTCAGCTCAGAAATTCAAGACTTATTATATAGGTGGAAATACCCTAATACAGCTCCCTCATTTTATAAAGATCTGAGTTTTATAGATTCTTAAGTATGCATCCAAGGTAAAACACTGAGTTAATAGTGTAAAGATTAATACCCAAGTCTCCTGACTCCTAATTCAGTACCCTAGGAGTTTTTCCAATATCTGTAATCATGTTTCTCATCAACCTGCAGGTTGAAACTGCAGGGGTAGAGCAAGTAGAATAGATTAAAAGGTGTCATTTTCTCTGTAGGGCCTGGGTTTGTGAGAGAAGTCAAGGCAATATTAAGATTATTAGATTCTCAGTATAAATAAAGTTTTATTTATTTATTTATTTGTTTTAAAGACTTTATTGATTTTTAGAGAGAGGGGAAAGGAGAGGGAGAGAGAGAAACTCAATGTGAGAGTGAAACATTGATCAGCTGCCTCCTGCACGCCCCCTACCAATGAGTCCACAACCTTTCGATACACGGAATGATGCCCAACCAACTGAGCCACACCGACGAGGGCATAAATGAAGTTTGTAAGTCTCTACTCGATACTTCTCTTTCACACCAGAGTTCACCCTAGTGATAATATACCCCTGTGTGTCTCTTCCTCGCCAACTTCTTTGGAACATCTCAGGGCCTTTTGAGTTTAAGCTGCCCTTGTTTTATATGGGCTCTGATGCCTCTGGATGACTGTAGAACATGTGTGAAATCTTGATTTCTTTTCTAGTCTTAAAAACACTCCAGCAACTGCACCCTTCTTTCACCCTCATCAACATGGTAGTTTCCCTCTACTTGAACCCTGTGTTTTTAGTTCCTTTTCATTGTGCAGTTTCTGAAAGGGAATACACTCTTGCCAGCTCAGAGAGGATTGAGACTGTCACCTTCCTTATGCAGAAGATTTTATCAATATGGCCTGAGGTCTGGGGATTTTCTTAGCTCTGTCTTGCTGTTGGTTTAGTGAGTCATAAGTTTAGCTAAATCACATCCTTTCTCTCCCTCCTGCCTTCCCCTCATGTCTTTTTGTATATGTTGTTCTTGGAATCCATGATTAAACTTTACAATTATCCTTGTTCAGTTTCATTGAGGTGATTTGGGTCCCTCATAATCAGCCTTTCAAGCTCAGAAGAGTCCCAGAAGCATTTCTCTGTTTCAGAGTAGGGTGGCTCCCTCCTTAGGGGGGGATTTCTCAACGTAATAACAGCAGCAGAATACTGACCTTTGCCAAGCCATGTCCACTTTCAAGCAGTCCACTTGTAAGGCTGTAATATCTATTTTTTCAATCAATGAAGGCATTATACAAAACTATTTTTGCTTTTTTCTTTGCTAGCTAGAGTAGCATTGCCCCTAGTTGAAAAATGTGTTCTATATGTATAAAATTATCAGTAAGTTCTTACTCATTTGTTAGTTTTATATGCCTAGAGCTGTAATTTTTCCTAAACATTTATGTGCTTTATAGTGTGTATATCCCCATTTTGGGGTCAAATGATAAATATTAAAACAGTTCTGAAATAGAGGAATTGTCACAGTTGTATTTTTTAGCATTTTAATTAAGATTATACTATTGTTAAGACAGACCTTTAAATACAGGCCTGGTTAATTTATGATTGAGCTGAGTCCAGTTACAACTTTCCATTAGAGCCCCTCAGTTCCCACTTGTCTTCCTTTGTTCACAAACTAATAGAGCCGCAGCTGCAGCTCTTCAGCAAAGAGGGTACATGTTAAATATAGCCTGACCTGCTGCGGTGGTGAAAACTGACACTGCCACTTGCAGGCTCTGTGCAATAACACACTGATCCTGAATGTAGGGCAATTGCTAATTTGACTGTAAACAGGGACTCTAGATGTGACCTCAGCTGTTGCAGTTCTGTATATAGGTGACAAGAAGAGCCTGCTTTCAAGTAGCAAGGGCATGTTAAACACAAGATTCAGGTGGTTATCTGTGGGGGAGGGGGGAGAGCAGGAGGCTGGTATAGAAGAGCAGAGAAGTAACTTTTATCAACGATCTCTTTCACGTGTTGGATAATCATTTCACTGGTGTTTATTGTATTTAAATAAATAAAAGAAATGCATGCATAGTCAATGGTAAGAGTATGTCACAAATGAGGTATTATAATGGGGGGCGCGGGGACAAATGAGGTATTATAATTAGTCAGTTAGGGGCCCTGGGCTGAAGGGAGGTAGATAATACTGAACTTTCTCTCTCTTTTTTTTTTAATATATTCTATTGATTTTTTACAGAGAGGAAGGGAGAGAGATAGAGAGTTAGAAACATCAATCAGCTGCCTCCTGCACATCTCCCAGTGGGGATATGCCCGCAACCAAGGTACATGCCCTTGACCGGAATCGAACCCGGGACCCTTCAGTCCGCAGGTCGACGCTCTATCCACTGAGCCAAACCGGTTTTAGCTGAACTTTCTCCTTTTTAAAAAAATATATTTCTATTGATTTTAGAGAGCAGAATGGAGAGTGAGAGTGAGGTAGAAACATTGATGAGAGAGAAATATCATCAATCAGCTCCCTCCTACATGCCTCTTACTGGGGATCTAGCCCATAACACGGGCATGTGCCCTGACTAGGAATTGAACCATGACCTCCTGGTTCGTGGGCCAATGCTCACCCATGGAGCCACCCCGGCTGGGCCTGAACTTTCTCCTTTAAATGGGACTCTGGGTAACTCATGAATCCTCTTCCTGGGAAACATTCATGTACCATCTATCCTCCAACATATTTATGGTAAATAATTTCAGAGGCAGAAAGGTGCCTTAAGTACTGTTCATATAGGTTTTGAATCATGTCTCATGCAGAATGGACCGTTATGGGAATTCAAGACCTTAGACATGAACATTCTTGGACAAATATAATAAGAAAATTTAATTTTCAGACTCACTGCTGGGAAAAATCCAAGAGAGCCTCCCACTAAATAACCAGCATATCAAAAGTCTTCAAAATAAGTTCACTTCAAAAGTATATTTCAGAATAATTAATGAATGATGATTTCTCTTTCTTGATAATAAAACACATTTTTGTGCACTGCGCTAGGTACTTTGCTAGTCAGTTTTTTTTCTGCTATCTGTGAAAAGTGAATTTATTAGCTTTATTTTTAGAGATGCAGCTCAGAGAGCTGGAGCCCTTTCTGGTATTATATGGCAACAAACACAGGGACTGGCATTTGAATCCAGGTCTGTCTGAAATTTAGATTGTCTCACATGTGTTTAGTGGTTTCTGAAGTAGCTATAATTGATTATATATCTTACCTCTATAAACACAACAAACATTTTTATGTTTGTTGGCCATGTGTAAGATACAAAGCCAGTGTCTAAAGATGTATTCTATTTCAAAATTCATATCCTGTTTTTGAGTCCTTTTGAAAATGGACCATTCACAGGGACAAAAATATTTTAAATGAGAAATAATTTTAGGCCACAGTTCAGCTTTTGTAGTTTGGTTGCAATTCTCTGACTATGCATTACAAGGTTATATTTTGCCAGTGATTGTAGCTTTTAATAAAACTTAGGTAAATATGTTTAAATAAATCTTATCTGAAGATATCTTACTTTTACATTTCTAAAGCCAACCTTTAGCCTGTCTATCTGGACAGGAGAGAACATGGGAAACTCTTTAATTCTGATGGAAGATAGGAAAGGGTTGAGAGTGATTTTTACAGGCATTCTAGCTTTACATCTACAAGAATAAGGAACAAATTAAGTCCCTTATAATCATCTTGTGTATTTAAAGATCTGTAGGTGATTTTTATGTAGAATGGGAGTTTTTAAATTTTATTTTATTGGGGATTTAAAAAAGTCATGAATTCATATGTTAAAAATACTAAAGGTACAACAAAATATATATGGTGAAAAGTCTCTCTCCTAGATACCCAGTTGTCCTCTATATGGGCAATAGGAGTTACCAGTTTCGTGACTGTCACTCCAGAGCTATTTTATGTATTTATAGCAATTGTTTATTTTTTCCGTATGTTTACTAGCATACTACGTATATACATACTATTATGTATTTTGCTTTCTCTATATATTGAATCTTGGAAATATTTTTATACTGTAACACGAAAGAACTTCCTTTATAGATTTAACAAGAATAGCCATCCTAAATGGGTGTGAGTGGTATATCATTGTGGTTTTGATTTGCATTGCCTTAATGACTATGTTGGCACCCTCACATGAAGTTATTGGTCAGTAAGTGTATCTTCTCTGAAGAAATGTTTAGTCAAATCTTTTGCCCCTTTTTTGATTGAGTTGTATTTGTTATTTATTTAGTTAGTTTACTCCAAGGATATTTTTCCAGTGATTTTTAGAGAGTGGAAGAGAGAGGGAAAGACACAGAGAAATATTGATGTGAGAGAAACACATTGATTGATTGCCTCCTGCTTGTGCCCCAACCAGGGCCTGGGCTGAGGAGGGGCCTGTACCTGAGATACATGTCCTGGACTGGAATCCAACCTGGGACCCTTCGGTCTGCAGGCCAACGCTCTATTCACTGAGCCAAATCAGCTAGGGCTAACAATGTGTTATTTTCAGTGTACAAATGTTTTACCTCCTTGGTTAATTCCTTTTATTCTTTCTGATGCTATTGTAATTGGAATTGATTTTTAAATTTCATTTTTTGGATTGTTCATTGAATGACTATAGAATACAACTGAATTTTGTGTGTTAATTTTAGCTTATAATTGTTGGCTTAATTTATTAGTGCTAATATTTTTTGTATGTGGATTCTTTGGAGCTTTCTATGTATAATATCATGCCATTTGTGAATAGAGATCATTTTACCTCTTTCTCATTTGGATGCTTTTTATTTCTTTAACCTAATTGCTTTGGCTAGAACTTCCAATACTATGTTGAATGGAAGTGGCAAAAGTGGATGTCTTTGTCATGTCTTTTATCTTAAGGCAAAAGGTTTCAGACTTTCACAATTGAGTATAATGTTGTCTGAGAGTTTTTCATATATGGCCTTATCATTTTGAGGAAATTCCCTTCTGTTCCTAATTTGTGGGGTGATTTTTTGTTGTTGTTGTTAAAGGACTTTGAAATTTGTCAGGTGCTTCTGTATCACTTGAGATGAACATGTGTTTTTTTACCTTCCATCCTAGTAATTGATTTCGATATTTTTTTATTGATTTTTTTTTTTAGAAAGAGAAAAACATTGATGAGAGAGAAACATAGATTGGCTGCCTCCGGCACGCCCCCTACAGGGGATTGAGCCCACAACTTGGTCATGTGCCCTGACTGGGAATCAAACTGGCAACCTTTTGGTGCACAGGAAGATGCCCAACCAGCTGAGCCACACTGGCCAGCGCAGTAATTGATTTTCATTTGATGAACCATCCTTGCATTTTGGGAATAAATCTCACTTAGTAATGATGTATAATTATTTTAATATGTGGCAGGATTCAGTTTGCTACTATTTTGTAGCAAAATTCATAGGGGATTTTTCTTGAAATGTTTTTGTCTGGCTTTGATATCAGGGCATTGCTGGCCTTAGAATGAGTTAAGGAAGTATTCCTTCCTCTTTAATCTTTTGGGAGAGTTTAAGATGGATTAGTGTTAATTCTTCTTTAGATGTTTGGTCATAGTTTTTGTGATAGGAAATAATGAATTGGGTAGTTTTTCGAGCTGTCAGTAGTGGTTCAAGGAACTAGAAAGATGTCTCAAGGACTGCAAGTTTCCATAAGCACAATCTGAAATGACTATCGCTTTAGCCAACTCACAAAAGCCCTCAGTATCTTTTGGCCTCTTAGCTTTCTTCCTGGGTTTCTTTCTTTTAACTTATGCGCCGTTTTACTTGGAATCCAGTGTTCTATAACAGCTTCAAGTCTGTTTTGGAGGATTCAGTTGTGGAGATTGGGCACTGTCAGAAAGGAGACTTGATAATAAAAATCCTTTGTACATACTGGAATCTTTAAATCACTCCTGAAGACTGGGTGAGTGAACTCAAATTCAGTATTAAAAAAGCTTAAGGCAGAAAAATTTTGCCTAAGCACCACAGCTTTCTGTTTTTTTTGGGTTTTTTACCCCTTTAGTGAGGCTGCATTTTGCACAGATTGGCTCCTCCTTTGTTTTCCCTTCTTTATCTGCTTAAGACAAGAGTATTCATTACTGTTTTCATCTTTTCTTCCAAGATGAAAAAAGCGTTCTAGAATTCATAGTTAGGTCCTTTTGTTTGAAGTTGTACTGCAAAGGCCAAAACTATTTTCTTATAGGCCAAAGGAGGAGGCTTTGCCTCATTTTACTTTGGATTCTAACTGGGCATTTATTGTGTCAGCCACTATCCAGACAAAACTGACCAATAGTGACTCTTTTTGTGTATAATGATTTTCAAACATTTATCACAGCTTCCCATGATAAGAAGCTTTATAGCATGACATAGTATATAACAAAAACATATACAAATAACATAAAAGACTCAAAAACCAATTCTTTTTTAAAAAATATATTTTTATTGATTTCAAATAGAAAGAGAAAGAGAGAGAGAAACATCAATGATGGGAGAAAATCATTGATTGGCTGCCTCCTGCACACCCCCTACTGGGGATCGAGCCCGCAACCCAGGCATGTGCCCTTGGCCGGAATCGAACCTGGGACCCTTCAGTCCACAAGCTGACGCTCTATCCACTGAGCCAAGCCGGCTAGGGCTCTTCTCTTTTTAAAATACTGATTTTAGTTTGCTGAATGGATTTCATAACCTGCTAATGCAGCGGTTCTCAACCTGTGGGTCACGACCCCTTTGGCAGTCAAATGACCCTTTCACAGGGGTCGCCTAAGACCATCCTGCATATCAGATATTTACATTACGATTCATAACAGTAGCAACATTACAGTTATGAAGTAGCAATGAAAATAATTTTATGGTTGGGTCACAACTTGAGGAACTGTATCTAAAGGGCCAGAAGGTTGAGAACCACTGTGCTAATGGATGTGAACTTTAGTTTAAAAATATTCCTCTGTGACCACCCCACCCCCCAACTTTTCCTGTGCATATAGTTTTTCTGAGCTCCTACCCTTAGGCATGTTTTTAAAATCCTCACCCGAGGATATTTTTCCATTGAATTTTAGAGAGTGGAGGTGCGGGAGGGACGGAAGGGAGAAAGAGAAACATGGATGTGACAGAGACATCTAGATTGGGCTAGAGATGGGACCTGCAACCCAGGTACATGCCCTTAAGCGGAATCGAACCCTCGACCCTTGGGTGTGCAGGCCAATGTTCTAAACACTGAGCACACCAGCCAGGGCTACCCTTAGACATTTTAAAAAATATGTTTTTATTGATTTTTAGATAGGGATAGAAAGAAACATCGATGAGATGAGAGAGAAACATCAGTCGGCTACCTCCTGCATGTCCCCCACTGAGGATTGAATCTGCAGCCTGGGCATGTGCCCTGACCATGAATCAAACTGGTGACCTTCTTGTTCCTGGGTCCACGTTCAAACACTGAGCCACACTGGCCAGGCCACCCTTAGATATTTTGATTCTGTGGTCTGAAGTAGAGCCCAGGAATTTAGATTTTTATTAAGTGCCCTGATAATTCTGATGTAGCCATAGATGAGTATTTGGAAACTACAAATAGAGTTAATCTAATAAAAACTAGTTTATTTAAAACTAAATCTATCCCTTAAATCACTGAAAACCATCATTATAACTTTTCAAATTGTTGCACTTTTATTTTTTTTAAATTTTTATTTATTGATTTGAGAGAGAGAAACATCGAATTGTTGTTCCACTCATTTATGCATTCATTGGTTGATTCCATTGTATGTGCCCTCAACCTGGAATCAAATCCCGCAACCTTAGCACATCAGGATGATGCTCTAACAAACTGGGCTACTGGCCAGGGCGGCTACTGGCCAGGGCTTGCACTTTCTTTTTTTTAAATATATTTTATTGATTTTTTTATAGAGAGGAAGGGAGAGGGATAGAGAGTTAGAAACATCGATGAGAGAGAAACATCGATCAGCTGCCTCCTGCACATTCCCTACTGGGAATGTGCCTGCAACCAAGGTACATGCCCTTGACCGGAATCGAACCTGGGACCCTTCAGTCCGCAGGCCGACGCTCAATCCACTGAGCAAAACCGGTTAGAGCACTTTTTAAAAAATACATATATATTTTTTTATTGATTTCAGAGAGGAGGAAAGGAAAGGGAGAGATAGAAACATCAATGATGAGACAGAATCATTTGGCTGCCTCCTGCATGCCCCTTACTGGGAATTGAGTCCGCAACATGGGCATGCACCCTTGACAGGAATTGAACCCGGGACCCTTCAGTACACAGGCCGACGCTCTATCCACTGAGCCAAACCAGCTAGGGCTGCACTTTTAATTTTAGAAAATAAATCAGTTATTACCTCCTAAAGTTTCTGGACTCCAATATTCGTATTATTTTGTAAAATGTGGGGAGTCATTTTGTGCAGTAATTGACAGATAAAGGACAATTAAATTCCTCTTGCTTATAGAAAAAAAGCAGCCTGGGCATGTAGTAGATTAAGTTACCCTCTGGTTTGTTCCATTCAGTAGTGATATTGTCTTCTTTGACACAGACCAGTTTATATCTGA
>NW_006295183.1:504148-507788 GCF_000327345.1 Myotis davidii | reverse complement strand
CAGCCACCAGCCTCAGCAGAGAAATGGCCTAACCACAATGAGCTCTCATGTCCAGTTCCTTTCTGGAGAATCTAGAGGGTGAGTGTTGTTTGAAATGTGTCATTGTTTTTGTGCCCAAGTCTGGTATTTGCATGCTGTGGCTGGATTTGCATGTGTTACAAAGGAGGGGGTATATGTGGGCACCTTCTTGATAGGCCCACTCATTATCTTTGGCACTATAAGACTCTTCTTTTTAAATCTCACTATACGCTGGCTCTCACACTTATGCTTACAATTTTAGTCTGGATTTAAATAAAAGGCAAGTGTTTAACTGGATCTATTAAACCAAAGCAGAAAGAGAGGCCCATCTACATGAATTCAGTGGTTGGGTACTGAGTAAATTGGATTCCTAAGCAGGTGTGTAAGCCTACTCATTTCTGGTCAAGTATTCTTTTTTGATGGGCGGTACGATGGAATGGAAATAAAGCAGGAAATTATATATATCAGAGGCAACCTGGATTGCCTGCCCTATAGGCCATGTTTCACTCCTGGTAGTTCATTTTGGGCTCCATTTGGAAGGATTTCACAGAAATGGAATCAGTGTTTGTGAGGCAGGGGCCTAGGCAATTTAGATTTGGAAAGGGGCTTAGAAATCATGTTCACTACCCCAAATCTTTATATTTAGGATACCAAACAGGGCACCAAAACCTTGACTTCTAGAAGCAGTGCATACCGTGGTCTCACACCTACTTGTCTCTAATTATGAAAGGAATAAAAGTGGCAACTAAATTCCTGCATATCTGTAAAACCTGAGGAGTTATAAACCAGAAGGATTTAAGTTAATTTCCTCATCTTATGGTTCAGAAAATCAGTTGAAGAAAGATTAATTGCCCTAGTTACATCACAGCTGAACCAAGATTAAAACTTATTTTTTCCCATGTTTACCCCATTGCTCTTCCTGTGTGTGAAGAAATGATCTTGGTAAGTGTTTATGTGGGGTAAAGAGATTAATGAGTGACTAAGGTATGAACAGGAGGTAAGAACATAGAAACAGCAGGCAGTATAGATAACTCCTTTAAGATATTAAGCAATGAAAGGAAAAAATTAGATATAGAGGGTAATGTGGAGTCTAGGGTTTTTGTTTGCTTTCTTACTTGTTTGAAGTAGGCTTACCCAAATTTAAGCAACAATGAGAAGGATCCAGGAGGGGAGGTGGGTAGATTGATTAAAGAAATGGAAGAGTAAAGAAAATTGATGGAGCAAGGTGTTGAAAGAAACATATGGGATCCATAACACAGGTGGTGAAATGAGTCATGTGGATTTAGGATTTATGGCTCCGGAACACAGGTTTGGCCCCTAGAGGTAATAAATGTGGGAGTCAACAGTATATAGAAATGGACAAGACTATACAGAGAAAATATATAATGTGAAAAAAGAGAGAAATAACAGAATCTTCTGTTAATCCTAAAATTCTAATCTCATATCTTAACCCAAATTAGAAAGTTTTAGAGGTTTTTTCGTATTTCAGTTTTTGCTGATACAAAAGGGTACATGCTGATACTTGAATATACTTTCAGGTACCTGTGTACTGTTTTCTCACCTGGAGATTAACCTTTTCTAGAGGAAAGATCTGAAAGACATTGAGTATAGCAACACACACATACGTTTCTTAAAAAGAAAGGACCCTAATAACAGGACTAATCACCCCCTCAGTCAGTTATGGTGGGGAAAAGTGTCATAATTTTTCTTTACTAGTATTAAAGCTAATATTAAAAGTAAAGGATATCTTCAATCATTGTGCATAATATTTTCAGTCTGTTCTGTGGTTAGAGGCTGACTAGGGTTCAGGGTAAAATTTAACTGTTAAAAAGCTGGCATGATAGACTTCAAACTGGTTATTTTGGTTCTTGCTTAAAATACATAAATATTCTTTCTGTGTTACCTTTTTGGTGATGAGTTTTATTTTCGTCAATTATATAACCTAGGGCCTGGCCAGTGTGGCGCAGTGGTTGAACACTGACCTATGAACCAAGAGGTCACGGTTCAACTCCTGTTTTGGGCCTCAATCCCCAATAGGGGGCGTGCAGGAGGTAAACTGATCAATGAAATCATTGATGTTTCTGTCTCCATATCCTTCTCCTTTCCTCTCTGAAATCAGTAAAAAATATGTGTGTGTGTGTGTGTGTGTGTGTATTTTTAAAGTTGGCTTAAAAGATAATAATAATATAGGCTAGGCCAGGGGTGGGCAAACTTTTTGACTCGAGGGCCACAATGAGTTCTTAAACTGGACCGGAGGGCCGGAACAAAAGCATGGATGGAGTGTTTGTGTGAACTAATATAAATTCAAAGTAAACATCATTACATAAAAGGGTACGGTCTTTTTTTTTTTTAGTTTTATTCATTTCAAACGGCCGGATCCGGCCCGCGGGCCGTAGTTTGCCCACGGCTGGGCTAGGCCCTGGCTGGTGTGGCTCGGTTGGTTGGAGCACTGTCTAGTACACCAAAATGTGGCCGGTTCAATCCCTGGTTGGGGCACATTCGGGAGGCAACTAATCGATGTTTCTCTCTCTTTCTCTCTCTCTCCCTCTCCTTTTCCTCTCTTTCTCCTCTCCCTTCTCCCTCTCCTTTCTCTCTCTAAAATCAATGCAAAACATATCCTAGGGTAAAGATTAAATAATAATATAAGCTAGGTTACTATAATGGAATTCCCAAAATACAGTGACTGAATCATGTTGGAGGTTTCTTTCGCACCTCATGGTAATTCAGAGATTGAGATTCCTTTCATTTCTTAGGTATTGTCAGAGTAGAGTCATCACTTTGAGTTTTAGCTCAAAGGGTTGGGGAAGGAGAGGGTATCAAGCAAGTGATGAGAAAGATGCACACATCACTTTCACTTACATTTCATTGGAGAAAACAAATCACATGGCCATACTTAGCTATAAAGGGAAAACTGGGAAAGGAGTCTGTAGCTGAGTGGCCATGAGACTAGGTAAACTCAGTTACCAGAGAAGAATGAACTAGGACAGTTAACAGTTACCTTCTAAATTTTCAGGAACTTTTTTCTGTCTTTAGCTTGTGAAGGCAAATTCATCAGATTTTTATAAATGGAAATTAATTCTTCAGCTCATGCCATAAATAGTGAATTAAGTATTTCATGTATTTAGATGGTGTTCTTTTGTTTTTGTTTGTTTTATATATCAAAAAAATTTTTTTTTATTAATTTCAGAGAGACGGAGAAAGAGAGAGAGAAAAAAACATCAATGATGAGAGAGAACCATTGTTCGGCTGCCTCCTGCATGCCCCCTACTAGGGCAAACCGGGTATGTGCCCTTGATTGGAATCGAACTTGGGACCCTTGAGTCTCCAAGCCAATGCTCTGTCCACTGAGCCAAACTGGCTAGGGCTAGATAGTGTTTTTATAACTTATCAAATAATCTAAAAGTAAATCTTAGCAAAACTGTGCTCCAGAGTAGTAAACCAAAAGTAATACTAGATTTTTCACCCATTTAAAATTATTTCTATCCCTTTACTTCCAAATTTCTCATTTCTCCAAGTGAAATTCAAAAAATTATCGCACCTACATATAGCCTTCATTTTATAAAATATAATGTCTCCATAAAATTGTTTACCAGAGAATGAATATACCTTTAATTACGGTGTA
>NW_006295183.1:488239-504121 GCF_000327345.1 Myotis davidii | reverse complement strand
GTAGGGAAGGAAAGAAAAGATAAATTTGCCAAACTTTGTATGTTCATTGCAGTTTCAAGATGAAATATATAAAATGGAGTCTAATTATATCGAAAAATCCTTTACAAAAATGTTCAAGAGGCTCAGTTGTTAGCTGTAAAGACCTTTGGACTTTTCTGTATATGACAAAGCATCTGCCTGGGTTTCCCTGCTCCTCTCCAGCTGGTGGGGAGACTTCATACCATTCCACACTTGTCAGCTCTAACTCTAAATCCTTCAGCATTGGAAATAGCTCTAATAAGAGGTCTGATGTTACTGAAATACCTCATTCTTGTGTGTAGAAATAGCTGTTCAGTGGACTGCTTATTTTTTGGATAAAAAAAGGTGTTTTTTCCTACAGCACATATTGTTGATGGCTCTACTTCAGTTGTGGTGGCACAAGCAATCCAGGTGTTAGGGTAGTAGGAGTTGAGGATGGGGGTTGCCACACGTGGGCCAAATGCTATGACCTACATAACCTCTTAGTATGGCTGTTGAGGGTTGTTGACTTTTGTTTTAGGCTTTTAATTCACTCTACTCTTTAAAGCAGGAAATGATAAAATTCAGTAGGGGCATAAATAACTCTTTATGTTCTTACTAGAGGCCTGGTGCACAAAATTCATGTACTGGGGGGGGGGTGTCCCTCAGCCTGGCCTGTGCCCTCTCGCAGTCCAGGAGCCCTTGGGGGATGTCCGACTGGTGGTTTAGGGGAGTGGGCCTAAGCCAGCAGTCGACATCCTTAGTGCTGTCGCAGAGGCGGGAGAGACTCCCGAGACCACCGCTATGCTCACCAGCCATGAGCCTGGCTTCTGGCTAAGCAGCACTCCCCCTATGGGAGTGCACTGACCACCAGGGGGCAGCTCCTACATTGAGCATCTGCCCCCTGGTTGTCAGTGTGCGTTACAACGACTGGTCGTTCCACCATTTAGTCGATTTGCATATTAGCCTTTTATTATATAGAATCTTAAATTGGTAAAAAAATAAATAAGCAAATAAAGCCACCTCACATACTTTGTAGACTAGAGTTTAAGTAGATCAACAAATTCATACACAAATACATTCAAAAGGAAGTGAAAAATGAAATTGCAAACAGTATTTTTAAGAAATAACTTACATATTGAGAGAGCGCCAAATCCTAACCACTAGACCACCAGGGAACAGGTAACTTACATATTGAATTTATCAAGACTCTTAATGATTTACAGTATGAATTACATTATAGATTTGTTTACCAATAATAATTTGGACTTGCTTAAGTTGAAATTCAAATTTTGGTCAGTCACATTAGAAAGATGTCTCAGGCCCTAACCGGTTTGGCTCAGTGAATACAGTGTTGGCCCATGAACTGAAAGGTCCCTGCTTCGATTCTGGTCGAGGGCACAGACCTTGGTTGCAGGCTCAATTGCTGGCCTTGGTCGGGGAGCATGTGTGGAGGCAGCCGATACATGTGTCTTTCTCACATCCATGTTTCTCTCTCTGTGTGTCTCTCCCTCTCCCTTCCTCTTTCTCTAAAAATCAATGGAAAAATATCCTCTGATGAGGATTAATAAAAAAAAGAAGAAAGATATCTTAGGAAGCTTGAGGTGGTAACCTGAGCATAACCCAGAGCTCCCAGCCTAAAGAAGGGGTGAAGGAGAGCAGTAGATTTATATACCACACTGAGCTTGAGTTACTGCTAGAGGACAGTGAAAGGACTGCTTTGTTACAGTTCTGACCCCCTGTCCTAAAATTCATATTCAGTATTCACCTGTAATGAGCATAATTTTTGTGTTGTTTTTTTTTCAAGTCTCTGGATTATATTAAAGATTAAATTGGCAAGTAATTTTATTCAGCACTTTATGTAAGTGGTACATAAAGATTCAGTGGAGAACAAAGATAGACAAGGTAGGTCCCTGCCCTACAGGAACTTAAATCTACTAGTTATTATATTTTAATACTAGAGGCCTGTTGCGCGAAAAGATTCGTGCAGTAGGCCTTCCCTTCCCCTGGCTACCGGCACCGGTTTTCCTCCGGCACCCGGGACCCAGGCCTTTGGCTCCAGCCGGAGCCTCCTTCAGTCTTCGCTCCACCGCTTCTCGCCTATGTATGCAAATTAACCACCATCTTTGTTGGCGGTCAATGTGCATATCTCACTGATTAGCCAATGGGGGGTGTAGCAAAGGTATGATCAATTACCATGTGTGTCTATTATTAGATAGGACAATATTAATATGTATTAAGTATATCTGAGTATAGTTGGCTTGAGTGCTTTCTTTGTGGAAAATCTTGGCTTTATTGTAGTCTTAAAATCCTAACCTGTCAAGAACCTTCCAGGTGCCTTCAACTAAGTGAGGTTAGGCACACCAGACAGAAAACATTGTCCCATACACCTAAAGGTCACTGGTTCGATTTGGGGTCAGGGCATGTGCCCAGGCTCAATCCCCAGTAGGGGAGCCCATCGATGTCTCTCTCATTCCCTCTTTACTCCTCTCTAAAAGCAATAAAAGAGATCAACCAAAGGACTTGTATGCATGCATATAAGCATAACCAATGGACATAAGACACTGGGGGATAGTAGAGGCTAGGGGACTGTCTAGGGCGGGGGGCGGGGAAATGGACACATATGTAATACCCTTTGTAATAAAAAATTTTTAAAAAAATAAAAATAAAAGCAATAAAAGCATATTAAAAAAACAAAAAACACACAAAACAGCACAGCTTCAATCAGGCTTTTGCTTAAATGACACCACTTGGCTACTTTAGAAAACGACAGGTTCATACTTATGATCAGTGTACTTGGTAATGGGTGGATATTGCTTGATAAAGACTCATCATCCTCAAGAAAATGAAGCACTGACTTCCTCATAAAAACACAGGAAAACTATACACCATGTGGTTTTTGGTAACGAGAAAGCACCATTTTTAATCCCTTGGCAGTTTTAAAAGATAAGAATTGAAAAAGTTGTGTTGCGTGTCTGCCTGGATCATCTCTGAAATTACAATTTTGGAACTGTTAAGTGATAAGAAAAGGTGACTTGAATGTGACCTGGGTGGGTACTTGCTCTGTGTTTGGCTCTTTGTCACTGCTGTGAGACCTGTCTAAAATAGACACTATCAAAGTCACAATCAGATGTCATGTGTTAGTCTCAGTCACATTCACTGGTCCCCTTCCTACCCTAATGAACTTTCAGTGCACTCGCGCCAAATAACTTCAAAGTGATTGTATCGAATTAGGATCCATTTATCCAGTCATCAAAAATTAATGTTTTCTCAGTAATAAGGCCTTGCCTTTCAGGAGCTCACAACCTATTTGAGAGACAAACTATGATGCCTACTGATAATTTAAAATGATGAGTAATGTTAGAGGCCATGCACAGAGATGATGGGCCATCCTTGTGCTCCCTCTTTGTGTGGTACTAGCCCATAGATCCACACATAGAATCCACACTGAAAACGCTGTTCCTTTTCTTTTTAAAATATATTTTTATTGATTTCAGAGAGGAAGGGAGAGGGAGAGATAATAACATCAACGATGAGACAGAATCATTGATCCGCTGCCTCCTGCACTCCCCCTACTGGGGATTGAACCTGCAACCCGTGCATGTCCCCTTGACCAGAATCGAACTCTTCAGTCCGCAGGGTGATGCTCTATCCACTGAGCCAAACCAGCTAGGGCTTAAAACAGTTTATTATGTAGTTTGAAATGACAGGGGTGCCAAGGACTGCTTTAGTCTATTTATGTCCCCTTTATATTCTCACTAAATACTATATGAGTATTGTGTGTTTGTGTTTTAAATATCCATTACACTTAGGAGGAAACTGAAGAGAAAATGTCCTGTCATGCAAAACATCCTTGTAAGTTTTCATTTACATAGAAACTTACATTCCATAGCTACTAGTTATTTCTAACAGTCAGTAATAGGTTTAGATTAATTCCATCCTTTGCAAACCACATGAATAGTCAATAAATCCTAGTCTAGAAAATTTACTTGAAAAGCATCCTCTCCCTCTCTCATAGGTCTGTACCAATACCTTCAAAAACTGGTCTCAATTAGTGATTACTAGCTTGCCAGCACTGATTAATCATCACTTTTGTAATTAGATTCCTTTAGCTTCTAGTTCCTACTTCTTTACTATTCTACATTAAATACTAACCACAATCAAACCAAATCTTCATCCTTCATTCCTTTGCCTGAGTGTTGCCATTTAAAAATTTGTCATTTACATAAAAATATACTTCTACACTTGAAAGAAATTTCATTTTACACCATAATTGTAAAATGAAGTGGAGTCTTAGATAGTGAAGTATCTTGTCCAAGGACACACATGGAGTTAGTAACAGAGCACATATTCAAATCAAAGCTAATTTCTAGGCAACTCTTCTGCTTACATATGTGCTTCCTCAGGTCCTATCTTATCAGAGTACAATGCTACTCCCACTCATTATTTTAAGCCTTCTGCTCTTCGGTGAAACTATAAAACTTAGCCCATTCTCCAGGTTTCTAGCATGAAGATGCCTAAATCTCTTTGCTCTGACCATTCACTGTAGTCCTTTGCCCACAGGATTTTTCCAGTTGGATGTTCTAATTTCCAATTCCAGACGTAACCTACTTAACCACCTTCCATATTCCTCCTCTAAATTCCTCCTCAGCTTATTTCCAATAGTGACAGCACCATTCTTTCTAGATTCAAAACCTTGGTGGTGGTAGTGGTGGTGGTGGTGGTGAGTCAGTCCTTTCGTCTCTCCCTCTTCCTACCATCACCACACTATACCCACTTTCCCTCCCCTAATATCTCATTTGTCACAGGTCCTTTGCATTTTCTTTTTCTAAATGATTTCCCTGTTTTAGTCTTTTGGCCTCTAAAAAGTGACAGGTATTTTAAAGCTGACTCTACCATTTATTTACTAAAAAAATTATGTGAAATGTCAAAGACTCAGTTAACTGATAAAGTAGGGTAGTAGTGATCTTAAATGTTGTGAAGATTAATTGAAATAAGATATAAAATTTCAATTATAAAGTCTAACCTGTAGATGTTCAATAAATATTTGTGGAATGAGTGTTAGTTCCCTTCTCCTTATAACCATAATTAATATGAGTTTGAAGAATTTTTTGAACTACCTAAACTATAAAAAGATTAGATGTTAATGCTTGAAGATTTTTTAAAAATGATTGTGTCTCCTTTGATCTACACCCACATCAAACTCTAAGTGTAGAATTTTTTTTTATCTTGGTCTATTTTTGTTTATAACAGCCTTGAAAGTGTGCAATTCAGTGATTTTTGGTATATTCACATAGTTATGCAACCATTACCACTGTCTAATTTTAGAACATTTTCATTATTCCAAAAAGAGATTCCATATACATTAGCAGTTACTCTCACAAGTCCTGGAAACTGCCTATTTTCTGTCTATATGGATTGGCCTGTTCTGGCCATTTTATACAAATGGAATTAAACAATATATGGCCTTTGTGTCTGGCTTCTTTCACTTAGCATGTTTTTAAGTTTCATCCATGTTGTAACATGTATTAGAATTTCATTCCTTTTTATGGCTGAACTATAGGCCTGATGTACGAAATTCATGCCCTGGGGGTAGGAGGGGGTTGTCCTTCAGCCCAGCCTGCACCCTCTCACAGTCCGAGACCCCTTAGGGGATGTCCGGAAGCCCTCACTCCTTAATGCCTGCCTGCACGCTGCTTATCGCTCGGGTTGCTGCTCCTTAGCGCTGCGTGGAGGCTGAAGAGGCTCCTGCCACCGCTGCTATGCTCTCCAGCCGTGAGCCCAGCTTCTGGCTAAGCAGCACTCCCCCTGTGGGAGCGCACTGACCACCAGGGGGCAGCTACTGTGTTGAGCATCTGCCCCCTGGTGGTCAGTGCACATCATTGCGACAAGTCGTTCTGGTCATTCCGCCGTAATGATCGCTTAGGCTTTTATTATATAGACTAGAGGCCTGATGCACGAAATTCATTTAAGAGTAGGCCTTCCTTCCCCTGGCTGTCAACACCAGCTTTCCTCTGGCACCCAGGACCTGGGCTTCCCTCGCAGCCCTGGCTTCGTCCAGAGATTGTCCGGTCCAATTAGCTTATTATGCTTTTATTATTATAGATAATATTCTGTTGTATAGATAGGCCACATTTTGTTTATCTGTTCATCATTTTGTAGACATTTGGGTTGTTTACATTGGGGCTGTCATGTATAATGCTAATATGAACATTTGGGTACAAGTTTTTATATGGATATTTTTTAGTTCTTTTATTATATGCCTGGGAATAGAATCTTTAGTTGATAAAGCAAATAATTTTCATTTCAAATCAGAGTTCTCATGGCAAGAGAACTAGTTTCTTATTTGGGGTGTTTTCTTCTATGTTGGTTCCTTAAGATTGAAGTTCTTTGCACTAGACCTCATAGAGCACTGTGTTCCCAGTCATGGAAACCAACGGAAAACCAAGAGCCTGCAATCAGAAAGCATCAGAAACAATACAAATGCCCCCACATGATAAAGGATGCTTTCATAAACATAGGGTAACACAATAACCTCCAAATACCAGTGGTTTACTCTCAACAAAGCGTCCATTTCATTCCCTTTATATATGAGGTGCACTGCAAGATCAAAAAAGGAAAACTCTCCTAAAGGGATGCAAATTAAGTAAAAGTTAGGTTAAAGTGAACACATTTATGAAAAGTATCCTATCCTCTAGAGCAGCGGTTCTCAACCTGTGGGTCGCGACCCCTTTGGCAGTCCAACGACCCTTTCACAGGGGTCGCCTAAGACCATCGGAAAACACATCTATAATTACATATTGTTTTTGTGATTAATCACCATGCTTTAATTATGTTCAATTTGCAACAATGAAAATACATCCTGCATATCAGATATTTACATTACGATTCATAACAGCAAAATTTCAGTTATGAAGTAGCAACGAAAATAATTTTATGGTTGGGGGTCACCACAACATGAGGAGCTGTATTAAAGGGTCGCAGCATTAGGAAGGTTGAGAACCACTGCTCTAGAGCATGAGCTGAGTGAGTGTAAGCACATTTCTGTTCTTCTCGGCCATCCCACCTTCTCAACCCAACTGAAATGAAAGGGAGAATGAGGGATCTGAAACAGTTTATAGATTATTTTCATTCAGCTCAGGAGCAGGTTTCAAGCACTGTCTTTACCTTCATAGAAAGTCATGGCAAAAGGAAAAATGGCTTTGAAATAGAGATTGGCATTGAGCATCATGATCAGTCACTCAGAGGTCACTAATTACTCTCCCTTTTGTTTTTCAGTGAACGAGATAATTGGGAGAGACATGTCTCAGATTTCTGTTTCCCAAGGAACAGGGGTGAGCAGGCAGGCTCCCCTCCCTGGTCCCGATTCCTTGGATTTAGGAAGATCTGATGAGCTCTGACAGTGCTCGCTGCAACCTTGCATCCACCACCACCATATATATGATGGGTGCTTTGAGTGTGAATGCAGCAGGCTCTTCATTTCAGAGGTGATGCTTTTGCAGATGACCTCATTGCTTAGCTAGAATTAGTGATTTGAACTGCTTTGTGGTCATTTGAAGGACCTTTTAGCTTAAATGATATTTTTAAAATAGGAACTTTTGATAAAACCTTCCAGAGGCAAACATAAAAGAAAAAAATTGTCCAAGCCCACACCTATGCCTCAGAAACTCAGCATGTGTCCTGAAGCCTTTATAGATTCATAGGAAATAAAGCCAAATGTAGCTCATACCTCTTCAAAAGTAAACTGTTAGATAAAATGAGAAGAGACCATTCCAATCACTGAAGTGTTGGAATATTAAATGACATTCCAGACAGAGCATAGCCTTTTTGTAACTTTCTAGATATTCCTGCAGTCTCTCCATTCTGACTTCATGTTGAAATAGCTTTTTTTCCCTCAGGGCCTTGGGTAAGATAGCTACTTAGGAGGTGACTGTGAAAGGTGAGGTTTTAGCTTCATAGCTTTAAGTTCCTGCCATCCTACAAACAAGTGCTCTTCCTTTTTGTGTCCTTTTGTAAGTGGGAGCATTAGCCTTTGGCTGCTCTGTAACCTTTGAAGCCAGTCTCATGATGGTTTAGGCAATTTTGCTGGTTCTAACTCATCTCCAGGGGCCAGGTTGTGTCAGGAACTAAGCACAAATGAGCAATGCTTCAGAACAAGAGCAGAGAAAGCACAAGACTCCAGATGGGAAGCTTTTAAGATTCATACTGGCACGGAAGGCTTATCCCTCATTCTGTTTACAGCCTAAAAAGATTCTGGCCTACCCTGTTCCATCTGCATGGCCTAAAAACCAGCCTTTTCCCAAAAAGGCTTTGAGCCAAATAAATAAATGAGGTAGCATCATAAACCTGACCCTCCAGACCAAAGATGCCCTGGTGCTGCTGCAGGTGAAGCTGGCACTCAAGACAGGGGCCAGCAAGAAGCTCCAGCCTGCTGTCTACCAAAGGAGTGCCCAACTTGGGTGCTTTCTTCAAGCCCCGTCCTTACCACTCCCATTAATAGGATAAGTTACTTGGTCCAAGGCCTGGGCCATTTCAAAGCTCCTGAAGCTTGTAGTATGTTTTCATGTGAAATTATGTACTTTATTTATTCAGAAAGCAAAATTGTTGAGTGCCTACATATGAGACCGTGTGCTAGGCTGGTTAAAGGTCTGATGTTATTCCAGGGGATTGTGTGTCCTAGATGCCAGGATTCTCTACTGAGACCAAGTGAGTCCTGGGCAGAGGAAGCTTGTTCCTTGCCTACCACCTATAGTCACCCAGGTAGGAGCTACTGACCCATGATGAGGAAGTGTTTGTTTTTTTCTCTTTTTAAACCATGTTTTAGATTTTTCCCTTAAAACTAGTTAAGAAAAAAATGTCTGTCCTTCAGCAAATCACTCTGGTCCTCTTAGAGCTGGGTGTTTTCATGTTTTCTTTGAAAATGTAGTGTAGTGAGATATTTCAGGGCTATGGTTGGAAGCCCACAGCTTCCTTTGGAGGTTGTAGGGGACTGGCCAATAAGATGAAGTTCCATAAAGATGGTCAGACTTGCCTCCACCCTTTTGTCCCTGGTATAGCTGCCTCACATGGGTTTCTTACAAAAGTTCTCTTTGCAGGATCCATTGCGGGTTGCTTTGTTGTCCTCAAGAATAAAAGCCTCTATGATCCAGAGTTGCTATGCACCAAATTTTGATGCCTTTTAAATACCTTGATGCCTGTAGCACTAGAAATGCTTTCCTATTTAAAATAAAAGTTGAATTTTAAAATAGAGCTTTGTATACTATGTAAGCAGTTTTGTATCAGCTTTGTAAAAGCTTTGGTGTAAGAGTCAGTATTTTTTGGCTTTGTAGATAAAGACTTACATTTTTGTGCAACATAGTGGTATTAAAGCACACATCCATTGGACTATGCAATTTGGGTTCTAGTTAGCAGCACTGAGCAGCTGGGCATGTGCTAGCACCTACTCCTACCCCCTCCAGCCAGTGTGAGATCTTGGATTAAAGAATGGGATGAGCAGCCTTCTGCTTATTAGAGACGCACAGAGAAACATGGCTGAACACAGCTTTAAAAGGAACAGCTGTCTCCAGGATCACGTGTGGTGCTGCTGCCTGGGGTGCAGCCCACTGCTGCCCAGGGCTAGTCACGATCATCAGAGCTCTGCTGGGTCTGGCTGGGAAGCTGTTTTTGATACTCAGAACAGATGGTCACCTTTAAGGCTCAGATGGGCTCAAGTTGAAACCTTGTATTTTATAAAATGGATGATGTTCAGTTTACAGCACTCGGGACTGTGTTTTCTTGTACATTTTGTATTTTAAAACCTTTTATAGGAGTACAGTGCTCCTTACACAATACAAAGGGAAGAGCCAGCAATTCAGGCTCCTCAGTTACAGTGCTGAAATAATAAACGATGACAGGTCAACAGTCTCCTTGAATTCTGCCTGAGTTTTCCTCTGACTGGGGCTGGTGAGGAGCCCCTCACCCTGGGGGCCAAAGCTAAGGGCACTTTGGCTTTTAGAAAGTCCACGTGGTTAGGAACCTTTGTTTATTTTCTGGAGAGGGTAGAGTTCCAAATTCTTTCTGCAGCTTCAGTTCTGCACCTTCTAATGGGTGCAAAGGACATTCCACCGTGTCTGCTAAGTTCAGGACAACTGGCCTGCCCAAGGTGTGCACAAAAAGTAGGCAGAAAAGTCTCCTTTAAAATTCAAGCCTGAGTTTTTATGTGAGGGCCTCCTGCCCCCTAGTGTCCTCTGGGGGTACCGCAGTACAGCTCATCAAAACAGCCTGTGGTTTTGCCGTCTGGTATTCCTTGTGCCAAGCTGGAGGGGCTGGCAGCCTTAAGTGGGACCACCCCTGGCACAGTGTAGCCATTGAGGTCCAAGCATCCTGGGGACTGGGGCCAGCACTCTGTTTCTCTGCTCCACCATCAGAAGCTCCCAGGAGTCATACATTGAAGGCACCAGGGCTTACATTTTTAAAAAGGCAAGCCTGCTGTGGATGTCAGCCCCACAGTATCTGTGGGCATGGGCCATAGCCAGAACAGACCAACGGCTCTCCGGGTGCTACTCAAGAGGCCCAGGTCAGGCCTTTGGGAGCAGGGTAGCACCATTCCACCCCCAGCCCTACATGTAAGATTTAGCTATCATCTTTAGGGTGAACAGCAGAGCAGTAAGTGGGGGGATGGAGCTGGGGCTTGAGATCCTCTGAGTGCCTTCAGAAAGAAGTCACCAGGATGAGGGCACTGGTTCTCTGGATGCAGGAGAGACGTTAGCTGAAGACATCAGCCAGCTCTTACCTCCTGACTCCCTCATCTACAAACACACCCACTCTTTGGGGGCCTGTAGCACAGTGCGAGGTGGGTCACCAACAGGCATCAGGCTGGTGTAGTCATCAGGGGCTAGCTGCAGAAGGAACAGAGCTTTAGGGCAGGGAGCTCTAGGCTCAGCCAGGTCCCCAAATCCCCCTAGTCACACCTCTCACACCTCACCTGGTAGGCCTGAAAGACGCTGAGCAGATCCTTCATACCAGCTGTGTATGGGACACCCTGCATACGGACCAGGGCTCCTGGTTGGGACAACACTGAGGTAGGAGCAGAAGCCAGGGCCGCAGGGGGCGTGGTGAGGTAGCCCACAGTGGTGGGAGAGACTGGGGGGCTAGGGTGGGAAAATAGGGTTTTAGTACAGTCCTACCTACAACCTACACCAAGGCTTTCCTCCCTCTTCCCTTGCCTCTGACTTATGCTTAGTTCATTTTAGTTCCTCCTCCCTAAAACCTGCCCTCTGTGTCATCTATTCTAGTTTGTAGATAGCATCAGCTAGCCCGCATCTCACTCCCTTCTTTCAGACCGTGGGTTATCTGGCCCAGGAAGAGGATCATGACCCTCCTCCAAACCAGGACAAGGGGCAAGTCTGCAGTTCTCTGAGCAGCAGGGTACCTGGGGTAGTAAGCTGTGTAGTTCATGTAGAGTTGAGTGGCTGGCCCGGGGTAGTAGGCAATGGGAGTGGGGGCAGCAGGCACCCTGGCAGCTGGGAGCAGTGCTGAAGAGGGATAGAGAGCTGCCGTCTCAGTGGGAATGAGTGTTGGGGTGGCTTGGAAGGTGGCGTAGGCTGGTGGCGAGAGGCCTAGAGGCAGAAGCAGAGAGTACATCTGCAGGGGGCCTGGTGCTGCCCTGGGTGGGGCAGCCAGAAAGAAGTCCCCACTGTAGAACGTGAAGGTTATAACTGGCACCCACATCCCTCCTACTCCCCCAGCCCTGGGGTACTCACAGGGCAGTTTGCAGGGTGGAGGAGACATGCCGCTGCGGCCCAAAGTGCCCCCCATCAGCACACGGCTCATCTCCTCTGTGGAGCAGGGAACTACCTCCACATAGCGTTCCTTCATCACTTTCTTATGGCAACGCTGAGAAGCAGCTAAGGCCCGCTCTGCTGACGTCATCTGGATGAAGGCATCGCCAGATGGCCGGCCCTGTGCACACCATCTTATAACAGTCTATCCTGCTAGCCAGGATCCCTTACTCCCAACCACGCACTCCTCTCTCTTTGTGTGTCCCCCTTTGGGCAGCAGCCTCACCTGCTGGTTGAGCACCATGTGCACACCATGGGGCCGGATGTCAGCTGCTGCCTCCCCCAGGAAGCTTAGGATGTCTTCGATGGTGGCTGTGTAGGGCAGGCCTCGGAGGCGTACACAGTCTCTCCCAGTCCCAGCTACCATCGGGAAGGGGATGGGCAGCAGTGGAGCAGTCAGTGTGGGAAGGAGTGGACTGGAAGCGTAGCGGTTCAGGACCTAATAAGGAAGGCAGCAACTGGTCATGCCAAGTAGGGCAGGGACACAGAGTGGAGTGGGGTGAAAGGGGCACCCTGGAGAAGCACATGGGGGTGGGGGAGCCCTGGGTGCTCACCTGCTGCACCTCGGCTGCAGTGCTCCGGAAGAGTTCAATGTATCGCTTACCCAGCATGCCCTTGTGCCTGCGCAGTGCAGCTTGTGCCAGCTCCTCACAGGCAAAGAGTGCAAAGGCATCGCCAGTGGGCCTGCCGTCAGGGTGGCGCACAAAGAGCAGCCCATCGGCACCCCCCGTCACTGGGCACTCTGGCCCCAGGAAGTCGAGCACGTCTGCTGGCCCAGCTGAGAAGGGCAGTCCCCGCAGCCGCAGGATCACTTGGTCTTCCCGTGACAGGAACCGAGCCACCTCTAGTGATGTGCCTTGATGAGGGTGGCATGGGAGTCACCTACTGACTTCATTCATGCCCTTCCAACTACCCATCCAAACCTGGCACACAGGGGAGCAGAAAGGCAAGGGATGGTGGGGGAGTGGGACATGGGTAGAACCAGGGGGAGCTAGGTGCTGCTGGGGGCACAACTCACCCCCTGCGATCTTTACAAACTCCTCTCCTGTTGCTTTGTATACCTGTGGGGACAGTGGGGACAGTCCGTGGGTCTCAGGCCTGAGGGGGCTGGCCTTAGCTCTGCTCTGCTCCACTCCCAGCCCAAAGGCCCACCTCAATGTAGCGGACACCCATGTGGTGCTTGTGTCTCTGCAACGCTAGGTCCCGCTGCTCACTGTCCACAAAGCGGATGAGGGCCTCGCCATTTCTTCGCCCCTGGGCATTGAGGCAGAGGGCTACACCACCCCTGTGGAGCCAAGGCTATGTTAGTACCTCCTGGGTGGGCCTGCCCTCCTGGGCCCACCATCATGCCGCACCCACCTGGCAATGTTGAGTCCTTTGAAGAAGCGAGCCACGTCCTGGTCTGATGACTGCCAGGGCAGCCCACGGGCCCGAACCACGGTCTCACTGTCCACCACCTCAGCCTTGCTGCTGTGGGGGTAGGGCCCAGGGTCAGAGCTGTCTATCCTGTTAACAAGGGTGCCTTACTATTGTCACCCCTATCCCTGCCCTGCACTCACCAAGGTCCCGTCTCATATTTCTGCTTTATCACCTCGGGCTTCGAAAACAATTGATCTGAGAGGAGATGACATGGGAGTCAGCAGGGTCTGGTGGAGGGGGTCTCCCCACCAAACTCTCTAAAAAGAGGACAGTTGAAGAGGAGGTGACAAAGGGGCTCCCACCAGATGGTCTCTCAGAAAAGGTAAGAACTAGGGAAGGGGTCTTTGAAGAATTAATAGGCAGGCATTCACCCAGCCCTGAGAGAGAACGGGTAACAGATGGTGAGGGGAACCTTACCATTGGGCCCTTCAAGTAGGTGGAGGATGACAGCTACCATTGTCTTCACTTCCCAGACCCCAAAGTCATCCTCTGTGGCATCTGTTTCCAGCCCCAACTCTATGAGCAGTGAAATAATAATGAGGAAATCCCAGCAGGAGAGGCTTGGGGCAATCAGTGGGAGCCCTATGACTGGTCCCACCTAGGCCCAAGTCCCCTACATAAGCACGTGGAATCCCAGCAAGCACATGTTTTGGCCCTGCTCATGTATGCCCTTACAGATCCCCCAGCCCAGACATACGTAGACATGTCTACTTTTCAAATGTGCCCCAATCCAGACAGACATGCACTTAAGGACTCAGCAGGTAATGCTAATTAGGTATGTTCATATAAGCCACCAGCATGCACATACTCAGACACATATAGACTAGGGCTGCCCATCCATTCTAACCCCTCTGGGACACAGGTACCCTGTGCCATGGTGGCCACGGTGAGGTCCCTGGCGAGGCGGGCGCTTGGGTGCTGCACATGGAACTCTCTGCGGAGGTCGTAGAAGGAGAAGAAGGTGTCGGGGAGTACCAGGTTCTGGGGGCACAGGTGAGCAGGGATGAATAGACGAAACTGAGCAGCCCACCCCCACGACAATGGATGGCCTGGGAACCCTGCCCCCTGCTGTGCCCTCAGTGGCATACCTTCCTAGAGGCCTCAGGATGCAGGACCTGTCGCAGCAGCTGCTGTCCATCAGTGCAGAGCATGTAGGGGCCCCCGCCCAGCAGAGCCACATCCCCGATCACCAGCTGTGAGAACTGGGGAGAGAGACAGACTCACAGCTGGGCAGGCAGGAAGAAAGAGGGCGCAGGCTGCAAAGCTGGTTCTGCCAGATGTTCGGCCAGCCCTACCCTGCTTGGGGAGTAGGTGGCCATACCTGTTGGGCCTGGCTCTGTAGTTCCCTTTTTCCCCTCAGTCCACCATCAGCTTCTCCAGGCCAAAAGGGGGCAGTTACATATCCCCCAAGCCCCCACTGCACACACTCCAGCAGTCTGGAGTGGGGCCAGAGCAAACACCTGGTGGAGTGGGACAAGCAGGTGGGAAGGGGCGGGGCAAAGCAGGTTAAACCTGTCCCTGACCAGGCTCCACCTTCAGACAGGTGGGAGAGGCCCAGTCCTGCCTGGGGCCCATCCGGCTCATGGTCAATGGCAGCCCCGCCTCTAGGTCTGACCAACCGAGGGCCAGAGAAATTCCAAGGACAGAGCTCCACACCTGGACGCCAGGGGCAGCATGAGCTTTGACCCACACCCTATCGACCTGCTGGCACTGAGCTGTTTGCTCATAGAGGGGGTGGCACTCCTGAAACTGCCCAGCCCCTCCCCCAGCCTCCATCCCTGCTGGCGAACAGGTATCAGCACTCACCACAGCCCCAAGAACCTCCCCCACGCCAGCCTTACAGTCTGAGACTGGCCGAGCAGGGCCACCCAGCTCTCCGGCAGCACACTCCCCAAGTGGGGGCTGGCCTGGAAGCCCTTCGGCAACAGCCTAGGCTGAAACATCTTTGTGCCTCCATTTCCTCACCAGGAACTACCAGAGTTGGAAAATGAAAGAATTCGTGCGTGTAAAGCGCTTACACTCATTATACTCAACCGTCAGACACGGGTTGAGCGGCGTAGAGAAGATAATGAAGAGAAAACAGCAATGGGAACAGCCTCCCACTTCAGCCAGGGCCAGGAGGCAACCCTGGGCCTTGGCACTCCGGAGGCAGGGAGCCTCCAGGCGGGGTCAGGACAGCGCCCACGCCTGGACGGCCAGCCGGGGCAGGCCTCAACGAGCAGCTTACACCTGGCGGCGTCTGCCTCCGGGGCAGACACCGCCCTACGCCCCCGCCCAAGCGTGTCCCAGGCGGGTGGGTGGGCCGAGGTCGCTGGCGGGAGGGACAGTGACCTATGACCAAGGCCCCTTGGCCCTTTCTCGGCTTCTGGCTACTGTTCTGAGCGACCTGGCTGGGCAGGTTCCCAGTTTCAGTCTCAGCCTGGCTCCCCCGCCGGCCCGGGGACTCTCGGAAGGGTCTCGCGGCCTCCATCCCCACCGCCTCAATAGGGTGGATCTGGAAAGACGGAGAAGGAAGAACTCCCCCACCCCAGAAATGGCCGGCACACGCGGACACACGCACACGCGGGAGTCGATGAAAGTTTCAAACAACAGGAACCCGTCCTACCGCCCGGGCCAGTTAGTCCCGGGGCGCCAGGCCTCGCCTCCT
>NW_006295183.1:487061-487825 GCF_000327345.1 Myotis davidii | reverse complement strand
CCCTGCCCGGGACGCGCCCGCTCACCCGCCCGCCGGGGCGTGCTTAGGACCCAGATTCCCACCCCACAGCCGGCTGATTTCTGGGGCGACCTCCTCCTCCTCCACCTCCCCCCCACCATGAGGCCTCAGCCGAGGAAACGGCAAAACCAGAGGCCTTCTCTAGTCCTAAGGGTCGGACTTGTGAAAATCACCAGGAGTCAGTGTAGAGGTTGTGGGGGTCGGGCCGGTCTGGGGGTGACAGAAGTCACTAAAGGTAAAAGGGGACGGTTCAAGTTACCGGGCCCATCACCGGAGGTAGAATGGGGGAGATCCCGAGAGGTCATTAGAGCCGTGGGAGGGGGGGTCATGAGAGGTCGCAGGGCAGAGTCTGTCCACACAGGTGGGAAGGCCAGGCCTTAGCCTGGCTCCTGAAGCGCACCTGGTGCCAAAGCGCGTTCGGAGGTGCGCGGGCCTGGGAGCTGCAGAAGGAGGGGGACACCCCCCTCCCCAACTCCAGAGAGGGGCACTCTAAACCGGGCCCAGCCGGATTGGCCGGGCCAGGAGCCTCAACCCTACCCCACGTGGGGACTCCGCCTGTTTTCGCAGCCCTGCCCCTTTGGCGACGGGCCTGCTGTTGCCTAGAGATGGGAGCGCGCTGGCGGGTGGGGACCAGCAGCAAATGTGCACGGTGCGCGCGCGGGCTACACAACCTCCCCTCCAACCGGGACCGACATCCCAATCGGACCGTCCCGCGTGGAGGCCTCCCAGCCCCCTTGCCTCGTCCG
>NW_006295183.1:483010-486870 GCF_000327345.1 Myotis davidii | reverse complement strand
CCCCCCCCCCCCCCCCCATTTTCCAGTTTATGTGACTGAGAAACTGAGTCAGAATCCGGTGGGGAGAAGGGACTCCAGCCCGGCGAGAACAAAGACATGGGGTGGCCAAGACCGAGCTGACCCTGAGGCGGGAGCCTCACCTCGCGGTTTCGGGAAAGCAGGGCGTTGCGTCCGGACCCTCGGAAGGCGAACACGCCCTGGTGGAGGGGCCTCCGACGCCTTGCCCACTGAACCCACACTCCGGCGCGCCCCCATTTGAAGGATAAAGACGGAAGTGCCGGGGTCGGAGGTGACTCGCGCCGGGACACGGCAGCCTGGGGGGAGTGGGAAGTAGACAGTCCTTCCGGCGACCAGCGCTTCCCCTGGGGATGTAGCCTGGCGTCCACGCGCCGGTGCCCCTCTCTGCACCGCCCACCCAGGCAAACGCCAAGCCAATCGGGCCCGGGGGAGGGGGCAACGTCGCTCTTCGGGCCTCGCCCCCCTCGAGATAAGTCTGGAATGTCAAATATTTGCTCGCGGGGCCGGGCGCCGCGGCGAGGTCAGGCCCCGCCCCCCCGGCATGCGCATGCGCCGCGCGGAGTCAGCCCTTTCTTCCCGGAGTTGGTCCCGACTCCCGGCTCCGCTTTCCGCGCAGCGGCACCTCGCAGCCCCGGACTCTCCTAAAGCTGCCCTGGCGCACATCGCTCCTCGTGGGCTCTTCTCCGGGCTGCGCCTTCGGGACCGAGCCCGGGCGCCCCCCGCGGGCCATCCTGGCGCTGCTTGATCGCTGTCTCACCCATCCTAGCGCCCCCTTGCGTCCAACCTCTAGTCCGCGTTTGGCTTTTCCCTGTTCCGCGCGGGTCTCCACGCTGGCGCCTCCCGAAGCCTCCCTCTCGAGGTGAAGACCTTCCCAGCGTAGCATCCCTGAGCGCATTCCCATGGAAGACGCCTTCATGCGTGTCCAAGTCCCTACCGGATAGTGAACCTGAGCCAAGGGGCTGGCAGCGTGCGTGCGGAGGCACCCGCAAACCCCCTTGCCTCCGTCCGATCGACCGCCCGCCCGCCGCAGGACAATGCCCGAGGCTTGGATTCTCCTTGAAAAACTAAATTAGTTAAAATACCCTTAAGGATATTTTAGTGTAGTAGCCCTGGCCAGTTGGTTGAGCATCACCCTGTGCACTGAAAAGCCACTGATTCGGTTCCAGTCAGGGCACATACCTTGGTTGTGGTTCAATCCCTGGTTGGGGCACCTATAGGAGGCAACAGATCAATGTTTCTTTTTCTCATCAATGTTTCTCTCTCTTCAAAGAACACTTCTTCTCTCTCCAAAGTCAATAAGAACATAAAAAAAGAAAAAAAATGAAATGGTCTAGTATTTGCCTATAACCTAAGCACGTCCTGACCTGCACTTAAAAAAACAAAAACAAAAACAAAAAACTTTTTAAAAAATCCTTACTCCACCCAGGATGCATTATCTATCTATCTATTTATTGTTAATCCTCACCCAAGGATATTTTTCCATTGACTTAGAGTGGACCCTGCTGTGTTGATCTCTTTTACTCCCAAACCACACCATTAATACTACGCATCCCGCACTCCTGCCCCTCTACTCGGCTCTCACATCTCCTTTCCCCCAGCACTAAACCAACTTCTAACACAGTAAGGCATTTATGCCCTTGCTGGTTTGGCTCAGTGGATAGAGCGTCAGCCTGCGGACTAAAGAGTCCCGGGTTTGACTCCCGTCGAGGGCACATGCCAGGTTATGGGCTCAATGCTATATATATATATTAAATTCCAGAAAGTTACTCCCTAAAAATACAGTATAAAAATTATTTACATATCATTTCCATTATACAAGGTGTCCCCCAAAATATACACACAATGTCTGTAGATTCCATTACATTTTGAAAATGAAATGTATTTTAGTAAACACTGCCTTTATAATTATTCAAAGTGTGTAGATACAGTTTTGGGATACCCTGTATTAGGGATAAGTAATCTAGAGGTGATTTAAAGCTCGGATGGGTCAGGGCACATAACCAGGTTTTGGGTTTGATCCCCAGTCAGGGGTATGCAGGAGGCAAGTGATTGGTGTTTGTGAGAGAGTGCAATGTTTGATGTTTCTCTCTCACATCGATGTTTCTCTGTCTCTCCTCCCTTCCACTCTAAAAGTCAATGGAAAAATATCCTTGGGTGAGGATTAACAATAAATAGATAGATAGATAATGCATCCTGGGTGGAGTAAGGATTTTTTAAAAAGTTTTTTGTTTTTGTTTTTGTTTTTTTAAGTGCAAGTCAGGACGTGCTTAGGTTATAGGCAAATATTAGACCATTTCATTTTTTTCTTTTTTTATGTTCTTATTGACTTTGGAGAGAGAAGGAGGGTTCTTTGGAGAGAGAGAAACATTGATGAGAAAGAGAAACATTGATCTGTTGCCTCCTATAGGTGCCCCAACCAGGGATTGAACCACAACCAAGGTATGTGCCCTGACTGGAACCGAATCAGTGGCTTTTCAGTGCACAGGGTGATGCTCAAACAACTGAGCAACACTGGCCAGGGCCACTACACCATTTTATATATCTCATTTATATATATGAGCATCCGGATAATTTTGGTATGGGGGCATTAGGAGGAGTGGGGTCCTGGAACCAACCTCCCTGAGATACTTAGGGAGCATTATAGTTGCTGAAGACCCAGTGAATGAATGGCTGGCTTGCTTGTCTGCCTCTGGGCATTCCAGCGATAGCCATTTTTAGCCATTTTCCCGGAGCCAGAGGCTCTACACTAGTGTCTCATCTGCTCTTTTCACTTCCCTAACAACTCACCCTTGACCTGGTTAACAGTGCTCTTCCTCCAGGTTTTCCCCTCAAGGCACCGCCCTTTGAAGCAGAGATCCCTACAGTAGTTTGAAATAACTGTATTTCACTGATAAGCCTCCCACTTCACTCTCACTAGGACTTAGGAATTATGAATGAATGAATGGAGATAAGGTATGCCGAAAGGGTGAGTGAGGCTCCAGCGGTCCTGCCGGATGCCTTTCCCAAATCGTTCTCCAGGTATTTGGGAGAGAGGACCTTGGTCCCTCCAGCCTAGCCTTGCTCTAGGAATCCCATCCTCGCTTCTTCCCCTCACTTCGTGGCAGGACCCGAAGGGCAAGTCCTGCCGCGAAGGCAGCGAAGGCAGCGGACGCTCCTGCCGCTGATATGGGCAGATGCCCGGTGGTGAGGCTCCAGCGGTCCTGCCGGATGCCTTTCCCAAATCGTTCTCCAGGTATTTGGGAGAGAGGAACTTGGTCCTTCCAGCCTAGCCTCGCTCTAGGAATCCCATCCTCGGGAGTGTGGCGGGTCTCGTGGGCCTCCGGGGAGTCTAGGAGTGGTGTAAAGCCTCCTCCCTGGCCAGAAAACACCCTGCTGAGAGAGGATTCGCCGCTGGGTGCCAGCTGGTGTCCCCCGCGGCGATCCACACGCGCTGTCCCAGGCCCATCCCACCCTTAGCGGGCCCGGCTGAACCAGGCTACCTGCCTTTTAAGAGTCCCGGGTTTGACTCCCGTCGAGGGCACATGCCAGGTTATGGGCTCAATACCCAGGTAACGGGCTCAATCGCCAGTAGGGGGCATGCAGGAGGCAACCAATCAATGATTCTCTCATCATTGATGTTTCCTTCTCCCTTCCTCTCTGAAATCAATAAAAAATATATATATTTTTTAAAGATCAGCCACTATTGTTTCCCTGCTCCAGCCCCCACCCATGAGAACACCAGATTCTTGAGGACAGGCTCATTCCCAGCGGCTCTCACTGGGCCTGGGACATAGTACAGTTGGCCCTCCCAAATCGAGGCTCTCACCCATCCTAGCGTTTGAGGTTCTCACCCTGGATGCAAC
>NW_006295183.1:478504-481592 GCF_000327345.1 Myotis davidii | reverse complement strand
TCTCCGCCCCCTTTTCCGAATCCCCGCCAGAGGGCGCGCTGACTCTGCCGCTGGATCCAGGTTCCTTGAAGAGGAGCAGCACTGGAAGGTTCTACTGGAGGTGAAAGGGGGAAGGCCCTTGACACCCCTCTAACCCCCCCAACCTCCCCCCAACCACTGCACCCCAGGCGCCCCTCTCAGGCTTGAGAATCTTCGCAGCTCCTGGCTCCCTGGACAAAGGCCACGTTTTTTCTTTTTCTTTTTATGCCTCCCCGCTCCCCCCTAAGTTTTCAAGCTTGGTTCCCAGGGCCCTCCTCCTCGGTCCCACTCTCACCCACCACGTGCTCCAGACACACGGCTGTGATTGTTCAGGTCTCGAGGCTGTTGCGCACGCTACGCTCTCTGCTGGAGCACTCTTTTTCTTGACAAACTTCTGCTTGTTCTTCAAGACCCATCCCTAATTCTTGCTCCAGGCAGCCTTCCTCGATGCCTAGGCCAGTTCCCGCAGGGCTCTGTCATGATTGGGTCAGTGTTTGGCCTCTCGTGACTCCGGGGAGGCTCTGGCAGCAGAGGAATAGGAGCCTGCGGAGCCATGAGCTTGAGGAGAGTAAGTTGACCTCCAAATGGGCTCAGTTCTAGCTACCAAACCAGCTCAGAAGCCCTGGTCTTGACTGGGTGGCCCCTTTTCCAGGTCTGACAGGCACTAGGATACTATCCTGGAAGGGTTATAAAGAAGGGGGTGGTGGTCTCATTCGTTCAACATATGTTAGGCACCTGCTGTATGCCAGGGACTGCGCTGGTGGTAATGAGTAGTACAGGAGGGGACAGTAATAGGACAGGTGAGGGGCCTATTCTTTCAGTGATTTTATATACACATACACATATTTTTATTATATATAATTATTTTTATCCTCACCCAAGGATTTGTGGGGGTTTTTTATTTCCTCATTGAGTCTAAAGAGAGAGGATAGGAGAGAGAGAAAGAGAGAAACCTCGATATGAGAGAGAAACATCAATTAGTTACCGCCTATACATGCCCCGACCAGGGATCAAACCTGAAACCTGGGTATGTGCCCTGACCTGGAATTTAACCTGTGACCCTTCCGTGCTTGGGACAATACTCTAACCACCGAGCAACACTGGCCAGGGCCAGTGATTATATATATATTTTTAAATATATTTTATTGATTTTTTACAGAGAGGAAGGGAGAGAGATAGAGAGTTAGAAACATCGATCAGCTGCCTCCTGCGCACCTCCCACTGGGGATGTGCCCGCAACCAAGGTACATGTCCTTGACCGGAATCGAACATGGGACCTTTCAGTCCGCAGGCGGACGCTCCATCCACTGAGCCAAACCGGTTTCGGCCAGTGATTATATTTTAATGGGACCCAGGCAAGGGCTGCTTCAAAGTCAGAGGCCATGTCTGGGCTGAGGCCTAAATGCAGAGCTCAACTGAGTCCCCAAAAGCGGAGGCTGCAGACGAGGCTCAGTGCAACAAGTGCAGAAGGCCTGCGGGAGAAGGTTTTTCTGTTCTAAGCAGCAAGGAAGCCATGGAGGCTGGAGATGAGAGAGCTACCAGAGTGGAAATGGGGGGAGACAGCCAGGGTACACAGCTGGGTCCTCATGCACTCTGATTCATGCATGCAATGGGAGAGCCATGAGTGGGATTAGGTGGACATGGTGGAGCCTGACAATGTTTAATAATGCCAATCTGGCATGTGGAGAACAATGGGGATGAGGGTCGTTTGGCTTTGGGAGGATCGAGGTGGGGAGACTTGATGAGCACGTGGCTGTGGGCGTGAGCGTCAGGGAGGTATCTAGAGTCCAGATGACTCCAAGTCTCTGCCCACTCTTCACCACCATTTCTCCTGCAGAAATCGTGTGGATAGTCGGGGCATGTGAAACGGGGGGACCCTCACCTCCTCACCTCTGACTCCTCTCCCCTGTGCCAGCATGAGTCATGGCTGACCAAACCGTGGCACCCCTCCCACAATGCCCATGGTTCCTACCACATGCAGGGCCTGTGGGAGTGGGTCACCTCGGGAACCACTTCCAAGGACAGAGCCACCCTGTGAGGGACCCATGGTCGCCTGAGACTGTTGGACTGACAAGACATTCAGACTGTGCCAGGGTTCAAAGCGGCCCAAACTGTCATGTTCCCTGTTCTCTCCCCACTTAACCCTTGATCTTTAATCTACTGCCTGTCCCTAGCCCTGGCAGACAGCTCTCGATGATTTCCCACACTGGGCCTGCCAGATCAGCCCTCAGGGACTCTTTGGTTGTTGTTGTTGTTTTTTCAGGGACTCTTCTACTGAGGTCTGGGATGGAGGTGAGGGAGGCAGGGGTGTTTTTTTGTTTTGTTTGTTTGTTTGTTTGTTTTTTATGGGAGGGAGCGGCCGCAGGCTAGAGCCTGAAGTGGGAGATAGTTGGACCTTAAAGGAGGACCATTGTATTTCACTATAAGAAAATAGGAGAGACAGGCAAAGATGGTGTGTGGTTTCATTGAAGGGGCACTGGGAGAGAGTGGAAACGGTCAGCTACAGACCAAGAGGAAGGAAGGAAGAGGAGGGAGGGAGGGGAGGTATATTTTGAAATCAGCTGATCAGGGTGTGACTGGCCCTTGGGAGGGAATGTGTGGAGGATCAAGACCTCCAGTCTCCAAACACATGGTCCCTTTCTCCCAGAGAGATGCATGGTGCTGGTATATCACCGCCTGTCGAGTCTTTGCCCACTCTGTTCGCCCCCATTCCGCCTGCAGTGGGCCTGTGTCCTCTCTTGATCTCCATGTTCGCGTGTGCTGGGCGGTCCCAATACCCCTCCCGCTCTGCGAGGGAACTTGCGGATGGGCCATGGCGCAGGGTCAGGGCTCAAGCCCACTCTCAACCCTGCCCGTGAACTGCTCAGTCTGTTGGGGTGACTCCATACTCCGCGCCCCTAAAAGGGAGGCCATACATCTCACTCAGAAACGAAACCTGCTGACTCGGCCAGTCCCCATCGCATCCAGTTCCCGGGGGGCAGACGGCAAAGGGGTGCCTGCCTGGGCGTGGGTTGCCTGAACAACTCAGATATCCTCTGGGCAGGGCGTGAAGAACCGGAGGCGGGGGGAG
>NW_006295183.1:463112-478113 GCF_000327345.1 Myotis davidii | reverse complement strand
CCGCTGCCCGCGCTGCGCAGCCCTGCTCCCGGGGGGCCTCCTGCTCCTCCTGCTGCTCGCAGACCCGGCGCTTCCGACCGGACGCCCCCCTCCGGTGGTCCTGGGTGAGGCACGAGTCTAGTAGTGGGTCTGTTGGCTGTGCGTCGGACACGACCGGGTACGGGGGTGAGGGGGACTGTCTCCCCGGTTTGCATGGGCTCCAAGCACGGGGTAGGGGGACGTAAGACCGTCTTGTCATCTGGGTCGGTCCGTCCGCCTCCTGCCATACTGGTCGCGGGTGTGGTCAACCTCGCTGTCACCTTCCCCTGTAGATTATGGGGTAAGGAGTGTTATTTGCGGTTGTCCATCTGTCTGCCTGTCCGCGCCAGTCCCAAACCTTGTCTTGCCGTATCCCCCCTTTTTTTTAAAGCTGGAAAGACTGAGACCCTTTGGCCCCACTCCCGAGGGCCGGTTTGGGGGTAAGGTGGCCCCAGAGTTGGCCCCAGGGGCATTAGTGTTGACTTCGGCTTGACTGGTAGGCTGTCTCCCTCGACCCCTTCAGCCCCTTACATCTCGGACGGCGTTGCGGAAAGGAGGCTCATTGGGGAAAGGATTCCTGTCTTAACCTGCCACCAGGGCTCCCTCCGGACTGATCAGATGGGTAGTATTGAGCCTGAGGGAGGAGACCCTAGGGCAGTCGTTCTCAACCTTCTGGCCCTTTACATACAGTTCCTCATGTTGTGACCCAACCATAACATTATTTCCGTTGCTACTTCGTCACTGTCATGTTGCTACTGTTATGAACCGTAATGTAAACATCTGATATGCAGGATGGTCTTAGGCGACCCCTGTGAAAGGGTTGTTCGACCGCCAAAGGGGTCGCGACCCACAGGTTGAGAACCGCTGCCCTAGGGACTCTGAGGCTGGCTAAAGGCAGAGGTAAGAGGTGGGACCGTGGCTGTGAACAGATGTCAGGGAGATTGCCTGCACTCTTGTACTTTCAGACCTACTTGGACTCAACTCTGTTGGAGCCAGGCGACCTCTCCTGCTTACTCACTGCCCCCTCTTGGTCCTGACCCCTGACAGCTGTACAGGCGTCACGGCACTTCCTTGGGGTGGGTGGTGGGCAGGGATGAGACTTCTGTCCTAGAGCTAGTGTGCAGGTGACCAGCCAGGACTCCTGAAGGCTTTTTTTTCCCCCACCGGGAGCTCTGGGCCATGAAATGCTTCAGGGGGATGCTGGCCCTGGTTAATCATGGGAGTTGGGCACCCTTGGCTCTGCCTTCCTTAGGCTCCCAGGATGATCCCCGGAGATGAGGTCTGGGCTGGGCAAGCAGAGAATCCATGGACCCAGTCAGGCAGGCTTCCGGGAGTATGCGGCTGGAGCTGTGGCCAGGAGAGTTTCAGGCACAGGGACCATATCGGAGGGAAGGAGTCCAGTAGGAGGGTGGGGGGAGTAGATTGTTGAGGCTCGTGACTGGTTGGACTTTATCCTGCGGCCCCGCAGGGAGTCATGTGTGAGTCTAAGGAGTTCTGAGTAAAAGGGTGTGGCATTGGGACGTGTGTGGTCCATGAAAGGATTGCAGCCTTTTCTCCTGGATTGGTGCTAACTCATGAAGTCATTCCGTTCTCAGTTATCCTAGGTCGGATCAGAGGAGCCTCAGTCCCTCCCCAGAGCCATGGAGCCGTGGGAATCTTAACCTCCCCAGGGAGTGAGGCAGTTGGTATTAATTCTGGGAAACCCCATGGCAGGCAGTGGACAAGCTGTTCCTGGTCACAGATCAGTAATCCGGAGAGGACCAGCCTCTCTGGGTGGGGCTCAAATGGATAGGAGAGGAAGCCGAGGCCAGAAAAGTGACACAGAAGACCCTGAGCAGGGGGAAGGGACTGTATAGTAAGCCATTTCTACCTCCTCCAGACTCAGTGTCCTCATCTATAAAGTGGGCATAATAAGGATGTTCTCTCCCAGTGTTATTTGAGGCGAAAGGCACGTGGATGGCTTTTATCCTAGTTCTAGGCTCAAGGTCTGAGGAAGTGACCACTGCTATTTTTAGAGGCCACACAGCCTGTCCAGTGTGAAAGGCATCCAGACAAAGCAGAACTGGTGGCTTCCTCTTTCAGCCATTTCCCATGGTGGAGATAATGACCAAGGTCTCTGTATTCCCCTGCCCAGTCCACAGGCCTGTCATGCTGGGGACTCCCCACTTCTGCACCCACAGCATGAAGGGAGGTGAAGGCAGGTGCTGCAACTGCCTCCCGTGGCTGCCCCCAGGACATTGTGAGATGGTGCACAGGGAGGGCATGCCCTTTGCAGGGCTGGGTCCATAGTCCAAGCCCAGTGAATGCCAAGGAGACCCAAGCGCTGGTTGTTCACTTAGTGATTATGGATCTTAAATAAGGATGAATATGGGAGGTGCTGAGAGCATGGCATGTGGGAGCAGATGAGGCCTGAAAGGTCACTGGGAGTAAATAAACTTTAAAAGGCCTTGAATGCTACCTTGGTTGGGTGGCTTAGTTGTTTGGAACGTCGTCCCATACACCAAAAGACTGGGGGTTCGATTCCTGGTCAGGAAACATACCTAGGTTGCAGGGTCAGTCCCCAGTCAGCCTGTGCACAGGAGGCAACCAATCACTTGCTCTTTCTTTTTTTCTTTCTTTTGTCCTTCCTTCCCTCCCTCCCTCCCTCCCTCCTTCCTTCCTTCTTTCCTTTCTCTCTCTCTCTCTCTCTCTTTCTCTCTCTCTCTCTCTCTCTCTCGTCAATAAACAGATGAGGATTAAAATCATAAAAATAAAGGCCTTGAACGTTGGGCAGTGAAGCAATGGGGATCAAGTTGAGTGTCACAAGGCTCCCCAGGGCTCTTTGTGGAATCAATCGGCCAGTTCAGGTAGAGAGGTTACCCTTTAGGCCTAGTCTCCCTGATCCCACACCAGCTATGACCAGAATGGTGTGTTGTTTCAGGGAAGCCATCTCCAGTGCTTGGTCCATGTGTACCCAGCTGCTAGGGCTCTGCAGATGGCCTGTCCTTTGGAACCTACCGGACTCTGGCCTTTAGCAAAGCCTGGGACCCCAGTAGGTCAGCAGGTGTCAGTATGAGCTTCTTCCCGTCGTGTTTCTGTTCATTGCCGTCCTCTGCAAGCCTGTCTTGGAGTGCTTTCTCCTTTGGCTGGCTCAGTGGCTCAGTGCTCTATCCAGTTTCCCAATCCGGTCAGAGTGGACAAAGCCCTGCCTAGGATGGTGGAAAGCCTTTGGATTCAAGCCTTGAGGGTCTCCAGTCTGTCGGGCCCAGGGCCTCATGCATGTTCTGTGCCCCACTGTAGTGCCTGGCGATTTGGGCAACCAGCTGGAGGCGAAGCTGGACAAGCCGAAGGTCGTGCACTACCTCTGCTCCAAGAAGACGGACAGCTACTTCACGCTCTGGCTGAACCTCGAACTGCTGCTGCCTGTCATCATTGACTGCTGGATCGACAATGTCAGGTGGGAGCTGGGGTACAGGCCGGGTGCTGCTCGCCAACTCACCTACAGAGGCCCCCAGAGTCCATTTCCAGCTCATCCCCACCTAAGAGGCCTAAGGTCATTCCCCTTTCTCACTTCCCATTTCCTTAGTCTGCTTGGCACCGTCTCTGTGTCTCTCAGACAGAATTTCTAATTTCAGAGAGGAAGGAAGAGGGAGAAACATCAATAATGAGAGAAAATCATTAATTGGCTGCCTCCTGCATGCCCCCCGTTGGGGTTTGAGCATGCAACCTGGGCAGGTGCCCTGACTTGGAATTGAACTGTGACCTCCTGGTTCATAGGTCGATGCTCAACCACTAAGTCACAAGTCACACCAGCCAGGCTCATTTGGTCTTATAGCAACTCTATTGAAGAGGTGCTGTTTATAAACCAGTTTTATAGTAAGGACATCTGGAATCTCAGGTCAGTTACAAAACTTCCAGGGTCACTCAGCTAATAAGGAGCAAAACCAGGATTCCAACCCAGAATTGTATGACCCTGAGCTAAGTTTCCCTCTCAGACTGAGCTCCCTGAGGCAGGGACTCTATCTCTTTTATCTTTGTAGCGGTAGAATCTGGAATTCAGCTGGTGCTCAAAAAAATGTTCGAGCCGAATGGAATCTAACAAATTAAACATTTTTTCTTGGAGACGCACTAGCTGTCTCTCCAGGCACCCTGCCCTTCCCGTCGTTTAAGATGCCTGCTTTGTTGACTCTTTCCTCTTCTGTGTGTGTTTGTCATCAGAGTCATTCCTGGGCCGTTGATCTGCATTTCTATTTTTGTACCGGAGACATGGTCTCAGTTACTGCCGATCGGAGGTGCGGGCTGACACCAAAGGGGCTTATCTACCTTCATTGCTCCTCTGACCTGTTTGACTTTCACCCGGCACAGAGCTACCTTGGCTTTCCAGAACAATTTTCTGCACTTTGCTGAGTGGCCATTGGGGTGATCTACAGCTTGCCCTTGAGAGAGTAGGTCACCAGGACCTATTATTTGGGTCAATGTTGGGAATCCTGTCATCTTTCTGTAGCTAATCTTTAGGATGGGGTGGGACTCAGGATCATCAGGGACTGCTTGTCTAGCTTGTGTCTTCTCGGGCACATTTGCCTCCTTGGCAGGGCTCCTGGTTTAGCATAAGGCCTTCCCCCTGTCTCCCACCACCCTTTCCTCATCATGTCTCTAAGGTTGGTCTGTCTACCCACACAGTGGCCTCTGAGGCATGTGTGGGGGGTGTCTCTCTGTCTGGTTCTGTTATGTGTTGCTCTCAACATCTCCTTTGCCCTGTGATGTACGGTGGTGGCTTCTAGGAGCTGGATCCATAGAGATGGAGCGATGGGAGCCTGTGAAGTTAGGTTGCCTTTTGGGGTCAAGCGTGATGTTCATG
Source organism: Myotis davidii (assembly GCF_000327345.1). NCBI lineage: Eukaryota > Metazoa > Chordata > Mammalia > Chiroptera > Vespertilionidae > Myotis > Myotis davidii. The sequence continues at coordinate 473,258 of NW_006295183.1, read as the reverse complement.
GCAGAGCCAGGCCTGGTGCTTCCCTCTCCCAAATGGATCTGAGACCTGCATTCGGGGGTGACCCGGAGACATTGAGGAGAGTGTCCTGGGCTCCCCTTTTATAAAAATTTGATTTGAGAGAGAAAGAGAGAGAGAGAGAGATTTGTTGTTCCACTTATTTATTCATTCATTGGTTGATTCTTTATGTGCAATGACTGGGGATTGAACCTGCAATCTTGATGTATCAGGATGATGCTCTAACCCAGTGATTCTCAATCTGTGGGTCGCGATCCCTTGGGGTCGAACGACCCTTTCACAGGGGTCGCCTAAGACCAACGGAAAACACATATATAATTACATATTGTTTTTGTGATTAATCACTATGCTTTAATTATGTTCAGTTTGTAACAATGAAAATACATCCTGCATATCAGATATTGACATTACGATTCATAACAGTAGCAGCATGACAGTTATGAAGTAGCAACGAAAATAATTTTATGGTTGGGGGTCACCACAACATGAGGAACTGTATGAAAGGGTCGCGGCATTAGGAAGGTTGAGAACCACTGCTCTAGTGGGTACATAAGATAGAAGAGCCAGGGCTGAGGTAAGGTGCCCTGGGGGCTTCAATGGATCCTTACAGAATGATAAGAACAAGTGTTTAGTAAATAGAAGTTTGCCCTACCATATAATTAATGGTAATTATTATGGGCAAGGGCCCTAATTCAAGTTAAAGGGAGGGGCAGCTAAAATTGTCTTTAGCTCAGAACAATGCACAGAAGCAATCTTCAGTGACTAACTCTGAACCCCCAGTTACTTTTTGGTCTCCCTTGTATAAGAGACCAAACCTGAGGAAGAGAAGGGAGTGTGGCTCAGGACACAGGGCAGAACTGGGACTCAAATTCAGTGCCAACATTGGGTCACCAGCTCAGTATTCCCTCCTGACAGGCTGGTCTACAACAGGACGTCCCGGGCCACCCAGTTTCCCGATGGTGTGGATGTGCATGTCCCTGGCTTTGGGGAGACCTTCTCACTGGAGTTCCTGGATCCCAGCAAAAGCAGTGTGGGTATGTGGCCCTTCTCATGCTCTCTGGGGAGTGAGGCTGGAGGTTTTGCTGGACTCGTAGTGTGGGAGGAACCACTCAATTTGAAGGAAGAGTCGTTCTCTGATCAGTGTGGCCAGAGAGCACTCCTTCAGGGACCTCCCTGCAGTAGAGGTCACAGTGTCCTTGGCAGGCATGTTATAGGTGGCTGGCACTGGCAGTACCCTCTGTAATCCTATGCATTTCTTTCTTTTTTTTGTTTTGTTAATCCTCAGCGGAGGATATTTTTCCATTGATTTTTAGAGAGAGTGTAAGGGAGAGGGAGAAGGAGAGAGAAACATCGATGTGAAAGACACATCCGTTGGTTGCTTCCTGCACTCACCTCGACCAGGGCCGGGGAACCTGCAACCGAGGTACATGCCCTTGACCGGAATCAAACCTACGACCTTTCAGTCGCTTTATTCACTGAGCCAAACCAGTTAGGGCTCTCTCTCTCTTTTTTTTTTTAATTGACTTTAGAGAGAGGAAGGAAGAGGGAGAGAGAAAGAGAAATATTGATTGGCTGCCTCCTGCACGCCCCTTCTGGGGATGGAGCCTGCAACCCAACTTGTGCCCTGACCAGGAATTGAACTGGTGACCTCTTGGTGCATGGGACATGGGACAACGCTCAACCAACTGAGCCACACCAGTCAGGACTAATCCTATACATCTCTGTGTATAGGTTCCTATTTCCACACCATGGTAGAGAGCCTTGTGAGCTGGGGCTACACAAGGGGTGAGGACGTCCGGGGGGCCCCTTATGACTGGCGTCGAGCCCCAAGTAAGTGATCACCCTCGTTTCCCGCTGAGGTCATGGGAGGTGGGGACAAGGGGTCACAGTCACCATAGGCCCTGGGCTCTCCCCCTACTCCTTGTCAATCTGTCCTGTCTTTCCCCCTCCGTCACCCCAGGATTTCTGGGCCTCTGAGCCCTGGAGAGAGACAGTGAGTCTGAGGAGGCGGAAGGGAGCCCCTTTGTTTCCTACCCTCATTGAACGGGAGGGGAAACCATATTATTCACACTTGAATTGTAGCATCCTCTCCTAGTCCTGGGTCTGGCCTGAGAGACAGTCATAGTTCAGGCCCCAGGACCCTTCGCGCCTGACTCCCGCCCGGCTCTGGCCTGCAGATGAAAACGGGCCCTACTTCCTGGCCCTCCGGGAGATGATCGAGGAGATGCACCAGCTGTATGGGGGCCCCGTGGTGCTGGTGGCCCACAGCATGGGCAACATGTACACGCTCTACTTTCTGCAGCGACAGCCACAGGCCTGGAAGGACAAGTATATCCGTGCCTTCGTGGCACTGGGTGCGCCCTGGGGGGGCGTGGCCAAGACCTTTCGCGTCCTGGCCTCAGGTAAGAAACTGCTTGGTCCAGCATGGGGGGCTGGTGTTGGGGGTGGCACCCTCTCTTCCCCTCTACAGTGTCCTCCTGGGGAACCCTTCTTTCTCCAGAACGGTATTCTTATCCAAATAATGTCACCTCTCTAGTTGAGGGCCTTGGTTATCTGTGCACGTGTCTTACAGCATGTACATGGACATAACTCTTGGTCATGCAGGTGCTTGCTTGTGCACACGTGTACACGCACTCTGCTCAGGTCTGGCTGCCTAACTTGATTTGACCCAGAGTTCTTTGGGGGAACCTTCTCCCTCTCCCCTATCCTCATACTCACTCTTTCATCCCCACCTTTGCCCCAGAGAAGGAAGGCTAGACGCCAGTTTCCTGTTTATGAGTTGCACCTCCATGTGCAGCAGCTCAGAACCTCTGTTGGCAGCACAAGGAGGAAGCAGGTGCAGATCTGTTTGGGCCTGCTTGCTAGGCGGTTGAGAAAGTCACCTTTTTCCCCATTCCATTTCTCCCCAGTTTACCTGAATTTTCTTTTTTGTTTTAAATATTTTAATTGATTTTTTTTTTTAATGGGAGAAGAAGGAAGAGGGAGAGAGAGATAGAAACATCCGTGTGAGAGTGAAACATGGATCAGCCACCTCCTGCATGCCCCCCTACCGGGGATCGAGCCCACAACCCTTGGCTGGGTGCTGACTGGGAATTGAACCGACAACCTTGCAGTGCACAGGACAACACCCAACCAACTGAGCCACGCCAGCCAGGGCCTCCTGCATTTTCATGACTGTCAGGATCTGCCAGCTGCAGCCATAGGGCTTCCCTCCCTCTGCCAGAACTGGTGTGAGCCCCATGGCCCCTCACTTTAGGCGCCATAAACCAGGATTGTGCCTCTGAGCTGACAACCTGCTGGTTCACCTTGGATAAGGTCAGTGCCCGCAGGGCTGGGCCAACCATCTGATGAGCTTTCTTCCTCAAGTCACCGGCACTGCCTGATCTGCTTGTTGGTCAACGGATTGTTGTGATCAGGTCAGGTCAGGCCAGTGCCTGTCCCTGTAGTGACCCTGGATTGGCTTTGCCTCAGATACTGGGAAACTCTTCTTTCAGGCCCGGCAATCTGGGAGCAGGACAGCGGTGGGAAGGGTGATAGTCATGGACCCCTAGGTGGGGGCCTCCCTTTCCTCAGGAGTCTTAGAGCCAGGCCCTGCCAGGCAGAGCGATGGTTCTGTGGTCAGTCAGAGAGGTAGAGTGATGGGTGGCCATGGGTCCTCAACAGGGTCAAGAGGCTCCCGTTCCCAAGTTCCAACTCACCCTCTGGAAGTTTCACTGGCAACTGGGTGTGTGTGTATTATTAGCATTCCTGTGTTTGAAGGACTCATGCTCTAGTCTGCAGACCTGCCTGGGGGCCTGGCTGCCCAGGTCAGCGGCAGGCAGGACTGGCCGGCTGCAGTTCTAAGCCTAGAAAAAGAAAAATATTTGCATAACTCATTGTAATTAAAAAAAAAAAAAGGATTGTGCCTCTGGGCTGACAACCTGCTGGTTCACCTAGGATAAGGTCAGTGCCTACAGGCCCAGTGATAATTCACCTAGTGGGTGTGTGTTGCCTAAATCCCTGGTGAATAAATGCAGAAGGAAAGAAACAAGTGGTTGGGTGCTTCCCAGCTATAGCAAAATTACAGGGAAACAGTAAAAGGGAATGCAGGCATGGGAGTTATAATGATAACTGTAGAGACTGGTGTGCTGACTGGGCCACTGGTTGGGGTCCAGCAGGGGCCGTGGTGGTGAACACGGTGCCCAGCCAGCTTGCATTCCTGAGCACTGACTGGAGCCCTCTCCCCGCAGGGGACAACAACCGGATCCCAGTCATCAGTCCCGTGAAGATCCGGGAGCAGCAGCGGACTGCTGTCTCTACCAGCTGGCTGCTGCCCTACAACTATACCTGGTCACCTGAGAAGGTCTTTGTGCGCACATCCACGACCAATTACACGTTGCGCGACTATCGCCAGTTCTTCCAGGACATCGGCTTCGAAGACGGCTGGCTCATGCGGCAGGACACGGAGGGGCTGGTTGAAGCCATGATGCCACCGGGCGTGCCACTGCACTGCCTCTATGGCACGGGTGTCCCCACACCAGATTCCTTCTACTATGAGAGTTTCCCAGACCGTGACCCTAAAATCTACTTTGGTGACGGTGATGGCACTGTGAACTTGCAGAGTGCCCTGCAGTGCCAGACCTGGCGCAGCCGCCAGGAACACCAGGTCTCACTGCAGGAGCTGCCGGGCAGCGAGCACATTGAGATGTTGGCCAATGCCACTACCCTGGCCTATCTGAAACTCTTGCTCCTTGGGCCCTGATTCTCATGCCAGGCAGGGCTGTGGGATCGCTTGGCCACAGCTGCTGCTCTTGACCTCCCGGGCTGCCGTGGCCCATGAGTTTAGCACTTGGTAACTGACCTTCCAAGGCCATACGTCTTGGGTTATGAAACATCTGCCGTTGGGAAGTGCCGTTTCTTACCCTTTCTCTGGGAGAGACGAAGGAAGAAATAGTCTGGACTCACTCAAGGGACTCTTAATGGAGAGAATGCTGCTGCTGCTGGAATCCTTGCGGCCTCAGGACCGGCAGCAGGTGGATTGGCTGCACCTGGATCCAATCCCCCAACTCAGGGTCCATGTGTTCCTTCTACTCCTGTGGCCATTTCACATTGCCCACTAGGCCCTGGCCCCTCAGACTTCCTGTGAGGGATATCACTGAGCTGTGGTCCCTGCCCCCAGAGATCCCAGCGATGGGCTCCTTGTCCCTAGGGTGACCCTTCCCACTGGCTAGCCACAGGTACCACTGCCACTGGCCACGGGTAGCTGGAGCTGCTGGCTTCCCTGTGGCCTTGCTGCACAACAGCACAACAGCCCAATTGTGGTTCTCTGGGGGCGGCCCGTTTCCCCCTGCAGGCAGGGGTGGGCTGTGTTTTCTGTGGTTCCCAGGCTGTGGGGCATTCACTCCTACCTCCCTCACCTCCAAGAATAGCCTAGCTGAGGAGTGGGCAGCAGCACCCCCACCCCCCGAGTTCTGCAGGCTGTATCCCAGGAGCTCTGATGCCCTGATGGACTGTCACCGATTGACAGTATCAATGCTGGCTCCCTTCACCCTAGAACTGCTATTCAGGACTCAGTGCCATAGCCTTTTAGATCCTGATGAAGAAAGAGAACTCAAGATCGGACCAAGGTGACTCAGAGCTTCCCTAACCTGACCTTTTTTTTTTTTTTTTAACCTGACCTCTTGCTAACCCCGTCACCATATTGTCACCCTGCCATGGGGTTTCTCTAGCACCCACGTGGGCCGGCACAGGGCTGAGAGGAGGTTGGGCTCCCGCCCACCCTGCCCAGCACCTACCTCCACCAGGCAGCACTGTGGTGTTGAGTCTGCAGGGACTAGTTCAGGAACTTGAGTGGGCCCCTGTGAGAGCCAGGTGCCTTGGAGCCCTCCTGCGGGGTTCCTGTCTGCCCCCAGATGCTGCGTGGGTCAAGCATGTCAAACTCAAAGGCTAACGGACCAAATAAACGAGGCATGCGGCCCGTGGGCTGCGAGTTTGACATGCTTGGTCTGGTCTTCCTATGACAGCAGAGCTGGAGAGTCTGTGTCTGCCCTCTGAGTGGGCAACAGCTATAGGCCAAGACTTGGTTCTAGCCTCTGGGTGAGGGCCCAAAACCACAATCAGGCTGGACTGTGCCGCCCTCGCACAGGTTTCTCTGGAGCCGGATTTTCTCTGTTGCGTACGTACCCAGCGTCTGTCTCTCCCTGTGTTCCTGAGGGGTGGGCCCCCTATCGGGCTCTGAGCAGGCTATATCTTGATTGTGGCAATAAAAGTATTCTGGATGCTGTAAAGTTGTCTGGCCTGGGCTCTATTCGGAGTGTGAGAGGAGGGAGCTAGTGGAGGGGTAAGAGGGCTAGAGAGCAGGTAATCGGGCCCAGGTCTTTCCTGCGGCCTCGGTGGGTTCTCTCAGCACCAAAGTGTGGCTCCTATGTGCCGCTTTGGGCTTTATTCTCCTGCCCCTTCTCCTGGAATCTAGTTCCCCTCCTGGGACTAAGAACCAGGACCTGAAACATTCCTTTTTAAAAAAAAAAATAATATTTTTTTTTATTGATTTCAGAGAGGGAGGGAGAGAGGAATAAAAACAGCAATGATGAGAGAGAATCATTGATCAGCTGCCTCCTGCACAACCCCTAATGATTGAGCCTGCAACCGGGCATGTGCCCTTGACCGGAATCGAACCTGGGACCCTTCAGTCCGCAGGCCAACGCCTCTATCCACCGAGCCAAACCAGTTAGGGCTGAACCATTCCTTCTGGAATGCAGCTCCTGCTCCTGCCTGGTCAGCAGGCCTTATATGCCACCCCAGATCGGGGTACCAGAGACAAGACTGCAGGTCACCCTGGCTGGACTCCCCTTCCCAGCTTTCTCTTCTCTCTCAGCTTGTAGGTCTCAGCATCCTTTGAACCTAGAGTTCTTTTTAGGATGCCACCCTTCTACTTTGTTTCACCTCATCTGTCCAGCTAGGGGACAGGGTGAGACTGAGGGAGGCTGAGACTGGTATGGCCGAGATGGGCAGAGATGGACTGAGAGACTGGGGAGCAAGTGGAAATGGATCAAGACAGAGAGTCTGATACAGGAACACATGCATAGGTCCAGGCCTGAATCCTCTAGTGCAGAGCCCAGAGCTAGGCAGAGGTGTGTTAGGGTGGTGGGAGCTCTAGTTCCTGTCTATAGGGCAGGGCCAGCCTGGGCTTTAGGCTTTGAGACATCCTGGAGGCCACTAGAAGGCGCTCTGAACCCTCCCACTGCACTAGTTATTGGCTAAACCTGGAAGAAGCGCTGGTCCAGAGGGGAGGGTGTCTAGGGGAACAAAGGTCCAGCTGTATCGCTGGCCTTGGCAAAAGGATGACAACATGGAAAGGAGCAGACCCTCACCCCCCAGGCACTGCCCAGCCTGACTCCCAGCTCTGCCCTGATGCCCGCCCATTCGTGCCACGCCCTGGTGGTGGCCTTGCACTCCCATTCACCCCTGACCCATTTCAGCTGAACTGCCACCCTCTGTTCACAGCTGCAGAGAGAGCATGGAATCAGAGCAGGCTTCAGGACCAGCAGACGGGTGCAACTCTGAGCTCTGCCAGCTCAGCCAAGTCGCCTGTGGACTCTCCTTGTTACCAGACAGGGAGTGCCCCCGTGAGGGTCTTGACTTCATGCAGGAAAGATTTCACAGCATTTTGAGAGAAGATTCCAGGTGATTTTTAAAAAATATTTTATTGATTTTTTACAGAGAGAAAGGGAGAGAGAGAGAGAGCTAGAAACATCGATGAGAGAAACATCGATCAGCTGCCTCCTGCACACCCCCCACTGGGGATGTGCCCGCAACCCAGGTACATGCCCTTGACCAGAATGGAACCTGGGACCTTTCAGTCCGCAGGCCGACGCTCTATCCACTGAGCCAAACCGGTGATTTTGAGAGTACGTTTGTTAAAGCTGGAGGCAGAGAAATAAGGAAGGGCTAAGGAGGAGAGAAGCAACAGGAGAGAGACTAGGCGGGGCTGCCGCCAGCTCACTGGCCAGTCAGAAGAAAGGGGGCCTTAGAGACAGGCCCCATGGTTGCAAGTCTCAGGTCCCTTAGAGTTGAGGGGATGCCCAGGGGCCTGCTCCCGGGAGGAAGAGTGGATGCTGATTCCTTAGGCTTGGGTTTTGAAGGCTGAGAGTTTAGGAGAGGTCTTAGGGAAGGATCTCAATAGAATAGTCATCAGCTTTTCTAGGTGAATACTTTCAGGGTCGTGGTCACCACTGATTGGTCGGCGCCAGGAACAGAGGGTCAATAGTTATCGCAGCTGGTCCTGGCATCGCCCACCTGGTTTTGCTGCTTTTATGGGATTAGACCTGAAATACAACCAAGGCCTAGATATCTGTTATCGCTAGGGAGGAAGGGTCAGGGGGGGGGTCTAACCTGCATAGCCAGGGATATACCTGAGGAGGAAAGACCACCCTGGTGACGAGGTCCGGCACCAATTCTTTTTGTCCACTGCTAGGCACCCAGGGATTTCCACCCCTGGTAACCTTCTGTATCTGCTATAAAGTGCTCGGCCAGTTTGTTCAGCTATCTGTCTCAGTTTCTCCATTCCACCTGCCAAAGAATTTTCCTAGCTTCTTTACTGTCCTGTATCAGTCTGACTTTCCTGAGCCTCAGTTTGCTCATCTGAAGAATGGGGATGAATAAATATACCGAGTAACACTGGTGGTGCTGGAGGACATCTGACTTAGTACTTACTTGGTGCAGAGTGGGCTTTCAGCGGTGGGCTGCTGTAACGGTGTGAGACCGTGAACTCCCCGTCTTTAAAACCCTCAAGACAAGTACGCAGGGTGTGCTCGCCCATGCCTTCCTTCCCTCTCACATGTGCGCCTCCTAAACTCTTAAGGGTCCCACTTGCAACCAGGGGAATAATGGGCAGCTGCAGTTCGATCCGGCTAACCCCCTGAACCTGTCCCCAACACCCCCTTTTCTCTGACTTCCCTGTGAGCCAAAGCAGCCCAGCCTGGGCTCTCCTGTTGCTTGTTCCCTCCTAAGCCTTTGCTTGTCTCACTGTCCCCAGCTTTAATAAATGGACTCTTAAAATCGCCTGGCCTCATGTTGTGAAATCTTTTCTGCATGAAATCAAGAACCCAACACAAATCAGGCCAGCGGAGGCAGACCCGCTCCGGCCTGGTCCCTTTTCTGGCAACACTGGGACTGGAAGGTCGTATATGTGGCTTTTGCAAGGTCAAGTGGACTGGCTGCTACTGAGGGACACGAGTGTCCAGAGCCCTTCCTCTGCCTGGCCAGGTAGGCAAGAGAACTGATCCAGGGGGCGAAAGGTCAGGCGCTAATGACTCCAAATATGCATAAACTCTCATTGACACTTAGAGGTATTCCAAGCAGAGAGTATGAGGGCAGCACCACTGAGGGCTCTTCAAAGTTCATCTCAGGTCCACAGGACGGAGGAGGGTGGAGAGGTTTTCAGGTAGAGGAGACATGAAGTCATTCCAATCTGTATTTTCAGAGCACCCCCTACCCGGTGGGGATGAGTTAGAACAGTGGTTCTCAACCTTCCTACTGCCGCAACCCTTTAATACAGTTCCTCATGTTGTGGTGACCCCCAATTTCATTGTTACAAATTGAACATAATTAAAGCATAGTGATTAATCACAAAAACAATATGTAATTATATATGTGTTTTCCGATGGTCTTAGGCGACCCCTGTGAAAGGGTCGTTCCACCCCCAAAGGGGTCGCAACCCACAAGTTGAGAACCGCTGAGTTAGAGGGAGCAGGACAGGGACTCGGAGGCTATTACCGCTGGGAGCTGGAGGAGGATGGGCCCAAGTGCTGCCCATCTCTGGCTGGGTCACTGGGTGGTGGGGGACAGAGGTTTGGGAAGGGTTAGATGGAACCAAAGGATGTGCAGTTGTGAATACATTTCTGGGGGAAATGACTCCTCATGGCCCAGGAGAGAGACAGGGCTTGACCTGCGGACAGGAAGCTAAGGGGGAGTGCTCAGCTGCCTGAGGTCAGGAGGCCCTGAACCCCACAGCCATTAGAAGGAAAGGAGCCCTCGGAGATGGAGAAGGAGCAGCCAGCGGGACAGGAAGAGGCAGGAGGGTGCAGTACCCTAAGAGGGATGTCAGCAGGGTCTGGCAAGATGAGGACGGAAAATGTCCTCAAGCCTGAACCC
>NW_006295183.1:460645-462335 GCF_000327345.1 Myotis davidii | reverse complement strand
GAAGGGACAGGTGCTGAGAGCGGAGGAGGAGGAGGGGAGGCAGGAGCGGAGCGGCGAGGCCGGGGGCTGCAGGGGGCCGGGCTGCGTGCGGTCCTGCTGGAGCCGGGGAGCGGTGCTCCTGTCCCAGGGTCCTTTCCAGCGCCGCCGCCTCCCGATATCTTGTTTGCTCATCTCTTGTCATAAATGGGAGGAGATATTTGTGAAACATTGTGAGAATTCTCCACTGAGCACTGAGCAAACAGTCTGGGTCCTGTGTAATGGTCCTTGTAAGTGGGACTCAGCAGGTCGTTGAACAGATGTTTTCTGAGCACCTCTCGTGCGCGCCGGGCCGTGTGCTCGGTGCACGGTTCAGAAGAGTTCGGTCTCTGCCCTCGACGGGGGGAGCAATCACGGCCAGCGCATCCAGCGCGGAGGTGGCAGACTGCGGGCCCATCTGGGGCTTATCTCTGCAAGCTGTGCCCAGGTCTGAAAATCGGGGAGGAGCAGGCTGTTGAGAGCCGGGGCGTGCTCTCGGAGATGGTTGCCCACGTTGCTCAGGTCCCACTCGTGCTAATGGTTTTTCCGCCCCGACTTGGGTCTCAGGCTGTCGTTTATGTTCTTATATCTGATGTTCCTTTCCTGATAACTATGTGGAAAGACACAAGCATGAATTTTTTTCCCCCCCGCCCTATCTTCCTCCTTCCCTGACTGGCTGTGCACTTTTATGGCAGACCAAAAATAAATAAATACCAGTTCTGTGACCAGCCTCCCTGGCACCTCTTGGTACAGGAAATTTCCTGACCTCTGTCTTCAGGATGTAGATAATTTCTACGAAAGTGACGCAGATGTTGTTCTGGGGACAAGGGGCTGGGGGCAGCAGCTGTCTAGACATGAGTGATTCGGGGGTGACCAGGCAGGTTCTCTGGTTCCTTTTGGCTGCTTGCTTTAGCTACACTCCGGCTGTGGGTGAGTGGAACTTCCCAGGAATTGAGTGCTGCCCCTGCTGGGCCTGTAAAACTTGGATTTTTTTTTTTTTTTACAAAGATAAATATGGGCTGCTGCTTACTAGGCTTTTTTTTTTTTTTTTTTTTTTTTGGATAAATTACCTGTTACTCTTCGTTGCAGAGATTAAATGGCCAAGACAGACAAGTGGAATTAGGCCTTGGCGTGGAGACTTTATTTTCTTCATTTAGGATGAGGCGGCTAATGAAACTGTGATGGTTGCTTGTGTCTTCGCAGGTGAATGTTATTGCTCTGTTCTCTGTTAAACTTTCTTGGATCTTTGAGGTTTGGAAAGAGTTTTAGTTATATGCGCACAAGACTTGTAAAAAGACTTTATTATATTAATAAAGTATATAATACATGATCTCTTTCTAAAGAGTAATTGTGGTGGTTTATAATTAAAGGTCTTGCAACGAGGCTGTTAAAAAGAAATAGAAAACCAAAGCCATGGAAAAGACTAGATAGAAAATACTGTTGAAAAGTAGGGGTATTTATTCTTTGAGATTGGAGCTGAATTTGATCTTGAGGTTTCTGGTATCCCATGTAAAAAGGCCAATGTAAAGACTGAGTCACATACACTTTGTTATTTGATAGAAGTACAATAAATACACACACACACACATATATATATATATTAAAGTTTAAGCATTAAAAAATTAATGCATACTCACTGTGGAAAATTTTAAGACTCAGAGAAGTTAAAAAAAAA
>NW_006295183.1:457901-460560 GCF_000327345.1 Myotis davidii | reverse complement strand
CAATTATAAAAGAGGTTTTTAAACTCCAGCTTGTAAAATATTCTTTGTAATTGAATTTTGAAAGAGCCCCTTGCCCCCCCCCCAAAAAAAATTGCATTTAATTGTTTTATGTCTAAATTTTCATAAGTAAATTTTAGTGGTCTGGTGAATTCCTTTATTATTTGCTGCAGGAGCTTGGAAAATAGGATGGAAACCTGCTAGAAAGCTGCATTGTGTCCTTAAAGTGGGGTTTAACACTGGTTTTCAAGACAGGAACTTATTGGGTGCCCTGAGTGATTTAATGGAAATGGACTTCGACAGTGATTTTAAAGACTGTGTATTTTGGGACTGAGAGGTGACTGATAAGTGTGTGTGATCTGCAGATACCACTTTCTTTTATCAATTGAAGACAAAAGGATAGTCAATTCAGAGGTGATCTGGTAGAGTTTTGTTGCACCCTCCCTCCCCACACATACTGGGCTTCTTACCTAGAGATGGCGGGCTAATTATGAACTCTGTTGTAATCAGTGATGTCCATCCCTTTGCTGCAGAAAGGTTTGCAAGTGTACTCCGTGGGGACAGGATAAACAGGGCATCGCACACGGTAACCCACTGCTTTTTGAGACTGTGTGTAGATACTGTTGTGACCAATTAAAGGCTGAGGAATTAAAAACCGCGGGCTGTGACAAAATGGACTGAACCACTCACTGTCTTCGCCTAGCCTCTCTGAGTGATCACTTCCCTTTAGTTCCGCCTTTGCTGCTGCCGTTCTGGGGACTCGAGGTGTTTAGCGTTTGCACGGTTATTTCCCCCCACCCCCACCCCCATCTTTTTACCTGTATCTTATTTATGTCTTTTTTTTTTTTAAATAGGTTTCCTATAGACTGCATGTTGGGTTTTGCATGTTTAGGTAATCTCAGTCTCTCAATGTCCTTCATAGGGTTTGTTGTGAATTTTCTGTTCTAGGTGTTTTCTGGGTGTTTTTTTTTTTGTATATTTTTATTCAATGATCATGGACTGAGTACGGATCCTGTCCTAGGCCTGACCATTGAGCTCACAAACTAGTTGGGAGAGACTGACCCTAAGTAAATGCAGCAACAGAGTGAGGTGGCTGCTAAGGGAGAAATGTAGACTAGAAACCTTAGGGCTACAAGGAGATGTGTAGAGAAAGAGGGCAGTCAGGATATTTTTGAGGGAAAGGTGGGCGAAGAAGAGTGTTAGAGGCAGAGGGCTCAGTGTGAACAAAGACGTGTGTGTCTGGTAGGCACCAGGGTTTAGGAAACTGCAAGTAATTCAGTGTGACTGGACTGCGGGGGACTGTGCCGGAGGGGATTAAGCCCTGCTAAGAAGGTTGGAATTTGTCCTAAAGGCCTCAGACAGCACCCGAGGGAGGCTTCCTAACTGAGCTCTGATGCTGATGGCGTAGATAGTAGGAGCCAAAGCTGTTTTTCCCCCATTGGAAGTCTGTCTCCCTCCCCTGACTTGCCCCCATCTCCTGCATCGAGTCCTATCGCAGGTACCAATTTTATTTTTCTCAGAATTCATGTAACTACTTAGACAAGAACTATGTTGGGGCGTTCCATTTTCAGGTCTTCTGGGTCTTTGCTGATTTTATTTATTTATTTTTCATTAAATCTTTATTTTTTTTGAGGGGAAGGAGGGGGCCGGGGAAGGCAGGGTGTGCTCTGGGGAGGGGAAGTGCGCTGACAATCTTTATTGTGTCCCCTTTTCCCCCCAACTGACCCCTTCTAGCCCACCCCCGCCTGCTGATTTTATGTGTACTTGTTCTACTGATGATTGAGAGAGGTGTGCTGAAGTCTCCAACTATAGTTTCGGATTTGTCTATTGCTCCATTCAGAGCTATCAGTTTTTGCTTCATGTATTTTGAAGCTGTGTTGTTGGAAGAGTTATATATTTAGAATTGACTTCTTGGTGAATTGACCTCTTTGTCATTACGTAATACCCCTCTTTATCCCTAGCAATATTTCTTATTCTGAAGTCTATTTTGTTTCATGTTCATATACCTACTCCACGTTTCTCTTAATTAGCATTTGCATGGTTATTTCCTCCCCACCCCCATCTTTTTACCTGTAACTTATTTATGTCTTTTTTTTTTTTTTTTAAATAGGTTTCCTATAGACTGCATGTTGGGTTTTGCATTTTTCGGTAATCTCTCCATGTCTGTCTTTTAATTGGTCTGTTTAGATCATTTACATTTCATGTTATTTTTTTATATGGTTGGATGAGAATCTGCTGCCTTGCTAGTTTTCTGTTTTCTATTAGTTCCTTATGTTCTATGTTTCTTTTTTCCTGCCTACTTTGGGACTGGGCACTTTTATGATCTGTTTTATCTCCACTGCTGGCTTATTATTTATACCTCTTTTTTTTAATTGGTTGTCCTAGTTTTACAATGTATATCTTTACTTACTCACAGTCTGCTTTAATTAAATTGCATCATTTCACAGATAAAACCCTAACAGTTTAACTCTCAATTCTTCCTCAGTTTCTGGACTGGCCCAACTCCTTATCTTTGTACTGTTGTTGTCATACATTTTGCTTTTACATGTGCTGTCAGTCCACAGTACCTTACTACTATTTTTGCTTATATTCTAAAGCAATTGAAAAAGAAACAACCAAAAAGTATTCTAAAATATTTACCTCGGGCCAATTTATTTCCCTA
>NW_006295183.1:455497-457871 GCF_000327345.1 Myotis davidii | reverse complement strand
TCCTCCCTACAACTCTTGGAGGCTCTGTTCTGTTTTATTTTTTTCACTTTTCCCCCATTTGGACTCTTGTGGTTTTCATTTCTTTGCTGAGATTTCGCATCTGTTCTTGAATGCCGTCCAGTTTTCCTATGAGAACGTTTATCTATTAATTGTTAACCTACCAATAAAAGGCCAATGTGAGAGGCAACAACCATTTGAGACCTAAAACAATAGCACTGGTTCAGGTAGAGAGGATTGGGAGGTGAAGGCAGAGAGAGGGAGGGAAGGGGAATGATGACATGAAAAGGAGGGAGTTTTTGTGGGTGTGAATAAGCTAAGGAAGGCATTTCCATCGGTGTAGATAAGCTAACAATAGAAATGTAAAGAATGTCTTTAAATTTCAGGCCTCCAACCCAAAGGTTATTTTAGCCAGTCTTAACGTTCCAGAAGTTTGAAAAGTAAGATATGCAAGGCAGTTCCTCTGGGATGGGAGTTCCTCCTCCACGTCAGAGCGACTTGGCTTGTATTATTTTTCACATCGTCATAGTTATTTTCATTTCCCTGCCGGTGATTTCAATAGCTGGGTCATCTCTAAGTCTTATCCTATTGACTACTTTGCCTCTTGAGAGTGGGTTGCTCCTCTTGTTTTAGTCTGTGTGTTGCTTGTAGTTTGTTATCGATTGCCAGGTGTGGGTACATGGCATTGATTCTGGGACGCGAGCACCCCTCTTCTTTGACCAGGCTGTTGGTGGAGAAGTTTGAGTTGGTTGGGAGGGGAGTTGTGCTTGGGTTTTGTTGTTGCTGTGGTTTCCTTTTGCGCTTCAAAGGCTTGGGGTCAGGTTTGCTGGAGGGAGGGTGTTTCCTGTGTTTTTGCGCTTTAAGCCTGTCTGCACCTGTGCCCGAGGCTCAGCGGACCACAGTGGTCTAGTTGCTGGGTACTTGCTACAATTGTTTTGGTTCAGCCTCGCCTTAGGCAGGCCCTGTTTCCCTGGCTCTGGGCGTGGATGGATCTTTCTGGGTGACCCCACTCCTCCCCCAGAAGTAGGACACCTCTAATGCTCTCTCTACCTCTGGATCCAAATTTTCTTCCTCAGCTATTTTGGCGGTGGTGACAGTTTGCTGCCTTTTCCCCAGGTGTTTCATATTTTGATCTTTATATGATTTTTTTTTTTTTGTGGCTGCCTCCTATATGCCCCTACTGGGGAGCTTGTGCCCTGACCGGGAATTGAACCGGTGACCTCTTGGTTCATGGGTTGATGCTCAACCACTGAGCCACACCGGCTGGGCAAGATTTTTCTTCTTTAGAGAAGGGACCAGGTGGACCTTTGTATTTTTCACAGAGTAGTGACTGCTTTCTTCAGACTAGGACTGCTGCAAGGCTTTCTCTGGTCTCCTCTCTAGTATTTCTTGTGAGCCTCCATCAAGGTGTGCGGAGAAAAACCTCTGAGCTATATAACCTTCCTATATAATAAAAGCGTAGTATGCAAACTGTCCCCTCGACCGAGAGTTCATCCAGGAGTTTGACCAGGGGGGCAGGGCTGGCTGGGGGAAGGGAGGGAGGCCCAGCCGGCAGCCCGCAGCCACGAGGGACCCTACCCTCCTGGTAATCTAGTAAGTTTTCCTGCACTCTGTGAGCTACTCTAGCAAATTAATTAAACTCAAGGAGCGGGTAGTAGGAACCCCCAACTTACAGCCAGTCAGTGGAAAAGCACTGGTAACCACCTGGACATCTGAAGTGCTAGTAGGGGCAGGTGTGTGGGACTGAGCCCTTAACCTGTGGAATCTGATACTATCTTTGGGTAGGTAGCGTCAGAATTGAGTGAAAGTGTAGGACCCCAGTCGGTGTTGCGGAATTGCTTGATGTGTGGAAAACCCACACACAGACGTCCAAATAGAGTGCCCAGCTGGGGCTGACGGGACAGGAGGCGGCTGGAGTGGTCACTGGAGCCAGTTCTCCTGCTTCCGTGTCCAGTTGGGTGAAAAAGCAGCCCAGGTCTCTCTGCACCCGACTCGTGAGAATATAGGCTCCTCGGCTGTTTCCTGGTTTTGTTGGCATGCCTGGACTCACCTGACATTCACCTGAAAACAAATAAGTTTCCAATTGCCTGCACAGGGAAATCTGCAGGCGTGGTGCCAGGAGTCAGAGTGGTGCCTCCTCTAAGCAGAGGTAGACTGGCTCACCTGCTCTGGGAGTGGGGGAGGGTTTACTAATGCCCCAGAGGAGCTTGTTATTTTTTATTTTAAAAAAAAAAAATTTTTTTTAAAATATATTTTATTGATTTTTTACAGAGATGAAGGGAAAGGGATAGAGAGTCAGAAACATCAATGGGAGAGAAACATTGATCAGCTGCTTCCTGCACACCTCCTACTGGGGATGTACCCGCACCCAAGGTAC
>NW_006295183.1:451054-455458 GCF_000327345.1 Myotis davidii | reverse complement strand
ACTGTCACCTCCTGGTTCATAGATTGATGCTCAATCACGGAGCCACGCCAGCTGGGCCAGAGGAGTTTTTTCCCACCGGGGCTCAGGTCTGTGGTCTGACGGGGGACTGGGGTAGGTGAGGCAGGAGTTTGGGGTGAGGCTGTGGAGATTGGAGTTTTGCCCAAGAACGGCTCACTCTTGAAGGCCCTGATTCCCTTGCGCTGAGCTCGGTGTGGCAAGGCTCTGGCACATCCATTTCGTCGAGCAGATGAGAGGCTTCTGGGAAGCGGATGTGCTGATTCATTCATTCTTTGTTTGAGATGCCATTCTTATCCATGGAAGTTATCTCCATGCCTGTGAAGGACGGATTCCTGGGTGGGAATTACATGGCCTACCAGATTCCTTTCTCCGGAAGGGGAAGGCGAGTCAGGAATAGGGAATCTGAATTCCTGACTCCAGGGCACAGGCGTTGAGGGAGGGAGAAGGCCATGCTGAGTGGAGGGTCAGGAAGGTGCTGTCTTCCTCGGACAGATTCTGGATCCTTCGTAGGTAAGTTGGTGTAGAATCCAACGTCCTTGAGGTTTCTGGACTGGCCCAACTCTAATCCAAAGGTGGTATTGCGTGCACACATGCGTGTGTGCGCGTGTGTGTGTATGTGTTCCATCTCCCTTTAGGCTGTCTTCCAAAACCAGATCTGTGGATAAGAGGATCTTGCCTCACTGAACCTTATAGCTTTGCTTGGGTGTCAAGACTTCTGGACCCTGTTCTGGGAGGATCTCTTGGTAGACTCAGATGGTACTGAGGGGCATGCTGAGGAGAAAAGCAAGTAAGCCCGTAGCAGATGAGCTCCACGTTAGAATGCCCCCTGAATATTCTTTCTCCGTCCGGTCTTGTTATGTTACCCCTCCCGGAGCACTCTGGAAAAAGGAAGGTGGTGAATGGGCACGGAGCCATGGAGGAAGTAAGGCGGGTATTTTGGAAAGAGCAGCATCTCCTTGGTCCAGTCTCTGCAGCAGTGATGTGCCCTTGTCTGAGCATCTTCCTGGCCCTTCCCACCCCATGCTCACGTTCTCCGCCCGCCTGACAGCAGCTGCAGACTTTTCCACCTGTGGCTGGAGGCTGCAGAAGTCCCTGTTATGTTGGGGTGGAGGTGAGTGGGCAGGATTACCTGGGGATGGACAGTGAGAAGCCTTTCTTTCAGGCTGGCCGGGGCTGTGAACCTGGTGCTGGGACTCTGGGTCCTCTCCACAGGGCAGGTGTGCAGGCCTTAAGCTGCCAAAACTACGTCTCAGGAGAATCTGTGCTATGGACAAACCCAATGCCAGCCTACCCTGGGCGTCAAGCCAGGTACCTCATGTTGGAAGTCGCCTTCCTATCTTGCCTGATCGCTTCTGGTATCTTTCTTGGGAGCAGTTTCCACTTATTTCCCTGAGTCCCGTGGTGGAAACAGACAGGCTCATTGGTTTTAGGTCTGTGTATGAGGCGTGCTGTTCCCACATAAGAGGTGGGCAGGGACATCTGCCTGCTTGGCAGGTCTAAACTAGCGCCTCCCCAGCCCCGGCCTTAGACTGACACACTTGTATCCTTTGCCAGGCTGTCGTCCACACCGGTGTGGAGGAGGTACTTGCCATGGAAGCCCAGGAGAGCATGGCGTCCACCTATCAGTTCATGTCCGAGGCCAACCAGCCCAGGGAGGAAGATGAGAGCGTGGCACCTCAAGGGACCACAGAAACTATGCAGCTGAAGAAGGAGATCTCTCTGCTGAATGGGGTCAGCCTGGTGGTGGGCAACATGATCGGCTCAGGAATTTTTGTCTCACCCAAGGGCGTTCTGGTACACACGGCTTCCTACGGGTTGTCGCTGGTCATATGGGCCATCGGCGGACTTTTCTCTGTGGTGGGTGCCCTGTGCTATGCAGAACTGGGGACCACCATCACCAAATCTGGGGCCAGCTATGCTTACATTCTAGAGGCCTTTGGGGGCTTCATTGCCTTCATCCGCCTGTGGGCCTCCCTGCTAATCGTTGAGCCCACCAGTCAGGCCATCATTGCTATCACCTTTGCCAACTACATCATCCAGCCCTCCTTTCCTACCTGTGATCCCCCTTACCTGGCCTGCCGTCTCCTCGCTGCTGCTTGCATATGTAAGTCTGGGGGCTCTGGGGGAGTCTTGGTGGGGGTTGGCGGTTACTTTCATGATGCTAATAGTACCTTCTATTGAACAGCATATTTTGCTTGTTGGGAGGAAAAGAGGTATTATGTCTCTTCAAGAAGTAATTTCTTTTTTTGGAAAAAAAAATATTTAAATATATTTTTATTGTCCTAACCAGTTTGGCTCAGTGGATAGAGCCATCGGCCTACGGACTGAAGGATCCAATAGAAACATCAATGATGAGAGAGAATGCATTGATCAGCCCCCTGTGCGCCCCCTGCTAGGGGTCGAGTCCGCAACCTGGGCATGTGCCCTGACCGGGAATCGAACCGTGACCTTCTAGTTCATAGGACAGTGCTCAGCTACTGAGCCATGGCGGCGGGGCTCAAGGAGTAATTTCACCAAAGTCATCTGGTCCTGAGATAAGGGCACAGGGTGGGGTGGGAGAAGTTTAAATTTGTTGTGGCTGTGAATGCCTTACATTCCTTCACTCTTGGCCGTCCCTGGGTTCTGTTCCCCAGCCTGTGACGGGTCGGTGCATGTCTTACTAGTATATTTGTCTTGTAGGTGTTTTGATTGGAATCGATATCACTAGTTATAACTTAACCCGGAAAAAAAAACATAAGTGGTGAGGCCTTGATTATGCTGCAAAAAAAAAAAAAAAAAAAGTTATTTTGCTTCCCAGCTTTTTATCTTAAACCAGTTTAGAGGCATTGGTGAGGAGATCGCTTCTCTAGGTGGTGGGTGATCCCTCAGGCCTGCAGGCCCACGGGCCGCTTCTGGCTGTCACGCCGGTTCTAGGAGGCAGGCACCGCACCAAAACGGCTTTCCCCACTGGTGTTTCAGATTTCTGTACACTGATCTGTAAACGAATCCTGCCTGGGGCCAGGGAGAGGCAGGTGGGCGGCTTCTACCCTGTATTTGGGTTTTTGAGGAAAGAACCCAAGAGATCTCAGCGGATCCCTCTTTCTTTTTCATTTTTCTCTCCTAAGGTGGTGGGTACTGCTTGTGTGTGTTTCAAATTAGTTAATGTGGGTAATGAGGTGACCACGGTGAATTTCCCCAGTCCTGTAGAGCTCGTGTGTTTTCGTTAGCTGTGAAGTGGCCCAGAATTCTCTGCGTTCCTTAGCATTGTGTTGCCAGAGGCACTTAATTATACCGTGTTCTTTCCATATCTCTGCTTGCAAAAGTTCTGGCAGTATATGTAATTTATCCTCCGTGTTAAAAATAGACCGAGAGCACCGGATTATAAAGGATTGTACCGTACACTGTGCCTCCTAACATTAAAGGCATTTGTTACAGACAAATGTTAAAGGGAACCCCTCCACAGATACCCCAGGGAGGGGGGAGGGTGGGTACGAAGTTGTATATCTGATAGGATTTGGCCAGGGGGACGTTGGCCCGACTGAGCTCTCTAAAAATGGAAATGGTTTTCTGATTATAAAACATATTCATCACCGAAACCTGAAAGGTCCCAGGTTCGATTCCGGTTAAGGGCATGTACCTGGGTTGTGGGCATGTACCTGGGTTCCGGTTAAGGGCATGTACCAGTGGGGGGATGTGCAGGAGGCAGCTGATCGATGTTTCTCTCTCATCTATGTTTCTGACTCTCTATCTCTCTCCATTCCTCTCTGTGGAAAATCAATAAAATATATTAAAAAAAATATTTTAAAAAAAACAACAAAACATATTCATCAAGGAGAAAATTAATTTAGCCTCAGATTACCCCTTAATCTACCACCAAGAGTTGAGGACATTTTTTTGTTTTGTTAATCCTCACCCGAGGATATTTTTTCCATTGATTTTTAGAGAGAGTGGAAGGGAGAGGGGGAGACAGAAAGAGAGAGAAACATTGGTTGCCTCCCGCACGTGCCCAGACCTGGCTGAGGATCGAACCTGCAACCCAGGTATGTGCCCTTGACTGGGAATCGAACCAGAGACCGTTTGTTCCACAGGCCGACGCTCTAACCACTGAGCAACACCAGCTAGGGCGGTAGTTCTTGAGGTCCACAGGTCCCCTCCCTGGCCAGGGGCCCAGCATTGTAAGTATAGGTGCCCAGCACTCGATTTGACTGCAGAAGTGTATGTTTCTGGCTTAGTTATTGTCGGTACGTTTATCTCTGTGGGAGCCTGATTTTTCTGGAGCCTCCCACACCTCATTGGTGAGTATTTTCTGTGGCAGTTTCAGCATGGAAGTCAGTTCAGCACTGACATAGAGGCATCAAAGCAGAGGCCTCCTCACAGTTGAGACTCCATTGCCCCTGAGGGTTTGTT
>NW_006295183.1:444058-450458 GCF_000327345.1 Myotis davidii | reverse complement strand
ATGGCTGGCTCCTGCACAACCCCTACTGGGGATGGAGCCCACAACCCAAGCACGAGCCCTGACTAAGAATCCAATTGTGACCTCCTGGTTCCTAGGTCTACGCTCAACCACTGAGTCACACCTGATGGGCTGGACACATACTTCTTTTACATAGGTGGGTACAGGATAGTTAACAGTCAGTTAATAAGATTAATAGCAATTAACAACTAACAGTGAGGGAATTTGTGGTCTCTAGCCTGGTGCCCTCACATATTGGTTGTGCCTTGAGAGGTCTGGGAAAAGGGAAGTTACACATTACCCTGACATTCCACAGGTACGTTATCTTAGATGCAAAAGAACAATAGGTTCAGTAAAGATGGAAGTTGATCTTTGTCAGGGAAAACACTTGGCTTCGGACATGACTACCCACTAATTGAACTGCTTTTTAATGACAGGTTTTCATTTCAGACCATCCTTTGTGGTTCCTTTAGGTCTCTTGAGTTTGCAAGGCCACCACGCAGGCCTTCCCTGAGTTCGTCAGGGTAGCATGTGGCCCCTTTTGGTCCACACCATGAAACTTGGCTTACATCCTGGGGCAGGAACCTAGTGACCTGGCCATACCTCACTGCAAGAGAGGCTGGGCAATGTCCACTTTATTTGGGGGCAACCATGACTCTGGCTAAAATTTCTATTACGAAGGTAAAATGGAAAAACAGGTATTAGAAGATAACTGGTGATCTTTGCCACAGAGAGACTTGGGGATTTGTTTCTGCTTTGGGATTGGGTCTAGATTTGCTATTTGAATGACTACTCCTTTCTCAGCAACCAGCTCCCAGAGAGACGTTCTGGGGCGCATGGAGGAGTGAGGATCAGCTTGTGAAATTTTATTTCTTTTTTGATTATTTGTGGATGAAAAATATATTTAAAAAAATATTTTTTAAAGACATATTTTTATTAATTTCAGAGAAGAAGGGAGAGGGAGAAGAGAGACAGAAACATCAATGATGAGAGAGAATCATTGATTGGCTTCTTGCACACCCCCAGCTGGGGTTGAGCCTGCAACCCCGGCATGAGCCCTGACCAGGAATGGATCTGTGACCTCCTCGTATATAAGTTGACCACTGGGCCACGCCGGTGGGGTGACATTTTATTTCTTACTTAGAATCAGGAAAACATTCAGAGGACTGGACTGCTGCTTGGTAGACTGTTTTCAGAGCTCTCTGTTCCCTGGCAGGGCTGAGCGTTGGGTGAAGCCAGCAGGTGCCCGGGGCCAGCATTTAAGGATGGTTTGCCAAGTGGCCCTCTGACAGTGAGCGCCTCCCACTAAGTATTTTTATTTTTACTGAGAAAGAAGCCCTTGTACGTGGTAAATAAATCTAAGGACAGCAGGGCACACGATGGGAAAGGTCTCCCTCCCTCCCCAGAGGCAGCCACGGGGACCAGGCTCTTTTGTACCTTTCAGCTGGTCTTTCAGAAACCCTCTGCAGGGACCCCCACAAGGCACGACCTTCACTCGTCCCTTCACCACTGGTCGTGAATTCCCACTGTGCGCAGAGACCCCTCTTCGTGTGCATGCCCACCTTTCTCCCTCTTTTTGTCCCTTTCTCCCTGTCTCTGCCTCCTCGTCTTTGTCTCTAACCTCTCTCTGTCTTCTGCGGCAGACTTTTATCGCAAGCTGTACACCCTCTCACTTCTTCTTTCCCCGGTCCTGCTTCCTTCCTCCGCTTTCTTGTGGTTCCTTTGTTGCAGGGTTTGTCCGTGACCCTGACTCGCTGTGGCCCTGGCTGCTGCTATGAGGTAGATTCTGTCTCTGGGCATCCCGACTCCATGTTCCTGGGAGAGATGGGCCGATAGGCTCAGCTGGGGTCCAGTGTCTGGCTTGGTCAGTCAGGCACAACGGAGGAGGGGGAGCCATTCCCGCGAAGGGGCCGGGCAGGGGGGCCCATACCTCACAATATGCTGACGGTATGGCACCAGGGCCTGTGGATTACTGGTGACGATGAACTAGGTCAGTGGTTGGCAAACTGCGGCTCGCGAGCCACACGTGGCTCTTCGGCCCCTTGAGTGTGGCCACGAAGTTTCCATCGCACTGTACGTGGTATTTTGTGGAAGAGCCACACTCAAGGGGCCGCCGTTTGCCGACCACTGAACTAGGCAGTCCTTCTGACAGCTGATCTAGGCTGAGCCCCACACCCTTTGGGTAGCAGGGCAGGTCCCTCCCTTTCCCCTTGACCTTCGCCCTCGGCCCCCAACCCCCACCTCCTATGGCTGTTCTAGCGAGCATCCGTGTCATTCATTTGCCGGAGGATGGAGTGAACGCTCTCAGAGTGTTTTCGAGGCTGTTCAGCCACATGTCTTATTTCCACAGGCTGGCCCTAGCGGCCCTAGCCTCTCTCTCCACTGAGTGGAAGGATGCCCAAGTTTCTGACCCTCGCCTTGTTCCCGGGAACTCGAGGTTAAGTGAGAGTCATCACCTGCCGGATTCTAACAGAGTTCGCCCTTTCCCCTCTCTGTTTGGCAATAAGCTTAAGAAAACAAAATGCTTTTGTTTCCCCCTAAGAATTATGATCTCCTGGAGAAGCACCATCCAAATGCCCCAGGGAGAGACAGACCTTCCTGAGACGGAGGCTCACATGACCACTCAGCCCCAGGCACTGAGCTGTGCTGTGGAGTGAGACTGCTGCAGGCGTAGTGGGGGAGAGAGCCCAGTGAGCCACTGGCTGGTTTGTTTGGGGAAGGTTTTACAGAGGAAGTGGGGTAGAGCGAGGCCTTGAAAGCGAGAGTTGCTGTGGCTACGGCAGGAGGAGAAGAGGACATTTCTTTTTCATGCGTATCTGGCACCAGTAAAGAGAGAGTCTGGTGAAGTAGACAAAACAGGTGGGAGTAGGTAGGGGTGGTCTAGAACCCCTTGGGTATTGCCCTTGCGTCTTCCCTATGGATCAGAGCAGTACCTGGGCCGGGATATCACCGAGGTGTGTCAGGAACCGGAACAGAAAGCCACTGGTGCTGGCAGGAGCCCGGGGAATGCCCAAGTGGGCTCACTTCCCATGGACCGCACCGTGCACTGTGGGGCCTGGAGAGATCAGTGGGGTCCATGTGAGCTTAGGAATGGTAGTTGGCCCCTCTCAGCCTCAGTTTTCTCATCTGTAGACTGGAAATCAGGAATGTCTGTATTTTGGGGTTGTGAGAATTAATTGACAGGATGTATGTGAAATGCGTAGGCACATGACAGATTTCTTTTTTTTTTTTTAAATATATTTTATTGATTTTTTACAGAGAGGAAGGGAGAGAGATAGAGAGAGTCAGAAACATTGATGAGAGAGAAACATCGATCAGCCGCCTCCTGCACATCCCCCACCGGGGATGTGCCCGCAACTCAGGTACATGCCCTTGACCGGAATCGAACCTGGGACCCTTCAGTCCGCAGGCCGACGCTCTATCCACTGAGCCAAACCGGTTTTGGCGACAGATTTCTTTTTTCACACTCATAGACAAAACATTGCCTAATTCCTAGGTGACCTGCCACCTCCATTCAGATTCACCTCATTTATTAATGGGCCTCTCTTGTGTCTGCTCTCTAACGTGGCCATGGGCAGGCCTTGTGTCCTGGGTGGTTTAGGACCTTGGGAGTCTGAGTGGGCCTGGAAGAAATTTCTGAAAATGACCTGGTTGTCAGAACTTATGAATACGGCCCTGGCCCGTTTTTCTCAGTGGTTAGAGCGTCGGCCTGCGGACTTGAAGCAGCAGCCAATTGATGTGTCTTTTACATTGATGTTTCTCTCTCTCCCCTTCCTCCCTTCCACTCTTTCTGGAAATCAATGGAAAGAATGTCCTCAGGTGAGGATTAAAAAAAAACAAAACGAAAAAGACTTGATGAATATGTGTCATGCCTTTGTATCTTTACTTGTGAGGGGCTGTTCATGGGAACTCCCAGCTGGGGCACATGGGAGCCCGTTCCTCCGTTTGCCTGTTCTGGTTCTGACCAGTCCATTGGCCGCCTTGCTGTAGGCAGATAGGGCAGAAGTGATAGACCCTGGCCAAGGAGGTGGGCCTCTGTGCTCTCCGCGGAGCCCGCCAGGGACTGACTGTACGGCTTTTCTTCCAGGTCTGCTGACATTTGTGAACTGTGCCTATGTCAAGTGGGGCACGCGTGTGCAGGATACTTTCACGTACGCGAAGGTCCTAGCGCTCATTGCCATCATTGTTATGGGCCTCGTTAAACTGTGCCAGGGTAAGGAGGGCCTGAGGCGGGAAGGAGGACGGGTGACTCCGGGAGGCCCCCGGGTCTCCCTTAGGAGGACGTGGGGATTCTGTGAGCCTTACGTTCAGCTCTGTGTACACGGTAGACTGTGTCAGCGAGAACAGGAGGTCTGCTCCTGGGCCTCTGGGGTCAGGCCAGCTTGGCCAAATGGACATGAGTCAGCCCCTCCCTCAGGGCTTTCCCTTTCAGGAGGCTAGGCCAGTGGTCGGCAAACTCCTTAGTCAGCAGAGCCAAATAGCAACAGTACAACAATGGAAATTTATTTTGAGAGCCAGATTTTTTAAACTTAAACTATATAGGTAGGTACATTGTTATTGACTTAATTAGGGTACTCCCAAGGCTTAGGAAGAGCCGCACTCCAGGGGCCAAAGAGCCGCATGTGGCTCTCGAGCCGCAGTTTGCCGACCACGGGGCTAGGCGCTCTGCAAGAAGCCGGCTGAGAGGCCTTGGAACTTGGGTCGTAATTGGGTCATAAAAGCAAACAGAGGGGATGGAGTGAACCCTGCTCTGGCTCCTATTTTTGGTCTGCGATTGCCAGGCAGCAAGTAGGAAGACTTGGCTCTCCTTGAGAGGGGCCGAAGGGTGTGTGTGTGGCGGGGTGGGGTGGGTTTGAAATACAGTTTTCTCTCAGCCCACGTGCAATAATAATAATAATAATAAATAATAAAGTTAACTCCATCATACTTGCCTATGTTAGGAGTGTGGTAAAGTCATGTTACCAGTTAGGCAGCAGAAAAATTTAAAATTAGTAAAATTACTTCAACTTTGTTAAAAAGGACAAATAATTTTTTTAGTCCTTTCCTCATCCCAACTAAGGTGGGGGTTGGGGGGAGGGAATAGGGTATGAAAATGAATGATCATTTCATCTGGACTTGTTCTTATTCAGGATTCCCTCCCAAAGTCAGCTCTCAGAAAAAAATATCAAAATATTGTGAAGTTGGCACTGACTTTTCTGCAGGCTGACTTTAAAAGCTTTCCATTCCTGCATCAGAGCAAACTGGCAGTGAGGGTAACAGGCCTCCCAGGATCTCCTGGGTCCTTGGCGAAGTCCTCAGGCCCGGGCTATCGTAATCCTTTTACAACCATTCTCTGAACTTGGCTGTGTTTATAATCACCAGGGGCACTGAGGCCCCCATCTCAGATCTGTTGGCTCAAACTCTGGTTGGTTTGGAGTTGAAAAGGGTCTGTTTTTAAGAAGCACCGTGCAGTTCTTAAGCAGCCGGTCTGGCACCTCGGCACATGTGCCGCGTTAGTGCGTACAGCCAACCAACCGTCCGGGCGTCCCTAGAGCCTCAGCAGCATCCAGCCCTCTTTGCAGCGTTGAGGGACTGGTCTGGGCTTCCCTCAGGGGGTGAGGGCAGGCTCCCTTAGAAGTCTGGGTCTTGTTAGAAACCTGCAGGGTGTCCAGGAAGTGTCTCCACGGGGCAGCTGGGCGCCCCATCCTGGGCTTTCAAGTCTGTATAGTCTCCGGGGGGTCTCCAAGGAGAATGAGGAGTGCCCGGGCTGGCGCTTCAGGGGTGGAGGTGATCCAGATCAACCCCAGGCCCAGTGGGAAAGGAGACCCCAGGTCCTACACAGCCTGCGATGTCCTGCCCCACCCACCCTCAGCCACTGCAAGGAGAGCAACAGAGTTCCCTCTGTGTGAGACTGAGAAACTGTTTGACCAAACTGTGCAGTGGTCGGAGCAAAGAGAGGTGGTTCCTCAGGAAGTCTCATTGTTAGCGAAAAATGACCTTTTTTTAATGGTAAACAGGGTGCTTTCTGAAAAATAGGAGGAGGAGTTGTGGCCCACTCTGGGGTCACTGCGGGGGCGGGGGCGGGGGCGGGGGATGGAAGTTCACTGCGGAGTTGGAACAGGTGTCACATCAGAGGCAGCTGGGCCCACCCTTCCTTCTCTGCGATTGTCTAGTTTTAGTAAAGGAATCTGAGCTTTCCTGAGAGCGTGGGGGTGGGGTTAAGTGTAGGGAGCTGGGAGTTGGTGGGTTATTTTTGGTGTTAAATTATGTTTTGTTTTTTTCCTTTCCCCTTCCCCCTTGCTTTTCCCTTCTTTTCTTGACCCTCTTCCTTTCTGTTTTTCCCCCATCTTCTCTTTCTCTTTCTTCCTCCCTTCTCCCCATCTTTCCCTTCTGACACCGTCCATCTCTCCTCCCTCTTCTCCTT
>NW_006295183.1:437581-443959 GCF_000327345.1 Myotis davidii | reverse complement strand
GCTCCCAAAGGACACTCTGAGCACTTTCAGGACGCCTTTGAGGGTTCCTCCTGGAACATGGGAAACCTCTCTCTCTCCCTCTACTCTGCCCTCTTCTCTTACTCAGGTTGGGACACCCTTAATTTTGTAACAGAAGAAATCAAAAACCCAGAAAGGTAAAGATGGGCTCGCCCTCCCACTCCCCGGCTCTCACTCCCCAACGCGGCTGGAACAGCTGGTAGAGGGCAAGGTCGCCCCCTTCCTCCCCCTTGTCCCGCTGGCTCTCATCCCTCCCTCCCCAGTCTCCAGCTCAGAGGGATTCGGGGTCAGGATGGGAGTGAGTGAAGGTGGGAAAGCGGTGGCTCCCCCCTCCCCCCCCATGGTCATCCTGGAGGAAACCAGGGTCCCCCCTCAAGGAGCTGTCCTTGAATGGGCAGCAGAGCCCGCTGGGGCTAAGGTGCTGGGACCTTGCACGCTGGTACTGACCCTGAGGCCTGGGGAGCCGGAGGTTTATTCTGGGCAGCCAGGCACTCAGCCTGACCTCTAGTCCCTAGGGGACACTGCTCCTCCTCCAGTGGGACCCATGGGTCCCCTTGAGGCGAGCATCACACATGGACCATGAGCTCATGAGCTCTCTCCACAGAGAAGGGTTTCTCTTCCCCCTTCTCCCTAGCGGGCCCAGGGGCGTGGGACACATACCCATCCTGGGATCATGGGGGAGAGGCACCTCGAAGACCCCGAGGCCAGGGAACTGTCAAATGTCAGAAAAATCCTTGGGTGAACTCTGACCCCAGGGAGAGGCTGGTTCTAGGTCGCCCGTCTCACTTGTGCCGACAGGAACCTGCCCCTGGCCATCGGGATTTCGATGCCAATTGTGACGCTCATCTACCTCCTGACCAACGTGGCCTATTACACAGTGCTGGGCATTTCGGACGTCCTCAACAGTGACGCCGTGGCTGTGGTGAGTCGCTTGGGATCCCCGTTTGCGCGTCGTCCTGGGACACTGAACGGTTCGATCTTTTCGCAGCCACCCCAGCTCCGCAGGTGAGGTGAGGCGAAACTGAACGGTTCGATCTTTTCGCAGCCACCCCAGGTCCGCAGGTGAGGCGAGGTGAGGCGAGGTGAGGCGAGGGGGTCTTGGCCAGAGGGCGGGCTGCCCAGCAGGGACCCTGTTTGTCCCCACAGCCTGGAGGCAGGAAGCTTAGGAAACCCTGTCTCATGCTGAGTGCGCCTCTGTGTTCCGCCCCCAGACATTTGCTGACCAGACATTTGGCATGTTCAGCTGGACCATCCCCATCGCTGTGGCCCTGTCCTGCTTTGGGGGCCTCAATGCGTCGATCCTTGCTTCATCAAGGTACTGGTAACAGACTCCACTGTTCTCTGAGGCTTTAGGTGAGCCTGTAAGAGCTCTTCTTTTCCTTCCTCCCTTTCCTAGAAAGACAGGGTGTGTGTGTGTGTGTGTGTGTGTGTGTGTGTGTGTGTGTATGCACATCAGTGTGCACGCGTCTGCCTTTGTGCAAATGGTGGTGTGCTGGTAGCTCATGCGTTTATCTATTGAGTTGGGAGAGAAAGAAAGAAACATCCACTTGTTGTTCCTTTGACTTAAGCATTCATTGGTTGATTCTTGTATGTGCCCCGACCTGGGATCAACCCCATGACCTTGGCGAATCGGGACGATGCTCTAACCAAGGACAGATTGATAGGAGGTGGGAGAGAAGAAGGTAATAGCTGGGGTGAGGGACCCTGTCAGGGACCAGCTTCTAGGCTCCTTGTGGGTTACGGCACAGCCCCAGACTCACTGCTTCGGTAAACGATTAGCGAGCACTCGCTGGGTACCAGGTCCCGGCACAAGATGATTCTGCCCCTCACGTCACAGAAAACACTGAGCCCGACAGGTCGGCTCCTGCTCTCCCCTCTGTGCGGAGGCTGACCTGCCGGTTGTTTCAGAGAAAGGCGCCTTGCCGGCTCACTCTGCTACCTGGGGTCAAGGTTACACACTTCCCTTCCTTAGCGCCGTGGTGCGTCCCTTGGCCCTTCTCTTGGGCGGACGTTCGCCCATTGGAGCCGTCTCCGCACGCACTTCATTCATCTCCACTCACAGAAGTCGCAAAATAGCTCTTCCCGTCTCCCCTCTTCCTTCCTGGGCACATTTCTTGAGGGAATAGTGTGTATTTCACCGGTCATTCCTTTTTCTACCCATTACCCTGTGGCTTCTAGGACCTAAAAAAAAAAATGTTCTGAGTAAGGGTACCAGTGACTCCCCCTCAGCCTGCTTTCATCACGGTCCTTATAATACCGGACGCACGAAGCAAGTGATGCCGACAGCCTTTTACTCCCGAAACGATTCCTGTGACTCTCTGGTAGCTGAGAAGGCTCCTTTCCTGATTTCTCACCCCATAAATGCTGCTATCCCCGAGGCCAGGAGTGTACGAGGCATGCAATAAAGATTTGCCACAGGAACAGATAGGATAAGAGAAAGTTTTGTCCTGTTTATTTTCCTTAACTGGTTTTGACACCCCAGTCCGTGTACGTGGGGCCTCCCTGGAGCATCAAGAGTAACAGGGAAAGCAAGGTCTTGTAAAAGAATATAGTGTCATCTCCTCACCCCAGCCTGGTGTGGCCCAGGTTCCACCCCTTGTGGTTTTCACAAGCGGCCCCACCCAAAGATGGTACTTCCCCTCGCCTCATGCTCACTGGTGTTCAAAACATCCCCCTTGACCTTGCCAATTATCTCCAAATATTGAGGTGGTAGGTGCCTTCTCACCTCACCTTGGGACATCGACTGGATGGGGTTGGGGAGGACGCGAGAGTAAGAATCTGGACCTGCGCTCAAGGGGCGGTGCAGTGCTGTCCAGGAAAGAATGCACAATTGTTTCTGCTTGTGTTGCCGTCTTCAGTTTTTCTTTATAACCCACGCAGCTGGTGTGGGTTTTGTACTGGACGCCTTTGCCTCACCTACACATTACCCCCTTCCAGCATCCTCTCTTCCACATTTCCTCTCTACTTAGTACAGATTATTAACTTCGTCAGCCAACTCCAGCGTCTTGCCCGATAGCACCTTTAAAGATGATACCATCAACTCCTGTGTTTCCACCCGGATGACCCACACGTATCTCAAACTTAATATACACTTTGTGTCCAAATTCCCTTTGTGTCCAGTTGTGATTTTGTGGACCATCAGTCCTCCTTGCTTCTTTTATTTTTTTTAGAATAGTTTATTATTGATTTTTTTAGAGAGAAAGGAAGGGAAAGGGAGAGAGAGAGAAATGTGGATGTGAGAGCGGAACATCAATCGGCTGCCTCCTGCACACCCCCTACCGGGGATGAAGCCCGCAATCTGGGCATGTGCCCTGGCCAGGAATCAGACCAGCAACCTTTCTGCTGGGACAGTTCTCAACCAACTGAGCCACACTGGCCAGGACAGACCTCCTTGCTTCTTAATTTTATCCTTGGTGTCTACCCTATTCTCCCAGTGTAGGTATGTGCACATGTGTACATATGCGTGCACACACACACACATACACGCACACACACAGAATCACTACATTTGATTGAGGTTTCACATCTATCCTGTCCTCTCCTCAGCTAGTGCGTTGGGCCTCATTCAGGCCTCCTCTCTTATTTTTATTTTTTTAATTTTTATTGATTTGAGAGAGGGAGAAACATCAATGATGAGAAAGAATCATTGATTGGCTGCCTCCTGCAGGCCCCCCTACTGAGGATCGAGCCCGCAACCCAGGCATTTGCCCTTGACCGGAATCCAACCCGGGACCCTTCAGCCCGCAGGCCGACTCTCTATCCACTGAGCCAAACCGGCTAGGGCAGGCCTCCTCTCTGATGGCAGTTATCATGGATGAGCTTGTCCGGCCTTCTGTCCATACCCTCGTCTCTCCCTGTTGATGCTACCAGCGTCTCTGGTCAGGCCTTTTCTTCAGAGCCACAGCTGGCTCTCATGCTTGTTCAGACTCCACAGTATGTCCGCATGTGCAGGTTCTTCCCCGCACACGGCTCACACTCCTTCTCCTAGGACTACAAGCAACCTAGTACCAACCTTTAGAGAGGCCGCACTGTTCGGACTCCAGGCCCCTTTTGCCTTTGCCCATGCCGTTTCCCCACCCACCACTCACCTCTGCCAGACTCCAGCTCGTCTCCCAGCCCAGACGTGGTCATCTCTTGCGAAGCTTTTTGTCCCCCAGCTCGCCCCTAAGCCTTGTGAGGGCTGTGAATTGCGTGATGACCTGCCTGCCCTGGGGGGTGCTCATTTCTCTGCTGCTCTGTTTCCCCGTCAGTCGGGCTCTTTCTGTGTAAAGAAGAAGCTTGGCTTGTCTCTCTGAGTCCAGGTTTGCTCTGGCCTATCGCACGTCAAGAGCTCAGAGAAGATATAGGAGGACACAAGAGAAGTCTGGCTACTTTTCTTTAAAAAGCCAAAGTCGGTTGAGCATGGTCCCATGCACCAAAAGCTTCAATTCCCGGTCAGGGCTCATGCCTGGGTTTCGGGCTTGATCCCCAGTAGGAGGCGTGCAGGAGGCAGCCAATGGATATTTCTCTCTCTCCCTCTCCTTTCCTCTCGCTCTAAAAAATGAATAAAAACATATTAAAAATAAAAGTCATTGAGTTAGGTATGAAATTTATGGGATGGCAGAGTGAGGGTACCTCTGGTGGGCTGGATTCGAGTGCCAGTGGGTGGTGGCAGGGTGAAGCGTTCATTGGGTGCTGGTGGGGTGCTGTGATTGAGGGAAGTGGGGGTGTCTGTGGGTGATGGTGGTGCCTGGGTAACCGTGGGGTAGGGCATTTATGGATGATGGTGAGGTGTCTCTGGTTGAGGAAGGTGGAGACATCTCTGGGTAAAGGGGTGGGTAGGTTGGACTGGGCATGCATAGAGAAGGTGGGGTGCTCCTGAGAGGCTGGTCCCTGCTTTCTTCTGGAGCTCTGAGCCTACTTTGTCTGCGTGAGGAGTGTGGCTGTGTGGCTGAGTAAAAGGGATCTTACTGACACATTTCCTGTCCCCCCAGGTTGTTCTTCGTGGGCTCCCGTGAGGGCCACCTCCCAGACCTTCTGTCCATGATCCACATTGAGCGTTTTACACCCATCCCTGCCTTACTGTTCAACGTAAGCTCTGCTGGGGGAGGAGGGGTGTGTGGGGACTGGGTATATATCTCTCTACTACTCCTGCTGACTTGATGCAAAACTGTTGGGTGGGCGGTATACTAGCTTTCTTGAGGTAGTTCTTGGTCCTCTCAGTGTTTCTTCTTTCTTATTAAAATTATTTTAAAATGTAAATGTAAAACATAGTCCTATCAGAGAAGGCAAATGCTATAAAAGAATATAGAAGTGAACTTGTAAGATGTCTCTGTCTGTTATATCAGTGGCTTCTTCCTCTCCTTCTTCCAGCTCCTCCTTTTAACAAGAAATATTAAATCACATTTAGAGCTCTAGCTGGTTTGGCTCAGTGGATAGAGCGTTGGCCTGTGGACTGAAGGGTCCCGGGTTTGATTCTGGTCAAGGGCACATGCTCGGTTGCGGACTCGATCCCCTGTTGGGGGGGTGTGCAGGAGGCAGCTGATCGATGATTCTCTCTCATCCTTGATGTTTCTATCTCTCCCTCCCTATCTGAAATCAATAAAAATATATATTAAAAAAGTCACATTTAGAGCCCTGGCCAGTGTGACTAAGTCAGTTGGGTGTTGTCCCATGTACCGAAAGGTCGCCATTTTGATTCCCGGTCAGGGCACATGCCTGGGTTGTGGGTTCGATCCCCAGTTGGGGCACGTGCAGGAGGCAGCCGATCAATGTTTCACTCTAGCGTCTTTCTCTCTCTCTCCCCTTCCTCTCTCTCTCTAAAGAGAAGGATCAATTAAAAAAAAAATCATATTTAGAAAAGCCAGATCAGTTAAACACCAACTACCCTGAGGGCCTCTATTCATGTCATAGACATCATACATTCATATACGGTAGATGGCAGTGAAGTGTGTTCTGACAGGTGGAACGTTCTGAAGAAAGACCACTCTCTAATTTGGACTAAGATATTATATAAATAAAAGCTAATAGGAACCCTGAGATAAAAAGGCCTTACTCTAAGATTTGAAAAAGTTAATTTTTCTTGTTATTAGGTCTTAAATGTTTTAATTGTTTACATTTTGGATTCCTCTGGAATTTATATTTTGATGTGTAGGGGGAGGTGGGGATTCACTTAATTATTTTTCCTCTCAAATAGCCAGCTATGTCAGCATAATTTATTGAATAATCAGTTTTTCCAGTTTTCAAATTTTTATCATATAAAAATAATAGGAGGTTGAAAGGGCTGCAGACTCTCAAGGGGGAGGTGCCTGTGGAAGTCACTCTGGCACTGAGGCTGGCTTCCCCGGGCCTGCTGGGAGAATACGGGTTGCAGGGGCTAAG
>NW_006295183.1:436965-437516 GCF_000327345.1 Myotis davidii | reverse complement strand
AGAGGTGCCGCCCTTCAGGACTGGCTTTTGCTGATCTGGTCTGGGCTTTGAGCTTTGGGGCTCGGCTCTTTGGGGATGAAAATAATAATAATAGCTAATTTTGGGGGTGCTTTATATATGCCAAGTATAATGATATGCCCCTTAAATGTATCATTATTTCAACTAATCCTCCCCCTCAGCAATAAGCTTCATTATTTAGTTTTATGTTGAATATCTGGAAAAAAAAACACAACAGGATACTTTCCTCCTGGAATTTTTAAAGATCTTTTATTGATTTTTAGAGAGAAAGGGAGAGAAACATGATCCAGAGAACGAAACATTGATTGGCTGCCTCCTGCATGCCCCCAGTCGGGGATCAGGGATGGAGAGGCAACCCGGGCATGTGAGCCCTGACCAGGAATGGAACCGGCAACCTTTTGGTGCACAGGATGACCCCCAACCAACTGAGCCACACTGGCCAGGGCCCTAATCTGCATTTCTAAGGTGCCAGGACAAGGCATTTGCCCGTTCATGTGCCAGGTAGTTAGGACGCGTGTATAGACCTGGAGGGC
>NW_006295183.1:424647-436918 GCF_000327345.1 Myotis davidii | reverse complement strand
GGTTGACGGGCGGAGGGCCTCACTATCTGCCCTCAGAAGGGTCAAGGAGTCACTGAGTGGAGGACGGGCCTCCAGCTGCAGAGGGAGAGATGCCACCATGAAGATTAAAGTGGAGAATGGACCTTCCTGGGGGCAGGGGGTCACTGGAGAGAGCCAGAGGTCATCTGGTGAAGCTCAGTCAGCGGTCAGCAGATCTGGTGGGGCCCCTGTGGTGACATTGCCCTCTCCTGCTCCCTCCCTCCGCATCCAGTGCACAATGTCACTCATCTACCTCATCGTGGAGGATGTTTTCCTGCTCATCAACTACTTCAGCTTCAGCTACTGGTTTTTTGTGGGCCTGTCTGTGGCTGGACAGCTCTACCTTCGCTGGAAGGAGCCCGAGCGGCCCCGGCCTCTCAAGGTCAGTGGCTCTGGGCAGACGAGAAGGGTGGGCCCTCTCCCAAAGGTGCCTGCTTTTCCATCTCGTTCCCCCATCCCACATTACCTGATATCTCACCTCCCTTCATTTCAGCTGAGCCTGTTTTTTCCCATCGTGTTCTGCATATGCTCCTTGTTTCTGGTGATTGTGCCCCTCTTTGGAGACACCATCAATTCCCTCATTGGCATTGGGATCTCCCTCTCCGGAATCCCCGTCTACTTCCTGGGTGTTTACCTGCCAGAATCCCGGAGGCCGCTCTTTGTCCGGAATATCCTGGGTGAGCTTCTTTGCCTGTCATCACTGGTTGTGCGTGTGCGTGTGCGTGTGCGTGTGTGTGTGTGTGTGTGTGTGTGTGTTCACAGATGCACGGGAGAGATGGGCATGGTAGCTGGCTTCCTCCAAACTAGTGATGTGCTAGAGGCCATGAGACCTGACTGCCCCACATGACTTCTTCCCTTTTTATCTTTATTTGACCATTTTACTTCTATCTTTAGACTCCTATTTGGGGGTTAAAACACTACCTCTTATAGGTGCAATCTAAGTGTGAAGACTCTGCTTGGGCTCGGGCCTGGGGATGCTGTGGCTGGTAGGGGGTGAGGGGCAAAGCCTGGCACGGGGTACCCAAGGGGGAGATGAGCAGGAGCCACAATGTGCTGGGAACAGCCTTGTGTTCAGACTGGGGTTGTAGCTGAATGTCAGTTTACTCAGTTCTCTTCTCTTCCCATTTAGCTGCTATCACCAGAGTCACCCAGAAGATTTGCTTTTGCGTCCTGACTGAGCTAGATGTAGCCGAAGAGACGAAGGTTGAGAGGAAAACTGACTAGAGGCCGGAGGTGAAGTCCCCTGAGGCCTGGAAGGTTTTACCGGTGGCCACAGTCACCAAAGGCCGGATGGCGAGACTGTGCGGACCCAGCCCTCTGGTACTAAAGGAGCCTGTGGGCACACGTTATGTATGTCAGGGGGTTGAGGGCTGATGGCTTCCTCAGGTGCTCACTCTCATTGGTAAGCTATGGGAGACCGAGTCTGGGGCCAGCATGAAGGTGGGGGCGGGGAGGGCTTGGGGATGGTTGTTGAGTTTTGTTCCTGCTGGGTGGTGTGTGTAGCCCTTACAGACACTTGGTGAGTTGCACTAGGGGAAGAGGGAGTGCTAGCTAGGTTAGCTGTGGCCGGTGGTTTCTAAACTTGGTACTCGAGGTTGGAGCCAGGAGTCTCTACAAAGGGGCTGCTTTTATGACAAGTTTTCCTCTGACCAGGTCCAGGCACCTGACTTCAGAGGCCTGAAATGCTACCATTTCTTCCTCGGGTTCAAAATCCTTCCCTGGGGGGAAATGGTTGTATTCCATTATTTATTTATATTATTTAATCCAGAACACCAATTCTAGGTGAATCCTGGTATTCATCTGCAGGATGCAGTAGGTATAAATGCAGAGTACCCAAAGATGAGTCCCTCTGTCCGCAGAGGTGTCTCTACGTGGCGGTGGGTCAGACTCTGACCGCAGATTTTTTTTTTTTTGCTTCGTTTTAGCACAATCTTCTGTTGAGTCTTACCTGCACAGGTGAACTTTAAAGATTTTTTTACTCATGTACCAATTACACTTTAGCATACGTTACAAGCACCTGGGGTTGTAGCTGACACATGAACACATTCATGCGTCAGAAGTCTGGCACGACCGTTGTTTTGAAGGAGAATCCTTTATTTCACTTGAGAGCTTGTCTGTGTTCTAGATGCTAAAGTCCACCGCTGGGTTTCTGGTACGAACTTTCAGAGGACAGAAACTTCTCGTTCCGGTACATCACCTGAATTCTCTCGGCTGTCCACGTCTCCTGGACTTGAGCCACCAAATAGCTTGTTCCACTCGCGAAGGGTCGGTGTGAGGGGCTGCTGTGCAGACCCACGCAAGCCCTCCCAGGTGCTAGACGTGGTCGTTTTCTTTTTCTGGAAACCTCACACCAGGCCGCATCCGCTTGTCCCCGACACCAGGCTTTGTTTACACTGAGCCGCCTTGGTGTGGATCGCTGGGACAGTGCACTCCTCTCCCGCCGGCCTCCTGGGGCGAGGTCTGGTGGGGCTTCAGTCTCAGGAAGACCTTGGTACTCCTGGGGACTTCTTTTTTCCCGTGGAGATCAGTGAAGACTCCGGGAAAAAAGCTGCTTTAACCTCAGTCTGGCTCCTCAGCAGACTGCACGATTGGACATAACGAATTCTGGTGCTCAGGCTGCTCTGTAACACCCAGGTCAGGCAGAGCAGGTTTGGCCTACTGGATGCTCCTTCATGGGCAGCTGGGCTGCACTGGCTTGTACAACTCTCCTAGGGTGACCTCAGACCAGATCACCCTGGGCCCAGAGAACCTGCTGGCTTGGCACACCCATGGGCTTATCCTTACGGTTTGGAATTGACCAACGGTAAAGACAGGCAGCACGAGGCCGTCTCCCTTTCTGTTTTTCTCCACCAAACTGGCCCATCTCAGGCAAGGGCGTAACCTCGGTCAGACCTGCTCGATACAATTTAAGGGAGCATGCTCACGATTGCTTTTGGTTGAGGGCAAGCATCTGTGAGAACATAGGGGGCCACTCCTACTATCATGGGTTGGGGATTTGCACTGCAAATTCCTGTCTCCAACAGGGAGCCCATACAAAGGGTGACTTGCCTAGACTATGTACACACGACTCTTGTCTGAGCCAAGCTGGCACCCGCTCCAGGGATCCTTTAGAGCTAATCCTTGAAGTAGAATGCGCTTGCTTTGAGGACCCGAGGCAGGCTTTGGCTTCCTCCACTCAAGCAAATGACCAGCTCACCCCAGGAACTTGCCGTTTCCCGTTGGCTCCTGGGAAAACAAGGGCCTCCATACCCCAGGTGCCCTAACACTGGCCTAGTGAGCCATGTCATCCTCCTCCCATTAGTGGATGGCGACTGCATTCTTCCCCTCTGTGCTGCGTACAGACTTCCTAGAAACCCTCCTGTGGGAGGGAAGCCAGACTTCCTCCACTCCAGCTTTGTGGGGGAATTAATTTCCATGAGGGTTTTGTTCCTCAGCCTCATTTCTTCTCCTGGTATGCTAATCCCTTTTGCACTGGGTACGGTTTGTGAAGTTGTTAAGCCCTTTAATGTTGGCAAACTTTAATGAGCACATAAATAGCAATGAACACATCATATTGGTACAGAGTGGTTTTTAATCCTTCTTTTACGCCTATAGACTAAGATGACTAGTGTCGATGTACATTTAAGTTGCTGCCTCTTACTTGTGACACTGAATTGTACCTTTGTGGATAGTTAGGGTGGGAAACCAATAGTCTGTTGGTTTTAGAGCCACAAGAGTAGAGCCTGAGCACACATACACATACAATTTAATCATTTTGCCAGGGTTAACAACTCTGTGTACATAGGAACCGATGTAGATAAATGGGCTTAGGCAGGATGGGAAAGTAGATGCTTATGAAGTCTTTAAAAGATGCGGGAAGACACATCCCTGTGTAATTCACCTTCCCCTGTGATAGTGAGTGTGCGCCATGGGGCAAGAGGGCACGTCTTGAATAGAAGGTTCTGGGTATTGATTGCCCTATACCTGCGCTGTCCAGTACAGTAGCTACTAGCCACATGTAGCTAGTTGAAAAATTCCTCACACTAATCACATTGAAAGTGCTCAGCCACATGTAGCTAGTGGCTACCACTGCACAGGGGATATACAGGACACACTCGTCTTTGCAAAAGTTTTACTGACAATGAATGCTACATTAAAGACTAAATGCCAACTCAGTCTGAGTTAAGGCATCTGTGCTTTGGAAGGGGTAGGGGCAGAAATGTAAATTCTGGTGGAGAAATTTTGTCCTATTGATAGTTTTTGGTGAGTGCTGTAAATAGTTAAACATTTCTTAGTGGAAAGCTAAGTTCGGGATGTGTTTCCCTTTTCCTAATTTGCTTTAAGTCCTGTGTGTCTCAGGTCAATTGTGAAACTTTTATCTCACTACTCCCCCATTTTTGGTGGGGGCAGGAAGGGGAGAGGGAGCACAATGGAAAACATATTCAGATTGACAAGGTTTTAAAGGAATTACTTGCTCCCATAGTTAGTGTTTTTACTAAATGCAGAGTATCACATTCATACATACCCTGCTCCTTGGTACCATTGCTAACGAAAGAGCAATCTTTACAGTCATTATCATAGGAAGCAGGGAGGTAGAGACAACTGTCAACCAAACCCCTCACAGCTCAGGCAGATTCTTCCTCTACTGGCCATTACTACTCAGTGTGTGTTCCTACAAGAGACCCACTGTGGCCCTTCTACATTTTCCCGTCAAAAAAAAATCAGGCTTTTACTGGGGGCGGTGCCTGGTGGCATGGGAAAGTTGAACCTAAGTTCTCATGAAACAGCCTCTCTTCCACTTACTGGCTTTAGCATAGAAGAGCAGGAAAATGCCTAGGCCAGGAAGCTTCATTTTATGTTTTTTTGTTTGTTTTTTGTCCCCTAGACTGTAGGGTCACTTGAATGAGGCAAAGCATCCTACTATTAATGGAAAAGAGATACTCCTTCAGCACACGTTTTCACTGCTATGATGGTGCTGTTGGACATGCTTTCTCCTTCCGTGTGTTATGCCAGGAAACCCACTACCAGGGTGGCTGATAAGGCAGTCAGAGCCCTCAAGGGCCTGTGATAGATCCTCAGTCCGAGTCCAGGTCATGAGTGCTGTCATAGCCAAACTCCTTCTGCACATCCAAAGGGTATTTGCTCCACACCTGTGGTCTGCTACTGCCTCTCTCCTCTTCACTGAGGCCGTTGCATTCATCAGAGCCTGGAATGAGAGAAAGGGGGTGGACTCCACCTGCATCATTTTTTTTTGGCGACTGTGAGCTCCTTCCCATCTCAAAAAGGTCCGGGTTTTTTTAAAAATAATTTTTTATTGATTTTTAGAGGGGGGGAAGGGAGAAGGATAGAGAGATAGTAACATCGATGAGAGAGGAAGTTATTGATCAGCTGCTTCCTGCACAGCCACCACTGGCGATCGAGCCTGCAACCCGGGCATGTGCCCTCACAGGGAGTCGAAACAGTGACTCTTGGTTTCTGGGTCGATGCTCAACTGCTGAGCTACACCAGCTGGGCTGGTTTTGTTTGTTTGTTTTTTATTTTGGTTCATTACTTAAAAATACTTGCTCAATAAAGAGAATTCAAGGGAACAATTCGAAAAGATCTCATTTCTACCATTTAAACCAAGTCTTTTAACATTGGGATATTTTGTCATTTCTCCCATAAGTATAGAATTTTTTAAAAATATAATAATAGTTGTAGTTATATTGTAAATATAATGTTGAACCTTGCCCCTTTTAATATATTATGGGCACTACAGAATATTCTGTAGTTTGATCTAATCGTTCCTCCATTAACAGACACAAATAAATTCTTTTTGTTGGCACTTAGAACCTCTCCAATACTTTTTTAAACCGAAGCAGAGACACTGAGCTACATGTTTCACTTAATCTCTACCAGTTGATGCAATATTCTCATTTTCTGGAGGGAAAATGAGGTTCAATAAGATGAAGTAACTTGCCCAAGATCCACAGCTAGGCAATGATAGAACT
This sequence comes from Myotis davidii, assembly GCF_000327345.1. Taxonomy (NCBI): domain Eukaryota; kingdom Metazoa; phylum Chordata; class Mammalia; order Chiroptera; family Vespertilionidae; genus Myotis; species Myotis davidii. Next base: position 430,931 of record NW_006295183.1, on the reverse strand, counting down.
AAGGATTTGAACCCACACCTGACTGACATTACATTCTAATACCCCCCCCCCCCGCCCCGCCCCGGCTCAAACACTGGTCTGTGGGTCTTCTATAGCTCCAACAGCTTATGATTGAGCTGCACGAGCTCAATGGAGAAGGAAAGCTAGCTAGAATGGATCTGTCTTCTGTACACATGCCTCAGTCTTGGATCCCAGCAGTCCCTCCCCAGCCAAGGCTGCCACCCACCTACCTCTGGAATCATCTCCGTCACTGCTCTCCTCCTCTGGGTACTCATTGCGCCAATTATTCTCACTATTCTCATCATCTTCATCTTCATCTTCATCTTCATCAACGCCCTCTAGTTGTTTGCCATCATTCACCTGCACATCTCAACACACACATGAATGTAAGTCAAAACATCTAAGGTTACGCTCTGGGGGAAACTAATATCAGACTAACTTGGAGAGGCTACACTTAGGCTACAAGGGGGAGATAAAGGCCCTATTCCACTTACAAGTCCAACTCCAGTGATCACATTCCTGGTGAGACAGACTAAAGGAACACCCCAAAGTAGGGAGGAGAAACAGCTCTGAGCAGGTGATGGTAGTGACCTTTAAACTGTCGGAGGGATTATGGGTGATGCCAAAGATCAGAACCAAAATCCAAGTTTGAGGGGTGCAGGAAGGCAAAAGGAGGGCCTATGCATGGTGCACAGGATGGGTGTCTGATTCAGATTATGGTGGTAGAGTAGGTGTGGAGTAGCGTGCTTTTCTCATAAGAGTGTGACAGGTACCACCTTAACTTCTCTCATTATTTTTACATTTTATTTCTTAAAAATATATGTGTGTCAATTTTAGAGAGTGAAGAAGGGATGGGGGGGGAGATACATTGATTGGTTGCCTCCCATATGTGCCCCAACCAGGGATGAACTCAAAACCTGGGTATGTGCCCTGACCAAGAATCGAACTAGTGACCTTTTGGTGCAAGGGATGATGCTCAACCAACTGAGCCACATTGGCCAGGACACTCATTAATCATTTTAGAATTTGTTTTAAGAATGACTGTCAGGAAGTTAGTAGTTCTTTGTTTTTTTAAATGCAAGTTGGCTTTCTTAATCCATTATTTTCTGCATTATAAGATGCAATTAAAAAGGTTTTGTTCTCATATTAAAATTCCTGGTTTTGTCTGTATTTTATTATAAGCTCTCATACATTTTCCCCTGAGAATGGGTAGATATAAAAAATAAAGATGTTGCCTAACTGGTGTGGCTTGGTAGTTGAACACTGGCCCATGAACCAAGAGGTCACTGGTTAGATTCCCAGTCAGGGCACATGCTAATGTTGGGGGCATGCTCTCTCTCCCTCTCCCTCTAAAAATCAATAAAAACATTAAAAACAACAACAGAGATTTACAAACTTTGTAAAAGATTCATTAAGAGCAAAAATTATAGACTCCCAAAATTCCCTGCATTAAAACCAGGTTCCTAGAAGGCATTTAGAATAAATTTTTCCTTTTAAGTAAGAACAAAAAGAACTAAGGACAGTGTTGACTAGGATTAGAATCCAGGGAGGCAGAGTACCCTGACTAGAGAATGGCTTAGGTTGCCTCATGCCCTCATGCCCTCATGCCCATAGGTCCCCTTACCAGCTCCCACTCCTGGCTTAAGGGCTGCACAGAGAGGATATTCTCAATCCATCCTGGAGTGGCCGTCTCCAAGTAGTAAATGTCATACACATAGTCATCCTTCTGTTCCTCCCGGGGCCCGACACTTGGTCCATCCTCAGATATAGTCAACCGCTCGCGGATCAACTCTACAGAATTGCAAAGGATCACATCTGGGTCAGATACCTGCGAAGAAAACAGCAGATAACATGCATGAGATTAAACATGGGTGTTCAAAGAAAAGGAACCTAAGTGTTGGGTGAAGGAAGCCTCCCTACAGTTCTCTGTTGGATTCAATAGTCTTATCCCCATGGCCTGTTTAATTAGCTATGAGATTAAAAAACTAAGGATTTCTCAAAAAAGTGATGTGTGGTTCTTCTGAGATAGAAACTTGCAAGACAGACTTCTACTCTTTTGTGCTCGGCTGATGCAAGAGCACGTGTGAAGACCTGCATGTGAAGACTGGCCTGTGGAGAGGCGAGGGCCAGCAGAGCTTGGAGTCTTCCCCTAGGTCTTCCCGAGCTCCTTTGTTACGATGTTCTCCCTTTGGGGATCTGCAGACCCACAGTAGCACCTCTTTAGCTGACTCCTCAGTGGGCCTGCATTTTGTGTGGCCTATAGGGAACCTACGGACGATTCCTGGACTATCATGACTACTACCAGCCATCACCCACCACTTGACTTGCCCACACTGACATCCTGCTTTTAATCATAACCAGGAATGGATCCCTCTATAATCCTTTTCTTGCTAGAAAGAATAGCTTCAAGATAGATTGACCCAGATTGGAACTGGCCAAGGTAAGATGGACTCTAGGTCCAATAGGCTGTGTTATGCAGGGTGGCACAGGCCAATTTGGAAACCAAGGGGACATGCTGCAAATGATCCCCCTGCAAACGATCATCACAGGAGCTGTGCAGCTGAAACCATATGCCCTATGGGAAGGAGAGGCGTACCATGGAGAGGCAGACAAGGGGAGACCAATGCTCTCTATCACAAGCTACAGGGAATTAATTCTTCTTTGTTCCAAAGTCAAAAGGAACTAGAGATGTCAGTTTTTGTGTAGAGACTTGAGTGACCTAAAAGCTGTTCATTAGGAAAGCTCTGGCTCCAACTCACAAGTCCCAGCCCTCAGTCCAGCAAATTATGCAGCCGTATCCCTTTGCTATAGATTTTTCAAATTTCCTATAATGAAAACATTGTTTTCATATAATAATAAATTATTTTAAGTCTAATCTATGCATGCTTACCCATATTCTCAATTATAATACAGACAGCATTTCCTACCACTAAACATATATAATATGTACTTTCCCATCTCGCCAGTCTTCATGGTTATTAATTTAAAGTTCAGGCAGTTGTATAGTCAATTTCTCAGACATAATTTTAGCCTCCATGTTTAACACTGCAATGAATATGAAGTTTCCTGCATTTGAAAATAGAGATTAAAGTACCTAGGGTTTTTGTGAGGATTAAATGAGTTAAATAATATATAACAACAACAAAAAAGAATATATAACAAGTACTTAGACAATACTTGATGTATAGTAATTAGTAAACAAACAGCTTTTGTTAATACCACAGCAGTTTGCTTCTGCTGAATTATTTCCCTAGGATAAATCCTGGGGATGAAATTATTAGATAAAATGAACCAAACCTTTTCACCTTTTCAGACACCCTATTAAGTAGTACTTTATTTGCTTAAAACTTAAATTTCTTTAGAATTTTGAGTGACTTTGAGTCCAAACAATAAAAATAAATTTAAATAGTTTTAAAATAGACCGTAAGCTATTGTTAGCCATGCTGTTTTCCAAAAGACAGGCATCAATTTTAAGCACTACAGCCATATACCATTTTAATCACAGCCTTGCCAGCAGTGCTATCGACAACCTTTCCTCTGCTGGTTTTAGTAGGGATAAAACCTCAATTTTACTTTCAGCTTAAATTCATATTTAAAATTTATGTGAAATATATTTATATTGATTTCAGAGAAGAAGGGAGAGAGAGAGAAACATCAATGATGAGAGAGAATCATTGATCGGCTGCTACACATCCCACATTGAGGATTGAGCCCACAATCTGGAAATGTGCCCTGACCAGGAATTGAACTGTGACCTCCCTGGTTCATAGGTTGGCACAACCATTGAGCCACACTGTCTGAGCTAAATTCATGTTTTTAAAATAATTACTCTGCAAATATTTGTGATATGTTTATAAGTTTGTATTGCATTGTTGGGTTGGGAAAATTTGTGTTCACACCTTTCAGTTTATTTTCTTATAAAATTGAGCTATTTAATTGATTCCACTGAATATTAGTGTACTTTTAAACATCTGATTGTTAACTCATCAGTCAGTCTTGATTTACTTTTGGTAAAAGTTGTGGCTATTGCCCCAACCGGTTTGGCTCAGTGGATAGAGCGTCGGCCTGCGGACTGAAGGGTCCCAGGTTTGATTCCGGTCAAGGGCATGTACCTTGGTTGCGGGCACATCCCCAGTAGGGAGTGTGCAGGAGGCAGCTGATCGATGTTTCTCACTCATCGATGTTTCTAACTTTCTATTCTCCCTTCCTCTCTGTAGAATATCAATAAAATATATTTTTAAAAAAAGATGTGGCTATCAATATCATGCTCAAGTTGCTATCGGGTATACTAGCACGATGATTAACTGTTCTGCCTGATGTATTTTGAATTAAAATTTCATTTTTTACACTTAAAGGACTATTAAAAGGAGTGAAAAAATTTTAAATGTTTACTAAGAGGGGTAGTAACGCCTTAGGTCAGTGGTCGGCAAACTGCGGCTCGCGAGCCACATGCGGCTCTTTGGCCCCTTGAGTGTGGCTCTTCCACAATATACCACATGCGGGCGCACTACCGCCTGCGGGCACGCACGTACAGTGCGATTGAAACTTCGTGGCCCATGCGCAGAAGTCGGTATTTTGTGGAAGAGCCACACTCAAGGGGCCAAAGAGCCGCAGTTTGCCGTCCACTGCCTTAGGTTGAGAATTTTCTATTTCTATGATATTATTGCATGCAGACTTTGGTGGGTTTTTTTTTTGAAGATACAAAACAAACGTATTAGATGTAATGTAGTGGAAAGAACACTGGATTAAGTGTGCATTTGAGACCTGACTCTGCCTCAGACTTGATATGGTACCCAAGACTAGTCCTTTAACCTCCCTCTGATGAGTTTGCCCATCTGCTCTGTCTTTTCCTTGCTCAAAGTCCTCCATTAATACCCTATTCAGGATGAAAAGGCCATGGGTCTCTAGATCCTTCCCCCAAATTCCTTATTACTCTTCCCTCCAAGTTCACTGGGCTCCAGGCACATTGACTTTGAAAACGTCAGACAAACTTTGTTTGAAAGCCTTTGTGTTTGTAAGTCCTCAGCCTGGAATGCCCCTCCCCAAGATATCCACAGTGCCCTGCCACTCACCTCATTTAAGTCTTCACTCAAATGTCCCTTCCCCCCCGCCAGTGTGACCTCTGAAATGGAACCACTCTTTTCCTGCGCACCATACCCCGCCCCCTTTACAGCCCATATCACTATCTGACAGTGAATTTACTAGTTTCTCTCTATCTGAATGTTAGGTTCACTGCTCTACCCACAGAACCAAAGAACAATGCTTGTCACATAGCGGGCGCTCAGTAAATACGTGTTGAAGAGAGAACCTAATCTGTAAAATCGAGGCTAGCAAGCCGGCGGGATCATCCGTTAATAAAAGGTGAAGCCATGTGCATCTCAACTGTGTGCCGTCTTAGCGCCCAGATTCCTGGCACTACTTGTCGGGAGAAGCCCAGCTCTCCTCTGCGGGGCGTGCACTCACTTTGCAGGAGGCGGTGGCCGCGGGGGTGGGAGTGGTGGTGGTGGTGGCGGTGGCGGCGGCGGCAGTGGCAGTAGCAGCGGCCTCAGGGTCTCCTTCTTCGTGGACCAGATCCAAAAGTTGGAAGCCTGCATCACCGCCGGCTTCTGGGTTTTCCCGCGCGTCCTCGGACTCCAGGTCATCCGAGAGAAGGTCCGTGGGTCGGCGGCTGGAGACTACCCTGTAGCGACCCTCCTGCTGGATCTTCCGAGTCGACGCGCGGAGGTCGTGGCGGATACGCTGATGGGTGCCCCAGGGTGGGGGCAGAGCGCGCAGGAGCGGCTGGACCGGGTCCTCCTGGAGGGCAACAGGGAAGGGGAGCGGCGTAAGCAGGGGATCGGGTGGGGGTCAGGGAGACAGTGTCATCCCGGCGGCGACCTCAGAGCCCCTCCACTCAGGCTCCACCCCCGCCCGATACCTGGGAGCACACGGTAGCCACCAACTGGAAGACATTTTTCTCTGCTGCTTTCTCCAGACCCTCGGGGGGCGTCTTTTGGACCGCCAACTCCACCACATCTTTCCGGAGGCGTTTACAGGCGAGGACCAGGGCCTCCGCAGGCTCCTCGCTGCGCTTCCGCTTCACGCGGAGTATAGCCGTGCGACCAGCCTCCATAGCGGCGGTCGCGAAGCAGTGTGGGAACGCGTAGGGTGCGACAGGAAAGACTTCAGGTTCTACTTCCGGGTCCCGTCCCCAGCACGCTCATCCGGCGTAAGAAGGTCCCGCCCCCTTACGCCGGCCGCGGGAATGCGGCCCTGGCGGCGGAAGTGTGCGGAGGCGTCCGCGG
>NW_006295183.1:422752-424295 GCF_000327345.1 Myotis davidii | reverse complement strand
GGCTCTGCCGCCCTCTCTGGTGATGGCCGCTTGCTGGGCCCGTGGGGGAAGCACCGCTGCGATGAACGGGTTGACAGGTCGTACCTGGACTCGCCCCTCAGCGCCGGAGCTTGGCGTGGTGGTTGCCATCCCCTCCTCGTAAATGTCCGCATTAGTTGACAGCTCTTGGAGAATGAGGAGGGGGCCAGGCTGTCCCCTGAGCCTGGAGTGTGGTCTTTTTTTGGGAGGGGACACGTCATAATAACAGGGGAAGATGTACGTAGGGAGGTTACAGGACGTGGTTCCCTACCGAAGCCTTCATTTAGGTTAATACGAAACCAGTGACTTCACTGCCGTTCTGAAAAGACTCTGTGGTTCTAGTCGTAGCCTCAGCAACATCACAGACAAAAAGGGATTCCACGGGATAAGGGTTTCTAGACCCTTCGCACGACGGACCCCAGCAACCTGTGCGCCTCTCCGCTCCGTTTCACGGCAGCTGATTTTATCCGCCGCGCAGGGTAGTCGAAGCTTTCCAAGGGGGTGAAGTGCCCTCTCCCCACGCCCACCTAAATCCTACCCATCTTTGTGTGTGTAAATTCTCACAGGATATTTTTTCCATTGATTTTTTGTTTTAGAGAGACTACGGCAGCAATGATGGAGAGAGAGAGAGAGAGAGAGAGAGAGAGACAGAGAGAGAGAGAGAGAGAGAGGAGATACATGGATTGGTCGCCTTTCGCAGGGCCCCGCCGGATTGGTTTGAACCTACATCTGAGTTATGTGCCCTTGACTGGGAATTGAACCTGGGACCCTTCTGTCCGCACGCCAACACTCCAACCACTGCGCAAACCGGCCAAGGCCCTACCCATCTTTTAAGCCTTCCCTGAACATTCGCTAAAATGCGGTCATTTCTTCCTACTGCAGCCTGTGTTGGACACAGTTTTCTAAAGCACATTACCGACTCTGGTAGTTCTAGATACTGTCTTTTTAAAAAAGGATATCAGCATGTGAGATGTACAGAGCTGGTTATAGCAATGGTTTGCAGACTAGGTTACAAACCATTGCTGAGTAATGAAATCAGCTTAGTGGATCGTGGTCTATTAAAAAATAAAATGAAAAATAGGATAAAATATATGAGGGCCTTGCCCATGGCAAGACTAAATATGTACCGTTTTGTGAAACTTGGTTATGTTTGTGTTTGTATGTATTGTGTCTCAGTGTAAAATATATTACTTACTGGGGTTGTCGGGAAGTTTGAGAGCCCCCGGATTAGAAAGTAGGTATTCTGGGGTTTTAGAAGTAGAGTTTTGCTGAAAGACAGATGGACTACGTTGAACCAAGCTAGTGATCACCCGAGTCTTCAGAGACGTGTTTCCCATCCTCTTGTATAAGAATTCAATATTTACTTAGTCTTGGTAATTTCAAGAGAAAACCAATAACTGTGGCCAATAAAATGCCTGAGGGGACCTCCTCCACAAGAAATAATCATGTTTCCTGAAGATGGGTCAGTGTTTCACAAGAATGAAGGGGAATGTAGAAAACACTTGCTGTTCCTGAGTCAGAGGAA
>NW_006295183.1:403033-422699 GCF_000327345.1 Myotis davidii | reverse complement strand
GCTGAGAGGTGCCTTCAGACTTGGAGCTGTGGTGTTCCTGTGTCTCAGAAATAAATATCTTTGAGCAAAAAGGCCATACAAGACATTTTATCTGTCTGATAATATTTTATTTATTTGAAACAAATTTTTTTAAATGAAGAAAGGTTTTTCAAAATTGCTTTTAAAGTTAAATACTGAGTAGATAAGAAGAAATTATTATGAAAAATAGAGAGGCATGAAGAATGACAGTATCATGAGCACCTGTATTCCCACCACCCAGTTTTAGAATTCACCTGCTCTTTAAGTCCCCTGTGTGGCCCTTCTTTATTTATTATTTATTTTTTATTGATTTCAGAGAGGGAGGGAGAGAGAGAGAGAGAGAGAGAAATATCAGTGATGAGAGAGAATCATTGATTGGCTGCCTCCTGCATGCCCCCCACGGGGGATCGAGCCTGTAACCCAGACATGTGCCCCGACTGGGAATCCAATTGTGACCTCCTGGTACATAGGTTGACCCTCAACCGCTGAACCACACCAGCTGGGGCTGTGTGGCCCTCTTGATCCCATCCTTTTTCCTTCCTACTATCCTATTCCCTGCTTTGCACTTTAGTGTGATCCCTAAAGAATGTGTTGTTCTGTTTTGAATAATTATACATCCCATATAATAAAAGCCTAATATGCTAGTTGTCAGGTGGGCCGTTCAAGTAATCAAAGTATAATAATCTAATGATATGCTAAGTCCGCTCAACCATTCGCTATAAAGTGCACTCACCACCAGGTGGCAGACAATCAACTGTCAACCAGTCGCTATAATGTGCACTGACCACCAGTAGGCAGACGCTCTGACTGGTAGGTTAGCTTGCTGCTTGAGACTGAAGCCTCCCAAGGTCCCTCCCTGGCTAGCCAACTTCCCACGTCCCTCCCCGGCCCTGAGCACTGGTGGGGTCCCTCAGCCTCGTTCGGCCTGGCCTGTGCCGTCTCACAATCCAGGACCCCTCTGGGGATATCGTAGAGCCAGTTTCGGCCCAATCCTGCAGGCCAGGCCGAGGGACCCTACTGGTGCACAAATTCGTGCACCAAGCTTCTAGTTTTATATAAATGTGAACTTATATGTATTCTGTGACTTGTTTTTTTTTTTATGACTCAACATTATATTCCTGGGATTATCCATGTATTGTGTATAGCTGTGGCTGACTGGTTTAGATGAAGGTTTTCCTAATTTGTTTGAGTTGCTCTATCTTTGTATTTTTCCTTAAACTAAATGTCTAATATCCTTAGTTTTAGTGGCACTCCTTTACCACCACCCCAATTTCTCTCTGTTCTTTCCTACTAACCCTTTCCTCTGCTTTATTTTCTTTCTCACCTACCTTTACCTGAGGCTATGCCCAGATGTACCTTTGAGGCTCATTTGACCCTGTTGGAATCACTGAGGACTGCTCAAGTTTCCAGATAGTTTTATGAACTTGTGTATTACAGTTTTTAATGTTATATGGGGAATATAAAACCAAGTAAGTCTTGCTGGAAAAATGAAAATTCTGATTAACAAATATTTTCAGTGGTTTTGACATTGTTGTCAATTTCTTGGACATCCCCCCCCCCCCCCCCGCTTGTTTTCTTGTCTTTTAACATCTTTTCTTTTCATTCTTGGGCATTATAATGTGAATAGGTTTCTGACCGTCTGACCTGTCCTTAAGAAGTAAGCTGGCCAGTGATAAAACTGAGGAGCTGATTGGCAGCATGAAGATCTTCTGTGGGCGGGCCAATCCGACCACAGGATCTGTGGAGTGGCTGGAGGAAGATGAGCACTATGATTACCACCAGGAGATTGCCAGGTAACAAGCGTTTGTTCACAGTTGGCTGCAGCTGGATGGGGCACTTGATCTCAAAGCCTTTGCCTTGAAATTTAGTCTGAGTGCGCAATAGGATATGACCCAGTGCTTCTGGGCAGGTGCAGGTCACTAGCAGGTATGCTCAGCCAAGTAGGTTTGTGTGGGAGTTAGGCTGAGTCATGCCTCTGTGGGAAGTCAGAGGATCTGTCTAGTGGAGCAAAGAAGACCCAAGGTTCAGTAGTAGTAGAAGAGTTTATGAAAGTTAATTTATTGGTGTCACTTAAATGGTGATATTCCTCATATAGTTAAATTCTCCTGAAAAGTTGAAAATTGCTTTTTCTTTTTTTTTCTCAATGTATTTTATTGATTTTTTTACAGAGTGGAGGGAAGAGGGATAGAGAATTAGAAACATCAAAGAGAGAGAAACCTCAATCAGCTGCCTCCTACACACTCCCTACTGGGGATGTGTCCACAACCAAGGTACATGCTCCTGACTGGAATCGAACCTGGGACCCTTCAGTCCGCAGGCCGATGCTCTATCCACTGAGCCAAACCAGTTAGGGCAGCTTTTTCTTTTCTTTGAAGGGATATTTAAAAGTATGTGAGTTACTGTTATTTAGCAATCATTAAGTGCATACAACATGACAACACTGTGCTAGGGCAGTGAGTACCAAAATGAAGAAGAAAGAGTTCCCGTCCTTAAGGAACAGGTAGTTTTGTGGAAGAGACAGACATAACAAATGACGGTGCAGAGAGATAAAGGCCCGTGGAAATGGGCACAAACGTTTATGCCCATTAGCAGCAAGAACCAGCTAGCCTGGGGGGGTTGATATCTACATGGAGAGAAATTGCCACTCCAGAGGAGTGGCAGCCAGTTCAGTGTGCTGGAGTGTGGTGCAAAAGTAGGGCTGTGATGAGAGAGGATGCTGAAAAGGTAGGCGGAGGTCATGTTTTTTTGTTTTGTTTTGTTTTTTTAATATTTTTATTGATTTTTTACAGAGAGGAAGGGAGAGAGGTAGAGAGTTAGAAACATCGATGAGAGAGAAACATCGATCAGCTGCCTCCTGCACATCTCCCACTGGGGATGTGCCCGCAACCCAGGTACATGCCCTTGACCGGAATCGAACCCGGGACCTTTCAGTCCGCAGGCCGACGCTCTATCCACTGAGCCAAACCGGTTTTGGTGGAGGTCATGTTTTAAAGTTGGTAGTGAATATAAGAAGAGGAGCATGAGTATGCATGTGGGCTCTGCCCCTTCTTAACTCTCACATTGGCCAAGCTACTTAACTTCTCTGTGCCTAAATATAATAATATATTCCTCAATATATTGAGGAATAATAATAAAAGCATAATATGCTAATTAGACTGCTGTCCTTCCAGACAAGCCGGGGCTGTGAGGGAAGCCCGGGTGCCGGGAGCCAGCGGGAAGCTGGTGCTGGCACCTGGGGGAAGGAAAGCCTACCCTTGTACGAATTTTGTGCATTGGGCCTCTAGTAAACAATAGAATAACTCATAGGATGCAGTGATGGAAGGAGAGAGACATTTCAGGAAGCATCAAGCTTTCTGATTAGAGTGACTAGGTAGATGGAGCTACCATTTCCTGAGAGGAAGAACACAGGAGGAATTGGTGGTATTGGGCAGGGGAGTTGATGGAGAGTAGGTATTGGGACATCCAGTAGAGATGCCAGTGGACAGGTATGTGGGTCTGGAGACAATTTGCAGTTGTTAGGGTGGAAACAAGATTCTCAGAGACAGTGTGGAATGGGAAAGGTAGAAGGCTGAAGGAGTTCTGGAATAGCTGAGGAGGCAGGAGAACAGGAGAGCGTGGTCACAGAGGAGAAAGGAGGGGGTAGTTCAGGAAGAGGGCATGTCCAGCAGGGCCAGGGAAGTCCTGGGTGTTAGCAATTGGAGTGAGCTAATGGTGTTGAAGGAGAGCGGTGTCAGTACAGCGGTGGGGAGTGAGTGGGTGATGAGACAGAGAAGATGGGGAGTGAAAGTGCCTCTTAAAAAGTGGAGAGAGCCCTGACCGGTTCGGCTCAGTGGATAGAAAGGTCCTGCGGACTGAAAGGTCCCAGGTTTAATTCCGGTCAAGGGCATGTACCTTGGTTGCGGGCACATCTCCACTAGGAGGTGTGCAGGAGGCAGCTGATCGATGTTTCTCTCTCATTGATGTTTCTAACTCTCTATCCCTCTCCCTTCCTCTTTGTAAAAAAATCAATAAATGATATTTTTTTAAAAAGTGGAGAAAGGTATAAAGGATCAGATATCAACTAAGCATTCATAGGAGGGTTCAGATATAAAAACCTTGGTGTGCCATAAAAACCCCCTATTTTAGTGCAGAGCTTCTCAAAGTGTAGAGCATGGCTTGCCTGGGTCGCAGTTGCCGGGAACACCAGTTCAAGTGCAGGTTTCCAGACTTCCAGCCCGATCTGGATGAGAATCTCTGTGTGTGGATGTTGCGAATCTGCGTTTAAAAGAAGCACTGCCGTGAATCTGATGTTGGCCTGAAGCCGGAGCTCCTCTGTTCAGCGGGAGTGCCTCAGCTCTCACTTGGAACTCCCAGAAAGTGTCTTTGGGCTGGGCCTGCCGAGTTCTGGGGGCTCATCCTGATCCTGCTAGAGGTTTTCAAATTTGTAATTGCTACGGTAGAAATATAGATAATCAACTCTGCTCCCTTTAACACTCTATAGTTTGGTAAACTCTTAGTTTTTCCTGATGACATGAAGGAAAATGCTGAATATACAGCAGATAATATACTTTGCCTTTCCCCAATTCCTCCTCCTAGTGTTACATCTGTGATTATCCCACTGTGCAAATTATGCAAGATTATGTGAAGTATTAAACTCAGTCTAAGTTAGTCTGAGGAAAAAATGTTTATGGGGGTGAGTTATAAGGGGTCAGTGTGTGTGGGGGAGGGCATATGTAATACTGTCAACAATAAAGATTTAATTAAAAAACGTGTAATGTATAAAATGATCAGTATGTTGGTGGCTTTGGAGTTACTGTGACAGGGCTGACTACTAGAGTGTTCTTAGGTCTTAGGTTCTTTGCTGAAAAAATAAATACTTGCCTGAGGTTTTTTATTTAGTACCAAGGAATTATAGGATATAACTGTTGACGTATGAAATTCCAAATCTGTAGAGAATTTTTATTTGAACCAAACTGACCACATATGCCGGGAGCAAGATCTCAAATGCTCCAGAGAATAACAGTTTTGTAGCTTCTTTTATTGAAATTAAGGAAGGAAATAAGATTACAAGGAGGCAGGGAAAAAGCAAGGTGCTGATTGGATTATAGGATAGTTTAATAAGATTATGTAGGTGCTTTTTGAGGGTGGTTTATTTCAAACGTGTTAACTTAGGAATTTATGATCACATCACTGTGTGAGGTTACTTTCCATACTCCCCCCCCTCTCCCGCACCCCCTCCTCCCAGAATTCCTGTAAAGTAGTTTAAAACCTGCCTGAATGTTTGTCTCATCTGATTTAAGAATGCACTATATATCTGTGAATATGCTCATATGTTGATGTATATTACTTTTAGCAGAGGTTTCTGACCTGTCTTTTTGATTTTTAGGTCTTCTTACGCTGATATGCTGCACGACAAAGACAGAGTAAGTGTTAAAGGAAACTGTTACCTTGATGTGGGGTTTTGGAACCTTGGATTACGGGAACCCTGGCGGCATGATGTTGGAATGATGCTGAGAGTCAGTATGGCGTAATGGTTGGAAATTTTGTCTGGAGGCTGGGTCCTATTTCTGGCTCTGCTCTTGACCTGAGTGTGAACTTGGACAAAACATGGGACCTCTGTGGACCTTGTTTATTAGGATTTAAGACGTACTATCTGATCTCCATAATCTCCTCTAGATAAAAATTCTCTAATTACATGATGTTTTGCCCTGTATAGTCAGTTTGTAATTTAAAAATAAAATTTCTAGAGGTCACTGCAGACTGTATTTTGTAAAGCAGATTTGACTTTCATTGCAGAATTACATTTCAGCTTTCCTCTTTCATTTTTATTTTTTTAACGTTTCTTTTTTTTAAAATGTATTTTTTTATGGATTTCGGAGAGGAAGGGAGAGGGAGAGAGAGAGAGAAACATCAATGATGAGAGATAAAGCATTGATTGGCTGCCTCCTGCAAGCATCCCACTGAGGATTGAGCACAGAACCTGGGCATGTGCCTTGATGGGAAATCAAACCATGACCTCCTGGTTCATAGGTTGACGCTCTACCGATGAGCCATGCTGGCTGGACTAATCTGATAGGTTTGAACTAATTTCTCATTGTAGTTTTAACTTGCATTACCCTGATAACTACTGTGTATGAGCTCTTTTCATTTATTAGCTATTCATGTTTACTCTTTTATGACTTAGTAATTTATAGGAGTTCTTTATATATTCTGGGTAATAACTTTGTCAGTTATATTTATTGCAAGTGTCTTACCTTAGTTTGTGGGTTGTTTTTCCATCTGATAAACACAAGTCTTAAATTTTAATGTCAAATTTATCTTACATGTCCTTTAAAGGTTGGTACTTTTTGTGTCTTGTTTAAGAAATCCTTCCCTTTGCCAAGGTTTTTAAAGGCTGATATATAAGATTTCAATTGATTTTTACTTATTGATTTGGAATCCTGTAATCTTTCTAAATTCTGTAACTCAATAATTATCCATTGGTATTTTGGGTTTTCTTTTGCAGACATTCATCTTATCTGTGAACAAAACAAAATAATTTTTTTTTCTAGACCTTATTTCTTCTTGCTCTAGTATGTTGGGTAGAATGTCCAATTTAATGTTGTCCACTTCATATATTTTTAAAAAACTTTTGCTAGAAGTTGTTCATCATATCCTTTAATCTCTCTAATATCTGCGGCATATATACTGATGTTACCCTCCTCTTCATTTCCAGTTTTTGGCTACCTGTATTTCTTTATCTCCCTCTACCTTTTATTTATTTATTTTTGAAATAGTCTTACCAGTTCATTGGTTTTATTAGTCTTTTTTAAAAAAATAGTTAATTGATATTTTGAGAGAGAGGGGAAGGGAGAAGAGAGAAACATCTGTGTGAGAGCATAACATCCATTGGCTGTTTCCTACACGCCTTCTACTGGGGATTGAGCTGTAACATCAATCAGCTGTCTCCTTGCACACCCTACTGGGGGATCAAACTGTAACCTGGGCGTGTTCCCTGACCAGGAATGGAACCTGCAACCTTTTGGTGCATTGGGTGTCGCCCAACCAACCGAGCCACACCAGCCAGGATGATTTTATTAGTCTTTTGAAATAACTCACTTTTTTTGAAAATATATTTTTTATTGATTTCAGAGTGGAAGGGAGAGAGCTAGAAACATCAATGATGAGAGAGCATCATTGATCGGCTGCCTCATGCACGCCCCCTACTGGGGATCGAGCCTGCATCCCGAGCATGGCATGCCCTTGACCAGAATCGAACCCGTGACCCTTCAGTCTCAGGCTGACGCTCTATCCACTGAGCTACAGTGGCTAGGACTGAAATAACTAACTTTTATCCTCTTGATCTTATATTTGTTTCTTAGTTCATTAATTTTTATTCTTTTTATTCATTCACTTATTTGGAGTTTATTTTGGTTGTCCTCTTTTTACTAGTAATTTTTTGAGGTGGATGCTTACCTCATCTTTTGTCTTTTCTAATACTTTTTTCTCCAAATATTGCTTTAGCCATTCCATGAGTTTTGATAAGTAACTTTTTAAAATCTTTTTTTCTTTAATTATATTTTTGTTATTGAGATTTCCAACTTGATTGCACTGTGGTCAGAGAATATTGCCCTTTTGATACCAGCCCTGTATTAGTTATCTAATAACAAATTATCCCCAAATGTAATGTCTTAAAAACAATTATTATCTTATACTTTCTCTGGGTCAGAGAACTGGGCTCACTTAGCTGGGTCTCCTGGCTCTGGGTCTCTCACAGGCTGTGATCAAGGTCTTAGCTGGTAGGATAGTCATCTTCAGGCTAACTTGGGGGTGGATCCACTTCCAACTGCCTGACCTCCTAATATTCCTTATTAACTTTCCAGCTCGTCGGTACATTTAAAAAGATTTACAAATACCTTCCTAGGATTTTTAGTTATTGTCAACAGAAGGGTACTTATCCAGCTAAACTCTTACAGATGGAAGGTGTATCTGTTAAGTTACAAAAGACCATAACTAGTGCTCGCTTTGGCAGCACACATACTGAAATTGGAACGATACAGAGAAGATTAGCGTGGCCCCTGTGCAAGGATGACACGCACATTCATGAAGCCTTCCATATTAAAAAAAACAAACCCACAAACAAACAGAAAAAACGAGAGACTATAACTAAAAACCTTCACGATACAAGGAAATAATTTCCTGAGAAGGAAACATATTTAGACAAGGAAGTTATGTGAAATAGAGTCCAGTAAGGAAATCAAAAGCCACAACACATATTTTAATAGAGGGATTTGGTTAAAAGATGTGGGAGGCCTGGGAAGCTGATGAGAGCACCGAGGTCAACTTGTGATAGGAAGAGCATGAAACAGTTACCTTGCCAAGGGCTGGGGAAACAAAGAGAGAAGACTGAGGTTTTCAGAATCTAGAACAGGGGTGGGCTATTTGAACTTTCATAACATCATTCTCAGGCCATGCAAAATTGTCAACTTAAAAATTAGCCTGCTATATTTGGGCAAACATTTAATTAACTCACCTCTAATGCCTTGGCGAGACCAAATGATTTTGTGGGCATTGTAGGCCCAAGAGCTGCACGTTTCCCACCCCTGATCTGGAAGCTTGGAGGAGAGGGCCTGTGGATCTCCAAGAGGGATCTCTGAGTGCTGCTGCTACTCATGAGGGACGCCCGGGAAAGCTGGTTATGGGAGGCCTGGCAGGAGCTGGCATCTGGAACCAGCTGCTACGCCTGGGAGGACACTGATTGAGAGCAGCAGCCATACAGGAAGGAGCAACTATCTCTCTCCTCTACCTTCCAGTCACCCTCAAGATCCTTCTCTACGTCTGTACCTAACAGCTGGAAAAAGGAGAAGGCGCTTCCAGAGCCCTAGCCCCAGTATCACTAGGCAGATTGTCGAAGAGTGGGTGTGGAGGGGAGATAATTGCTTAAGAAAGGGTAACAGTTTGACCCAGTGCTCTGGTGGTGTCACAAGGCCTGCCTGACTCAGCTAGCCAGTGCTGTTCCTCGAGGGCCCAGAAAGGCCACAAGTCATGACTTGCACTGCTGCTGCCAGCCATGACCAGAGTTTCACAAAGCACCTTTCTACTTATTTATGACAACTAGTATGAAGTGACAGTTCTTTCTCCCTTTCTCTTAGAATATAAAATACTACCAGGGTATCCGGGCTGCCGTGAGCAGGGTGAAGGACAGAGGACAGAAGGCCCTGGTTCTCGACGTTGGCACCGGCACAGGACTCTTGTCAATGATGGCAGTCACAGCAGGTGCCGACTTCTGCTATGCCGTCGAGGTAAGCCACATTCTTCACGTGGGTGTCCTGCCCCTTGCCCCTTGCCCATCCATTTGTTCATAGCTATTCATGGAGTGCTCACTCTGTGCCAAGCACAGGGCCAGGTTCTGAAAGCATAGAACTGAATCACGTACAGTTTCTTCCTCCAGGAGCATGTTTCCCCTCTGAAAACAGTGTTTTCATGCATGTCAGGATCACTGAGACGCTTTAAACAATACTGATGCCCAGCCCCCCTCCTGAGCTCCCCTGCCAGATTTCGATTTAATTATTCTGGGGTGTGGTCTGGCATTGGGATTTTTGAATATGCACCAAGATTGAGACCTACTATCTTACATGTCCCTACAGAGCCAGCTATCTTATTATGTTTATCAATAGTTTGGCAATCTGCCATTTCTTTCCTGTAATAAAACATTAAACATGTTATCTTTCTGATAATGCAAATAATACATTTTTTATAGGAAATTTGTTAAATATAAAATACAAGTACTTTGTTAATTCAAAGTTAACCATTGCTAAAATTTTGCTGAATATCCTTTTTTTTTTTTTTTTTTTAAGTCCTCACCTGAGGACATATTTAAAGAGGAAGGGACAGAGAGAGAGAAACATCGATGTGAAAGAGAAACATTGGTCAGTTGCCTTCCATATGTTCCCAGACTGGGGATCAAACCCACAAACCCAGGTATGTGCCCTGACCAGGAATGGAACTGGCAGCCTTTCGGTGCATGGGTGATGTTCAACCAACTCCTGACCAGGGCCAGGAGTCTGAGTCACTCTGGCCAGAAGGTGTATATTCTTCCAAGCTTTTGGAGAGGAGGAAAAATTTGTTTCATATGGTGATTGAGTTGCAAATAACTCCCAAAATTACACTGGCTTAACCAAGGTAAAAGTTTTTTGCTTTCTCACATAAAGTTCGGTAGTCAGCACTCCGGGATGTTCTCCTAAGATTGCTTTCAGCTGCCCACCCCACCAAATCTACAGATGGCCGTCATGGTCACAGTCTAGAAAGGTGGGCATTTTCAGCTAGGGAATACATTGTGTGTTTGGGGCACAAGGTCATCAGGAGTCTTGGCAAAGGGATTATAGCCAGGTATTCTTTACAGAAGAATATAGCATTTTCCCCTTGAATATAGTAAAAGAATTATGTGTTCATGGTGGGAAATGTGGAAGATGCATAAAAAGACTAACAAAAGGGGAAATCTTGTCATGTGACTAGTCGTTCACATTATCAGTTTGTTATATTTCCACTCTCTGTGTGTCTGTAATGTTTTCTGCCCTAATATGGTGGGAGCTGTGTACTAGTAATTTCAATTGAGCAGGCCAGAAAATTGCAGCTGGAGGGGCTTATGTTTAGGGACATGGTAAGGGTTCAGGAAAGACTTCTGGAGAGGGGTTTTTGTGTTGTCCTGGAAAGTTGGGTTTGCTTTGGCAGGAGGGGCTAGAGCAGGGAGAACTCAGGTGTGCCTGGGAACATGAGTGTGGATGGAGCATCAGTTGTGGGGAGAATAGGGTTTGGGGGGAATGGCAGGGGCAGGGAGAATCGTGGTGGTTTGTATTGTGGAAGGCCCTGAATATCTTCAGAAAATATCAGTGACGTCCTGCCAGCATT
This sequence comes from Myotis davidii, assembly GCF_000327345.1. Classification (NCBI taxonomy): domain Eukaryota; kingdom Metazoa; phylum Chordata; class Mammalia; order Chiroptera; family Vespertilionidae; genus Myotis; species Myotis davidii. The sequence continues at coordinate 411,815 of NW_006295183.1, read as the reverse complement.
GGAGATTGGGGGCAGTTTTGCGCACACTTAGGTCTAACACAGTAACAGTCTCACTGTGGTCTAGAGAGCAGCTTCACAGATCATCACAGATCATAGTTTGTGAGGCAGTCCTCTTCCTGGCTCCCTCTAGTGCGGCACTGACACCTGCTGTCCTTACGAGGTAGTGCAAGCTCCCTGGGATCCCCTGCATCCCGCCCCTGTGCCTGGGGAGTCCTAGTTGCCAGTTAAACCCAGGGAAATCTCATTCCTTTGTATTCCTTTTCATGACACACATTTATAGAATAAAGTATTGCAGTTACATGGATGAAGTCTTGTTTATTTAAATTAAATAGACCCAAATAAATATTTTGCCTATATCTTGAATGGTAACAAAGGTTCATTTTAGAAGGAAATTTGGAAGGAAATTCTGTAGTGCAGATCTTTTTTTACTTCAAATCTTAGGACTAGAATCAAGGAATGTCTTACGAGTGTTGGGTGTTAGGATGTTATTAAATTGATTACTTATTTTTCTTGGGTTTTGGCTCTCATTTGTAGGTTTTCAAGCCTATGGCTGATGCTGCTGTGAAGATTGTGGAGAAAAATGGCTTCAGTGATAAGATTAAGGTTATCAACAAGCATTCTACAGAGGTTACTGTGGGACCAGGTAAGATCAACACATACTGTGTTGTAAGCTTTGCTTGCTTTTGTGAGTGAGAGGAAAAGGCTTATTCAAGTGATCTGGGATAAATATATCCAGGTAATTGCAGAGATATGGGGCCTCTGCGTGTGTCTGAAGAGAAGCATTTTCTTCTCTATTGGTTTATTTCTCTGTTAGCTAAAACGAATCAGCAATGGGTAAACCAGAACTAATCAAGAGCAATAGCAGTGATGCAAACGAAACCTTCTTTTGCTTGAAGCAAGTTGGAATTTTTGTGTGGCTCAGTTCTGGGAGTTTCAAGTTTTATCAGACAGAAGTGAAACTAAGTAAATAGCTGAAATGGTTTTGCTTAGTTCTGACATCTTGCTTCCGCATCTAACATGGAGATTTGCCTGCATAAGCACAATCTCTCCACATTCCCACAATATTTTTTAGAGTTTAGGAGCTTGAACTGGACTCCTAAAATTTCATGACACTGATACCTGGAGAGCACAGTGGAAAGATTTGTAAAAGAAGTTCCTGGGATGAGGTTATGGATATAACCCCATTTTTTTAAAACACAGTATTTTAGTATGGCAATGGTAAGGTCAACATTTTTCTCCCATTTAAAAACAATATTTTTATAGAAAATCTGAAACATGCACAGAAGAAGAAATTGGAGTTCCCTTTTATTAATTTTTAAAACATTATATATATACAAAAGAATGCACAAATCATTATTCCATTTTTTTTAAAAGCATTTTTTTTCTGTTTTCTTTTTTTATTTAATATATTTTATTGATTTTTCACAGAGAGGAAGGGAGACAGAGAGCTAGAAACATCGATGAGAGAGAAACATTGATCAGCTGCCTCCTGCACATCTCCTACTGGGGATGTGCCTGCAACCCAGGTACATGCCCTTGACCGGCATTGAACCCGGGACCCTTCAGTCCGCAGGCCGACGCTCTATCCACTGAGCCAAACCGGTTTCGGCCATTATTCCATTTTTAATCAACATTATTGAGGATAATTTTTTTGTTTTCTTTTTTATTAATCCTCACCTGAGGATATTTTTTCCATTGATTTTTAGAGAGAGTGGGGGGTAGGAGGAGAGAGAGACAGACAGACATCAATGTGAGAGTGACACATCGATTGGTTGCTTCCTGCATGTGTCCTGACCAGGGCCAGGAGTCGAACCTGAAACCCATGTACGTGCCCTTGACTGGGAATCGAACATGGTACCCTTCAGTGCTCGGGCCAATGCTCCAGTCACTGAACCATACTGGCCAGGGCTGTAGAGGTATAATTTACATAAAGTGAATGCATCCATGCTAAGTGGATAGTTTGATGAGTTTTGACAAATTTAAATACACTTGTAACCGCCATCACAATCAAGATAATAGAATATCTCCATCAGGCCCAAAGAGATTCAATACCTTTTACATCAATCCCTCCCATATTCCTGGCCTTAAGCACCTACTGATCTGCTTTCTTCAATATAAATGAGATCTGCCTTTTTTAGAATTCTGAGTAAGTGGAATCATATAGTGTGTGTATTTTATGCCTGCTTTCTTTTCTGTTGCATATTGCTCTTGAGATTTTGACCACATTGTTCTGTGTATCAGGAAATCATTCTCTTTTTTAAAAAAATATATTTCAAAAAAAATATTTCTTTATTAATTTCAGAGAAGAAGGGAGAAGGAGAGAGAGAGAGAGAGAAGCATCAATGATGAGAGAGAATCATTGATGGGATGCCTCTTGCATGCTTTATACTGGTATCAAGCCTGCAACCTGGGCATATGCCCCGACTGGGAATTGAACCATGACCTCCTGGCTCATAGGTTGACACTCAACCACTGAGTCATACCAGTTGGGCAAGTCCTACATAATCTTTTGGAGAAGGAGAGAGAGATAGAAACATCAATGATGAGAGAGAATCATTGATTGGCTGTCTCCTACACACCCCCTACTGGGGAACGAGCCCGCAACCCAGGCACGTGCCCTTGGCTGGAATCAAACCTGGGACCCTTCAGTCCACAGGCTGATGCTCTATCCACTGAGCCAAGCCAGCCAGGGCAGGAAATCATTCTCTTAAATTGCCAAGCAACACTTCATATGTGGACATACCATAGTCTGTTTACCCCTTAACTTGTTGATGGACATAGATAGTTTCTTGAATAGGTCTTTAGGTTCACTGATCTTACCTTGTGTGGTATCTAATCCACATCTAGTTAACTTTTCATTTCTGATATTGTATTTTTTAATCTCTAAAATGATTATATTTTTATAACTATTTTTCTCCTTATGTTTCTTTAAATACTTAACATTTATAGCAGCTGTTTTAACATTCTTATCTCCTATTTCTGTCATCTCGGTCATCCAGGGGTTTGTTTTGTTATCCTAGATCTGGGCTACATTTTCCTTTTTGGCATATCTAGTAATTTTTATTTGGATGCTGTGTATAGTGGAAATTTTGCCTTGCTAAGTGCTGGATTTTGTTGTCTTCCTGTAAAAGCTTCATTTGGCAGGCAGTTGGGTTACTTGCAGGTCGGTTTGATCCTTTCCAGGCTGTTTTTAAGCTTTGGTGAAGCAGGGTTAGAGTAGCTTTAAGTCACGGCTTCTCAGCAGCAGCACTGTTGACATTTTGGGCCTGATAATTCTTTGTTGGGGGTGGGGAGCTATTCCGAGCATTGTAAGATGTTTATCCCTGGCCTCTAACCAGTGGAAATCAGTAGCACCTCCCTCCCCGTTTGTGCCAAGCAAAAATGTCTTCAGACATTGCCAGATGTCCCAGGGTGAAGGATAGTTTCTTGGATAGGTCACCCCTGTTGAGAACCACAGCTCCAAGGCTACTTTAGCCAAACTGGTAAGGCATGACCTTTCTAGGTCTCTGCTGAGCGCTTGCGTGCTGGCTGATCAGAACTGGGATGTTACCCAGTCCTTTGTGAACTCTGGAAATTGTTCACCTTAGGGCTACATGGCTATTTTTACCTGGCCTTCTAGAGTCCTGCCCTATGTGTGTGTGAATATATTCAACAATGACCTAAGGGGAGCCCTGTGCAGGTTTCTGAAGCCCTTTTCGGTGTAATTTCCTCTCTGGTTTTCTCTCCTGCAAGTCCCAGTTGCTTCTACTTCCCTGAACTCCAATTGCTGTTTCCTTAACTCAGCAAGATTGCAGTGCTCTGCTCACTTTCTTGTTCCCTGTACTGTGGTCTGGAAAGAGCCTGCTTGCTAAAAGCCAGAGCAGTAGGAAGGGTCACTTTGTTGGGGTCAATTTGTGTCCCTTCTTGGGGAATAAACTGTGTTGCCTCTCGTTCAACATCTGAAAATGTTTGTTTCATATATTTTGTCTGGTTTTCTAGTTGATTACATGGATTGATAAGTCCGATTCCACTTACTCTGTTTTGGCCAAAGTTGGGGGTTATTTATTAATTTATTTATTTTTAATATGTTTTTATTTATTTCAGAGAGAGGAAGGAGAGGGATAGAGGGGTAGAATGATGAGAGAGAATCATTGATCGGCTGCCCTTTTCACACCCCACACTGGAGATCGAGCCCGAAACCTGGCCATGTCCGTGACCTTCTGGTTCATAGGTCGATGCTCAACCACTGAGCCACACCAGCTGGGCAAAATTTGTCTGTGTTGATATCACAGAGATCGATCTGCAGAGCAGCCTTTGTTGTGTCACTCTCTGTGTGACTCTGTGCCCTCTTCTAGGCTGTGTATTGTGTACACACACCCTGCACGAGGCCATACCCCTCAAATCCTTTCTTAATACTTTTTCTTTGTAACACTTATCACTGTATTAATGAAATCATTATGTAATTATGTATTTAATGTCTATATCCCCACACAGCTGAAGCATTCTGAGTTTATGGACTGTGTGGTCTTATTTATTCCATTCCATAACTTGTATTTACCTGGCATGAAAGAATTCTGTAATATTTGTTTAGTGAGTAGATTGTCAACTTTGCTTGGTCCTTAGTCCCTTGTACATGGGACTTTATTTCCACTCGTCCAACTTGACAAGTGGCTTTCCTATTGCTAAGGCTGATGGTCTTCCCTCTGCTTCTCCTCTCAAACACCGCAGCCCTGGTACTTCTGCCGTTTAGTCTTCCTGTTCTTCCTGAAAATGCACGTTTTCCAAGGTTCTGTCCTCAGCCCTTTTTAAAAATAGCATCTATGTTTGTTGCCTGTTTCCCAGAGATGGATGGATGACACACAGGCATGTGTGCAGCTGACTCAGGGGGCATTTGTTCATCCATCCCATCATGGGGTAAGACTTAGGAGGCACCTGGAGTAAGCACCCCTCCTCAGGCTCTCACTCACCTGTTAGACACCAGGCTGTCAGGAGTACTTGTTGAAATTCACTGGGTCATAAAGCTTTATTTATTTGATACAATTTTGGGCAATAAATCATTTTAAATTATATAATTAGCTTAAAAATTATTCAGGAGGCAGCATTTGCAGAGCTTGGTGATTGATTGGATGTAGAGTGATAGAGAGGAATCAAGAACTCAGCTAATGTTTGCTGACAGTAGGCACTGGGGTATAGTGAACACACCAGTCAGGGTCTCTATTCTTCTGGAGAGCTAGTAAACGATGCTCAGGTTTCTGGACTGTGTGGTAGTGCCGTTCATTGAGGTGGAAACATCGGAGGGAGAAGCAGGTGCATGGGGGTGGGATGTGATTGGCTCCGTTTGGGATGGTGAATTTCAGTTGGAGTTTGGCATCATATCAGAGAGGATAGGCAGGGCCACTCGGGAGGGTGTTCTCTGTGCCAGAGGACAGAAGTTTCTTCTTAGCCACCATTCACATATTGCCATGAGCACAAGTGTACTTCATAGGAAGTGGGTAGTTTTTACCTTTGCTGGCCTGACCATTGCTGCATGGACAGATCTCGTTACCCCCTTAACAGATGAGGTGACTGATGGTTAGCAGCGCTGAGGCTTCCGGCTAGAAAGCAGGCTCAAAGCGCAGGTCTCCATGACTCAAGGTTCAGGCTCTGCTGCACTGTTCTTTCAGCCACTTTAATGCTTCTGCTCTCTTGCATCATCCATGAGACTTGTCTCCTCTGTAGGGAAGATGAGTGGGCTTTGTCAGATTGTAATTCATGAGCCATTAGGAGTGTTTAGTTAATTCTCCATGATGAATGGCCCCTTCCAAAGTCTGTTCTGTCTCTTGGCTCATTAAAAATTATGACTGTAGAAGTAACATTACATTACATTATAGAAGTTTAGAAAATGGAGTTAATAGGTCTTCTATAACCCTACTTTCCCAACCAACTGGTATGTGTTTGATAACAAGAAATGAACTTAATTCAGGGGGATTTAGTGTAAGGAACTGGGGATTCTGAACCCTGGGTATCAGTGGAATCTATCAGCCTGTCTATCTTGCTTTGGTTTTCTCTCCCTTTCTGCAGCCTCGATATATTTGAAGTAGCAGGATTCAGTTTTTGCTTTTCAAATAAGTTTTGCTAATTTAATAATTAAGAGTTTTATTGTTAATTTGTATACAGGAAAGTTGAAAGAACAGTTGTACAGCAAACCCCCATATTCTCTTAACCAAGACTTAACAATTTTAGCATTTTTATATACGTATATGGATTTTTTGCTGAACTGTTGGAAAATCAGTTGAGATGACACTTCTAAATACTCCAGTATTTATATGTACTTTCATTTTAATGACTTATTAACCTTTCATCTGGCATCTAGTTGCTGTTAATATTTTTTCTAGTCTGTTGCTTGTTTCTGATGCTGTTTCCTTGTATTTCTCAGATGGTGACATGCCATGCCGTGCCAACATCCTGATCACGGAGCTGTTTGACACGGAACTGATTGGGGAGGGAGCACTGCCCTCCTATGAACACGCACACAGGCATCTCATGCAGGTAGGGGTGAGAGCCTCCCTCAGGCGTATTGCTGTGATCTCAGTCAGCTTACACAGCTCTCATTGATACACCGTGCTCTTCACAGCCTGAGTCCTCAGCACCTCTCCATATACCCAAGGACACCCTTTATTCCTTAATTATGACTTCTTAATTATGACTTCTGTGCCTCTTGAATGCCAAGCCTGGGTAGGTTAGAGTCAAAAGGTCAGAAACTATCTTCAAATTCAATTCAATTTAGCAAACATTATTTGAGTGTCAACTGTGTAAAGTGTTCTAGCATCCAGGGAGAAGTGTGAGGCATCCTAATGCTCTAACCCACAGTCAGTGATGGTGAGGATTTGGTGGGCTGATTGGAGAGGCAGACAGAAGCACCATAGCCATCTAGTTTGGGACTGATAGAAAAGATCAGGGGGGCATGTAGAGGGGGTGGAATTTGGAAAGGCACTGGGGAGGGGGAGAGATGTCCCAGGAAAAGGGACCTGGTTGGTAGGTCACTGAGAACATCAGCTGAGAGGGGAAGGGGACTGTGAGCTAATGGCAGAGAATGGAGGAGGAGGTGGAAAGCCTTGAAGGCCAGGCCATTCCAGGTGAAGGAGTTTGGGTAGTGGCAGTCTTTGACAGTTTCTTTGAAAAGAGAGAGACATGTTGAAAATGTTATCTTGGAGATGTTGATCTTTTGTATGGACATAAATTGGAAGTGAAGACCCAGAGGCAAAGGCCAGCCAGGGAGGTGTGTCTGCTGCTTCTGCTGGCACCTGCCCTGTGGTCACTGCAACTGTCCCAGCCGGCAACTCTTTTGGGGGGTTCTTCGTGCTCTCAGAGAGAGGAGGGGGCCCCGTCCAGGGCATTCAGGACCAGAGTCCACATTACGCAGCCAGCATGTGACTGTGATTGTTCTGTAGATCCCACACTTGTGAGCTGCCTCATTGTTTCCAAAATGTAAACCCCTTTTCTAGTAACGTTAGTAGGAACAATTTCCATTTTCCACATTAAAACCACCAACTAGATATGTCCCTGAAACAGAGAAGAAGGATATTTGGAATTTATGTTAATGTTGCCCAATTTGTCCTTCTTTGATTCATCACATTAAAAAGGTAGGCAGACAGCTGTCCTCAATTTCCTCTCCCAGCTGGCCTATAGCAGCCAGGTATGCATTGTCCACTCTAATCACTGTCCCCACCTGCCATCCTGTGTCTGAGCTTGAAGGACTTAGGGCTGGCACACAGAGGCTTCCATTGCCCTGACCCTCTTCCTGTCTTATTGAACCAGGATGCTGGCATGTCTGACAGACAGTCCATGTAGCAGTGGTTTTCAACCTGTGGGTTGCGACCATCGGGAAACACATATAGCATATCAGATATTTACATTACGATTCACAACAGTAGCAAAATTACAGTTATGAAGTAGCAATGAAAATAATTTTATGGTTGGGGGTCACCACAACATGAAGAACTTTATTAAAGGGTCGCGGCATTAGGAAGGTTGAAAACCGCTGCCCTGTAGTGTTGACCCAGGGATAGATCTTAGAAGACGCATTTATTGAGTGCCTTCATTTTGCCAGACCCTCTTTTGGGTACCAACAATATGAAGGTGAGTTCCTGGGGAGGCAGGTAGGTGAGCAGGTCATCACAGCACAATTTGGATTATGCACTGATGGTGGTCAGTAGGGTGAGATCCTGCCCTCTGATGTGGGGAAGGTTGAGGGCTCCAGGAAGATGAAGCTCAAGCTGAGTCAGTCTTGAAGAGTGATCAGGTGTTGACCTGGCAGGTGTGGGGGTATTCACAGCAGAGGAGATCAGCATGCACAAAGACATGAAGGTGAATTGGTGTGGTGACCCCAGATCCAGCAAGTAGTTTGGATTATGGGTAGTGTGGGAGGTGAGGTTAGAGATGGGGCTAGATTGCTGACAGGGCTAGACCGAGAAGGGCTGCCACGCTCTGGAAGGGTTTTCAGCAGGGGGTTGATTTATGCAGGCAGCCATGTAGAAAGCAGTTGGGGAGCAAGACCAGAGGCAGATAGGTGGTTAGAGTCATCCAGGCGCTTGGCTGGCCTCAGGTAAGGCTATAGAAATGGGCCTGAAGAGGTAGACTCAGGGAGGAGGAAGGTGGTCAAGGGCTTGGTGATTACTTAGATGGGGAGGCATTGAGGATGATGCCAGGGTTTAGGGCTTGGGTATCTGGATTTAATGTTGGTGCTCCCTGTCTACTGGGAGAGTGGGAGGACCAGGCCCGGGAAGGTGAGCAAAGGGTGAAGTTGGATTTGTCTTTTAGACAG
>NW_006295183.1:375643-403011 GCF_000327345.1 Myotis davidii | reverse complement strand
AAGAGTGTGGTTTGCCTGAGGGTCAGCCAGGAACAAAGGATCAAAAGGCCTTTGGTAAATGGTTTTTGGTAAATGAAGATGGAGTGGTTGAGGTTAGTTACTCTTTCATGTGGAGGGAGAAAGAAGGTGGCTCAGACCAGGCCTCTGGGGAGCCCTCTGTGAGGGTGGCCAGGGGGCACAAGAATCCAGCTAAAGCAGTGTTTCTCATCCAGAGCCATGTCTGGAGACATTTTTAGTGTCACAATGGGGGTGATGGGGTGGTGGTGCTATTATCTTGTGGGTGAGGCCAGGAATATTGCTAAACATTCTACAGTGCCCTTGGGAGAGAAAAAAACGATCCTGCAACAAAGGATCTTCTGGCCTAAGAGGTCACTAAGAGCTGAGGTAGAGAATCCCTGTGCTTGGCATTTCCGTGTGGGAGCTGCTGTGAGTGTCCTATTCTCAGCGGGGCCCCTAGTGCCTGGTGTGTAGAGGATGGCGATGAATGAGGTAGGAGGAAAACTGGGCAAGGAGAGTGGTCGGCAGTGCCCGGTGAGGCCAGGAGGTCAGGTTACTTGAGGGTGGACACTTGTCCATTGGTTGTGTGATAGGAAGGTTCTGGTGTCTGGGCAAGAGCTGCACCGAGGGAAGCTCTGAGCCCAGTGCCAGAATTAGTACAGGGAGAATTGGACTCTTTCTTCCAAGTCTGTGTGGGAGTTCATCAGCATGATGACAATTAAGGTTTATTTTTGAAGTATTGAAGAGTGTCAGATAGCTAGGAACTTATCTGATGACATAAATCATTTTAGACAAAACGTGTAATCCTTTTTCAAATCTTTCTTTTTTTTCCCCTCCCCAGGGCATTGTGCTGAAAATAGTTGGCTATGCTGGAAGGTGTTAGATGTTACTAAACTAGCCCAATATGAAGGAATAACCCTCTGTTGTTCAGTTGGAATTACTGTGGGTCACTGTGCCTGGTTTATTTATTTTATTTTTTTCTTTTTAACACAAACTTAGGAAGATTGTGAGGCAGTGCCTCACAGAGCAACCGTCTATGCACAACTGGTAGAGTCCAGAAGGATGTGGTCATGGAACAAGCTCTTTCCTATCCGAGTTCAGACCAGCCTTGGAGAGCAGGTCATCGTCCCCCCCTCGGAACTGGAGAGGTGCCCTGGTGCACCCTCCGTCTATGACATTCAGCTGAACCAGGTCTCCCCCACAGACTTCACTGCTCTCAGCAATGTGCTGCCTATGTTCAGGTACCAAGGGGCAACCTGGGTGGATGGCGCTTTGAGACATTTGGTGGAATGGGGGTCTTTGGAAGTTCTTATTGAGTGGAAGGGAACCCAGTTGATGTCACCTGCCTCTGCAGCAGGAGTCCATTGCAAACAAGTCTCATTGCTGTTGAGGTCACCATAAAAGCTTAGAAATGGAGTGTGTGAGCTTAAAATATGTTTAAGTTCCTGAATATTCTTCCACAGTGTGGACTTCAGCAAGCAAGTCAGTAGCTCAGCAGCCTGCTATGGCAGGCAGTTTGAACCTCTGGCGTCTGGCCAAGCTCAAGTGGTTCTCTCCTGGTGGGACATTGAAATGGACCCTGAGGGGAAGATCAAGTGCACCATGGCCCCCTTCTGGGCACACACAGACCTACAGGAGCTCCAGGTAAGAGTAGGAGCTGAGCATGTTTTCATGTAAATCGGGAAATGTGTCCACTTTTTGTTATGGGAAAATAGCAAGTTGACCCTTAGATTCACCAGAATTTAGCGCCAGAAGGGACTGTGTCAGAGTCAGTGTCAAAGAAGAGTTGTTGTTTTAAAGAAAGGCTATTGCCCTGCCGGTGTGGCCCAGTGGTTGAGCGTTGACCTGTGAACCGGGAGTTCACGATTCGATTCCCGGTCAAGGCACATGCCCAGGTTGCGGGCTCAGTCCCCAGTGTAGGGTGTGCAGGAAATATATATATATATATATATAAATGAATGATAGATCTCTCAGGCCAAGTTCATGGTCAGCACCAGTGGACACAGTGAACTGTAGGGAAGTTACTATGCTGGCTCTCCCATCAGATCAACTTGAAGTACAGAACTGCAGCTTGTCTACAGACTCATTTTCTTGGTCTCAAAATCTACTTTTCCCAGGTCAGTTGAAAGTGGGTGGAATTCATGAACTATAGAAAAGGTAATACAGAGTACTCCTTAACATGTGAAAAGTTGGTCAGCTTCACTTACAAAAGCAATGAATATTTAAACTGCAGTGAGATACCATTTTTTACCTGTTAGTGAATAAAATGCAAAAACTGGGGCAGCGCACTGTGGGGGAGCTGTGGGGAAGGGCAGGAAGTGGTTGTCGGGGCATCCCCGGCACTCAGTGAGGCCCAGTTCCTCACGATGGGAAGTGATGCCACTTCAAGACAGTTAGGCTCTGGATAGATTTGCATATGAGTAGAGTGATGTGTTACAGCCCTGATTTAAAAGACTGGAACACCCCAGAGGGCACCAGTGGAGGACTGGCTAATCCGTTATCCTTCATTCAGTGAATGAGGCAGCTCTCTGTGCACTGATGTGGAACAGTCTCCAGGATATAGCGTTCAGTGAAACAAAAGTAGAGGTGCAGAGCAGTATGTGGTATGCCAACATTGGTGTTACTAAAAATGAGGATATATGCGGATGAGTGGATGTGTGTGTAAAGATATCTTTGGAAGAGTTTATAGAAATCACTAAAAATGGTTCCTTCTGGGCAGAGGGCTAAATATGAGGGGTGGAAAGGAAACGTTTTTTTCACTCCACGACCCTTGTATATCTTTTGAATTTTCTCATGTGCATGTGTTCTCAACCCCTCTGCGTACACACTCGGAAAAGTGGGGAAGGAGCTTCAGACTGAGGAGTCAGAGCTTCCCTGTCTCCTGGGAGGCGCTGAGTACCTTCCTCTGTGTCCCTCCTCTGTTACTACTTGCGGGACACTGGCTTTGTTTTGATTGGTTCTAGGCATACCCCGGTGACTTAGGGAAGGCCTAGCAGCCCCCTCTTGCTCCTTGGGTTACTGCTTAGGCCGAAAGGTTATGACTGCTGTGGGATTGTGGTCAGTTCCCTTGGCCTTGTGAGCGTCCCTCTCCAAACTGTCTTCCAGTCCCCTGGCCCAGGTAGGCAGGCATGTACCTAGGCAGTGTGTGTGAACTTCCCTCTTCTATAGCCTTTGTCCTCTGCTGGCTGAGTGTGTGTGTGTGTGTGTGTGTGTGCGCGTGTGTGTGTGTGATTTCCACAGAGTTGAGATTCGCACTAGACTTTGTTCCTCGCTGGGAGTGTGATGTTGCACAATTACATGGATCCTCATGCTGGAACCACATAATGTCCAAACCAAGACTCAGCTTGGCCCAGTGCGTGGAGCAGGGTCTCCTGTCTAGGCAGCAGTGGTGGGTGCTCATCCCCAAGCCTCCTGACTGTGCGGCGTGTGTCCTGGACTGTTAGGAATTCGAGGAGCTGCTAATGAATCTCCCTCCTGACTTCACTAAACTGTTCTTGATCTGAAATCTGCTCAGCCCGGCTCACCTTAGACAGTGGGTTGTCAGCAGCTCTGTAGCATTAGGACCTGGAAGGCTGGAGTGTAGGAAGGGCACAGTGACAAGGGAGCACCGAGGGTTTAGGGAAAGGCTTCTTTTGTCTTAGGATCCATTTGCACAGTAGGGAAATAACAATAGCTTTTAGTGAACCTATTTTTTCTCCTGTTATTGTTTATTTTTTTCAGAATGTATCTGGTTAGATTTTCCTTTGTTAGCCTTCCTGTACAAATAGACATCTTAGCTACAGGGAAGCCATTCACCTGCTTTTTAGTTACATCTAAGAGTAGGTAGGGTCTGATGTGGTCCTGGTATGGAGTGTGCAGGCAGTCTCATCAGAGTTGAGCCAGGCACCCACTGTTTAGGACAATTATTTCTTTTTTTTAAAAAGAGGCTTAAAGATTATAAGAATAATTTTGTTCTATATAAACCTCATTATATAGAACAAAAATGAATCCAGTCACTCGTAGGCCTCCCATCCAAAAGAACTCCCTTTCTTTGTATCCTTTCTAATGCATGGGTTTTTGTCAGACTAATTTTTGTATTTTTCTGCAGCATAGTCTTCTTGTTCATCATTTTAAATGTCTGCGAGTTTCTTTCTAAGGAATTGTTATCCATTTCTGAACTGTTGCACATTTGGTTTGATCCCAGTTTTTGTGAGTAGAAATAATTCTGTAACATGCATTTTTACATAACTGTAGCTTTTTTCTTTTCTTACTTTCTTTTTTATTTTTAAAGAATAGTTTATTGATTTTTAGAGAGAGAGGAAGGGAGAGGGAGAGAGAGAGAAACTTCAGTTAAGAGCCGAACATCAATTGGCTGCCTCCTGCACACTTTCTACTGGGGATTGAGCCTGCAACCCCAGGATGTGCCCTGACCAGGAATCGAACTGGCAACCTTTAGGTACACAGGATGACATTCAACCAACCAAGCCACGCAGGCCAGAGCAGTTCTTTTCTTTTTTTCCATTTAAAAAAAATTTACTAAACTGGTCCAGTCTCTTAGAAAGTTTTCATTCAGTCTGTTCCTATAGAGATTCTAAGAGGTTTTGAGTCTTCTCTTTTCTTTGTTTTGTCGTTGTTTGTTTTTTTAGAATAGAATCCTGGATGTGGGGTTTATAGTATCAAAAAGGATCGACAAAGCTTATTAAAAGGTTGACTCTGAATCATTGTAAATCGTTTCACAATTTAGTTTTCCACATCTTTAAAAGCTATTTAATTCAAAAGAATAAAATAAAACCTTCCTGTTCTATTTCCCCAACTTTTTATTTTGAAAAATTTTAAGTCCACAGAATAAGTGAACATGAGCGCTAAGGTGGCCTTTACTTAAATTTACAATTGTTAACATTTGCCACATTTGCTTTCCTTCTGTCTCCCTTCCTCCCTGCCTTCCTCCTCCAGGCCCCCTTCCCCACAAGAGGGTCAGAAGTCTCCTCCCCTGAGCCCTTCTTCTTGAAGACGGCTGCCCTAGACCACATTTTATCTCCCTAAAGCCAGTAGTGTTCCAGCAAGCTTTCCAGCCATTAGCCTTTCTGACTTGAGAATTTTCTTCTTTATCTCTTTGGCCACAATAGCTATCTGTTGTCCACACTGTGGCCTCCCTGCAAACTGATTTGTGGCTTGGGCTTTGACTCCTGGATTAGAAGCGTTGCTCTTGTTGTGGCTAGTGACTGCTGATTCTTCATTTCCTATTTCAGTGGCGGGACCACTGGATGCAGTGTGTGTACTTCCTGCCCCAAGAGGAGCCTGTGGTCCAGGGCTCAGCCCTCTGCCTGGTAGCCCACCACGACGACTACTGTGTGTGGTACAGCCTTCAGAGGACCAGGTATACCCCGAGCCTCAAGGGGTGGGCACTGGGCTTGTGACACTACCCATTTATGTAAATTCCCCTTTTATAGACTTTATGTGTCTATAATTGGGAATTATAGAGGCATGAGTGGGCATATTTATATCTGAACAGAATAAAATAAGAGCAAAAGTCTGTGACTGGATGTGTCAGCACCTACTGCATGTACTCAGAAGAGGTTGCCCTCATTGTGGGGCCCCTACCTGGAACAGATATGTATGAGAATCTTGAATTAGAGGGCCCTCCAAGCTCTAATGCCTCTTTGAGAGCCAGAGCCTAGCACGAATCTAGGAAAGGACTGTGGGTGTGTCCTCTGAGGCCCATCTTGATTTCTCTGGGGCAGGTCCCTGTGCCATGTTTTCATGCTCGCTGGTGTCTAGCAGGTCACACTTACCACTCTGTTTCTGTTCATTTACTGGCCCAGCCCCCAAAAGAATGGGAGAATCCACCCAGCACGGCCTGTATGTGACTGCCAGGCTCACCTGCTCTGGAACCGACCTCGTTTTGGAGAAATCAATGATCAGCACAGAACTGATCAATATGCCCAGGCCCTGAGGACGGTATGTGTCTAGCGCCTCTTGGGTGCTTGTGGGCAAGGAGATTGTCCCATGGGTCCCAGATCATTTTTTGCTTTTCCTTTCTGTGCTCCCTGGTCTGTCTGAGTGACTTCAGCCAGCTTCTTCGCGGTGGGGGGACGGTGGGGGGGAGGGGTAGTTTGCTCAGGTGAACCTGGGCCTGTTATGGGACTTCCTGGGGGCTTGTTCTCTCTTCACCCGCGAGAGCCTCCAGCTGACAGCTTCCTGTTGGCCCCTGCCTTTGTCCCCCTGGAACTTTGCCTTTGTGATCACCCACCAGCAATTCCTGTGGGTGATTCCAGTGGACCCACCCACCCATTCTTCCTTTCATCTGCTGCCTCCTTTCTGAAATTTTCTAAAATGTAAATCTGGCCATGTAACTTTCCTCCCTGAAAGCCTTTGCTCCCTACTGCCTATAGCAGGGGCCTCTCACCTGGGGACCACACAAGGGATTTGGAGTATGCAGAAGTATATGTACATGCATGCATTTTGGTGTAGCGAGGAACCTAACCATCCTAAGTTTCTCTTAGATCTGTGCCCCATAAAGGAATCCCTGTCTTTGGGGAGTCACTTAGCAGGCCCACAGCTGTCTGTGCTGTGACAGAGGCCTGTCCTCGTGGCCTGGGAGGTGGCCAGTGGAAAATGGGGCAGGCCTTCAGGTGGGCCTTCTAGGACAGCTTCCCGATCTCAGGGTCTGGGTTGGGAGAGGTGAGGGAGGTGGACGTGTTGGAGGATGGGGACTGGCTGCCACGTGGGGTAGGAACACAAAAAGATCCAGCTGGGCAATGGGATCTGTCCGTTTGTCAACAAGAATTTCTTGACAGACTGTAAGAAAACTTGTGCTGAAGTTGCTCTTCTCTGGCAGGTGCTGAAGCCAGACAGTGTTTGCCTGTGTGTCAGCGATGGCAGTCTGCTCTCCATGCTGGCGCATTACCTTGGGGCAGAGCAGGTACTGGACATGTGCTGTTCTCTGAGCTTCCTGAATGCAGCTCTTGAATTAGAGTGCCGTGTGGTCTGGGTACACAGTTCTGTAACTAAAGCCCTTTGCAGGTGAAGCTACCATCTATGTAGCATGTTTGGTTCAGAGATATGGGTTGACTGCCTCCGTGTGTCGGCAGGAGTCAGGCTACAACATTGACCTATACCTGCAGCTCCGCTGGCGGCTGCCACCTTGCTCTAGGGTCAGTGCAGAGCATGGGTGCCGTCCAGCGGGTAATGAGCATAGGTGGAGGTGGTTAGATGGTCCTTCTGCCTGAAAATGATTTCGCCCCATTTTCATCTTTAATTTTGTTCTCTGTTAAGTGAATCTCCTACACTAATAGCATGTTATTCTCTCTAGGTACTTACAATAGAGAGTTCGGCAGCTTCTCATAGACTGATGAAAAAGGTAAGTGATAATTGTTGTTACTGAAATAATGAGGGGACCTGCAGTGCCTGCCTTCCCAAGTCTGGCACTTACTGCTTCGAAGTAGTGTGGGCACCAAGGGCACTGGGAGAAGCAGCAGCAGCCTGCTTGCTCCGGTCTGGCCTGGAAGTCTTCTAGGGCTGTCATCGATTAGAAACAGATGCATAGACTTCGTTTTGTTTTCTGGCTAAAGAAGTGTAAGCTTTTCTCCGCACTTGAAACTAAAAAATTAAATTCTTCCTATGAGTTGTTTCTGGGACACCAGTGCCCAGGGAGTCATTGCTCACGGGCTGGCCTGTCTGGTTGGTTCCATGATGGTTTTCTCCTCCTGGCCAGTGACTGGTTTTGCTTTCCTCTCTGAAGGAGAACCCACCTCCACCAGAACTGCAGGCCTATTGCTAAGTCCTGTTGATGTACCTGAGAGAGAAATTTCTTTTTCGGTTGCATTTTGTTAGTGATCTCATCCCTAGTGTATAGGATGCCCTGGAGGAGAGAATTTCCACAAAGCAGATAGAAGTGGTGCTCTGGAACTAGTTGGCCAGCAAACTGCAGACAGAAAAAGCAACGTTGAGATGTTTTTTTCTGGACAAAAAATAAACTTGTGTTGTTTTATCTCTAAGATCTTCAAGGCTAACCACTTGGAAGATAAAATTAATGTAATAGAGAAACGGCCTGAATTATTAACATCTGCAGACTTGGAGGGTAAAAAGGTGAGTAATGAGAGTTCACAGTAAGGGCACAGCGCTCGATGGCCTGAGCTGTCCCCTCTCTTCTCCAGTCTCATGGAGGGTCCCTGTGGAACTCACAGCTAGGAAGTGGCCACTGTGGAGGGTGTGAGGAGGGATGGCAGAGATGACCGCTGAGCAGACACTTGCACTGCTCTGAACCCTGGCTCATCTCTGCTCCTTGAAGCGAGGGCAGCCAGCTCTTTCGGGAACAACAGCAGCTCACTGTGTCCTCCTCCCTGTTCCCTTCACAGCGCCCCTGTGCGCTTCACCTTCCTGTTCACCCCCCGCCGCACTCAGGCCGGCTTCGTCCCCAGCGGGTGCCTCCCACCTCTTAGTAACCTCTTATAACTAAACAGTCTCCCGCATGCTTCCTCTCACCAGGCCCCTGGACCCTACGACCCAGGGCCCTCTCTCTCCTTAACACACTACTTTGTAGGTTTTTAAGAACCTCTTCTAGGTTTTCTTCTTATTTTTCCAGTTCATTCCTCCCAGTCCTTCATGGGTCTCTCTCTCTCTTCACTGATCCTTCCCGGAAGTTCTTGGTGCTCCCTCCTTATCTGTCCTCTCTGTGACTCCTCTCCAGTGATGACATCCTTTTCTACATGGGAATCTGTGAGGGACAAATGTGTCTCCAAGTGTCAACTGGGTGTCTTTCCTCACATGTCCCACAGGCCCTTAAAGCTGGAACCTGTCACCTTTCTTGCCAACTTTTTGCACAGATTTTTTGAGATATAATTGACATACCATCAGCTCAACCCATGTCAAGAGTACAATTTAATGATTTTTTTTTTAGTAAATTTATAGAGTTGCACAACTATCACACAATCTAGTTTTACAACATTTTCTTCACCCAGCCCCCAGCCCCAGGCAATGACTGATCTCGTTTTTGTCTATAAACTTGTCATTTCTGGGCATTTCATATAAGTGGAATAATATAATATATGGTCTTTTCTGTTGGGCATGTTTTTAAGGTTCATCCATGTTGTAGAATGTGTCAGCATTTTGTTCTCTTTTTTGTTGTTAATCCTTATCTGAGGATATTTTTTTGCTTTGATTTTTAGAGAGAGTGGAAGGGAGGAACGGAGGGGAAAAGAGAGAGACATCGATGTGAGAGATACACATCAATTGGTTTGCCTTCTGCATTTGCCCTGACCAGGGCTGGGGATGGAACCCGCAACCCAGGTACATGCCCTTAACTGGGGATTGAACCCACCACCCTTTGGTGTGCGGGCTGAGGCTCTAATGACGGAGCCATACTGGCCAGGGCAGTATTTTGTTCCTTTTTAATTCTGATTGGCACCCCATTGTATGACTCTGCCACAGTTTGTGCATCCATTCCCTTGTTAGGGGTATTTGTATTGTTTCCAGGTTTTGGCTGTTTCAGCGCTGCTGTGAACACTGGTACCTAAGTCTTTGTGAGGATACGTGTTTTCAGCTGCCTAGGCTTAGAATTGGTGGTTCATAAGGTATTTCTGTTTTAACTTTTTAAGAAACTGCCACACTTGTCCAAAGTGGCCGTACCATTTTACATCTCCAGTCATGCATGAGGGTCCCAGTGTCTCTGTATCTTTACCAACACTTGTTGTCTGTTGTTTTTATGGCCATTGAATGGCTGTGCAGTGATGTCTCATGGTTTTGATATGTGTTTGCCAAATGCCTAATGATGTTGAGCACCTTTTTACGTGCTCATTTACTCTATATTTAGTTAAATATCTACTCAGATCTTTTATCCATGTCCCCCTTATGCCTTTTTTTTAAAGAACAATTTATGATCCGTTTAAAACACACACTTAAGTGATTTATTATATTCATAAGGTTGTGCAACATTCACCCCAATCAACTTTAGAACATTTTTATCCCCCCCAAAAGGAGACCCTTTGCCCATTAACAGTCACTCCCCATTTGCCACCAATCCTCCCAGCCCTAGGCAACCACTAATGTACTTTTTGTCTGTATCAATGGCCATTTCTGGACATTTCATGTAAATGGAGTCATGCCATACGTGATCCCTTTGTGACTGCCTTATTTCAAGATTCATACACATTGTAGCATAAACCCGTACTTCATTTCTTTTTACTGCTGGGTAATAGTCCATTGTATGGATTGGGGAATACCACATTTTGTTTTTCTGTTTATCAGTTGATGGACATTTGGGTTGTTTCTACTTTTTTGGCTATTATGAATGCTGCTATGAACATGCATATACAAATTGCTCTTTTTCCCCCTCATTGATGAGGATTAAAAAGGCATTTAAATTCTGTAAGCCATTGGCATGGTGCACTGGCTAGATTCCAGGCCACTGGGGTGGTGATTAGAAGTGGTGAGCGGGGCATTCTTGCCTTGTTCCCAATGCTGGGGGTGGGGAGCACTCAGGACCAACACTTCTCTGTCTTCAGTGTCTTCCTTCTGCATCTCTGTCACCTCAGCCAGAAACCCCGACATCTTGGACTGGTGCCCTGTCTCATCAGCATCTGCCACGTCTTGGTCTCCCTTTTGCACACTCCCCACTCCTCATAGTACTCACCCAAGTCCCCTTCTGTCCCCGCTCCAGCTGCAGGTGGTGTCCTCATAGGCTTCGTGGATGTCAGAGGGCTCTTTCTAAAACACATCCCTTCTCTGATTAAAGCTTTTAGTGGCCCCGTCTTGCCTCCTTGGCACAGTCCAGTCCCCTTAACCTGTCATCAGTTGCCTTTGGGTGACCTGGCTCCTCTCCCCCTCTCTACTTCTCTGGCCTCACCCTTTACCACCCTGCCCTGTGTGCTCATCTGGCGAGCTCCTGAGAGGGCCTCCTCTCCCACCATATGTGCCTCTGTCCGTCCACTGTCTGGATTCTCCTCTCCTTTGCTTTTCGGACTCCTACTCATGTGTTTCATGCCTGCTTCATGTACTCAGCACATGTGTACTGACCATCTGCTGTGGGCCCGGCACTTTGCTCAGTGCTGGGGTTACTGTGCTGCCAGTGTCCCCATTTCCATGGTGCTCAGAGCCTCCTGAGAGAGATGGAAAACACTGAAAATAAATTGTCCAGATAAGCTTTGAGTGGAGATGTCCAGGGCCATCCTGGAGGCCCTTCCTGATGCTCTTACCTCTGAGGTCCTCCACGTGCCCCTTCCCTGCCTCTGTCATAGCCTGTCGCTCTCCGCGAGGACAGTCCCAGCTTCACCGGCTCCCTCTTCCATTCCCTCCTGAGGGTGGGGCTTATTTCTGTTTTTCATCTCTGTATCCTTACGGGCAGGTGTGGACCTGGCACACTTCTTTGTTGACTGGGTGAGTGGCCAGTCACTGGCACTCTCTGGGTGGCTCACCCTCTGGGTGAGCAAATGAATGGCCTGTTGCTTCCATGTACCCGTGAAACTTGTGACCTGTGTTTCTTTTCAGAAGAGTCCCTCTGATGTCTTGGTTCTGTTTCTTGCTCTGATCTCCAGGTCTCTCTCCTGCTGGGTGAGCCATTCTTTACCACCAGCCTGTTGCCATGGCACAATCTGTACTTCTGGTATGTGCGGACTGCCCTGGACCAGCACTTGGGGCCTGGCGCTGTGGTGATGCCCCAGGCTGCCTCGCTGCACGCTGTGGTCGTGGAGTTCAGGGTAGGCCACCCAGAGGTTTTTGCAGACGGGATGGGGGTACCTTGCTTTCTTGCAAAGACTTGGGTTTAGATGGTGGTCCTCAGGTCTGTGTGATTTGGCCTCTGCTTTTCTGTTTCAGCACCTGCAGGGCTGAATAGAAGACGCCTGTCTTTTTTTAAATGCGGTAATTTGACATATGAAATGGAATTGGCTGTGTGTTGTCATTGTACAGTATGGCTTATCAGAATAATTAAAATACATAAATTAAGAGTTTCAGAAGACGTGCTGAGCAGCTTGCTCTGCTCTCATTAAGAGTCCAGGCTGCACTTGTTAAAAGCCTTTTGAGACGGGAGAGTCACCTTTATGTGAGAAAAAATTGAAAAGCTTCATTTTAATTTTCTCATCAAAGCAGAGCCACAGTCACACAGTCATTTTGGGAAAGGCATTTTTATTAAAAGGATTTTAAAATGCTTTTAACGCGAAATGTCGAGTGAACCTCATTTGATATTTCTTTGATAAGAATGGCTTTGTCCATTGGTAGCTGAGTGACCCCATCACTTACTTTCTGGGTATTTCTTCTGTTATTTTTTTACCTGATGAGATTTCCACATGAATTCTGGTGTTCATGGCCAAAGAAGGAATGTGGAGAGCGATGCTCGTCTCCAGGCAAAAATCCAGGAGAAGGACACAAAGGTGACTGGTCTGAGGGCTTCTGGTCTCCTCCCTCCTGCTGTTCTCATGCTGTTTATTGGTACAGAGCCTTATAGATTTTTTTCCTGAAGAAAATGGTATTCAGGATGGACAGAGAGCAAGAAACCCTAGCCCAGTAGCTCTGGCCAGTTGTCTCCTTGTGGGAGAGGACTTGGGTCATGTCACAGAATTGTCCTCAATTTTGGGGGCTCTCTTCTAGGCCCCCAACCTTGGGTGTATCTCCTAGGCATGTGAAAACAGCACGATGTGCCTAAGGTTTGGGGCTGGGGACACCCCAGCTTGACGTCACTGACCCTCTTTATCTTGTTGCCACACTTCCCTGTGGCCCCTGTGGGTGCAGGCATCGGGGTTCCCTGGCGGGTGGGTGTCAGTGAAGACTGTGCCTTCCTCGTAGGACCTGTGGCGGATCCGGAGCCCCTGTGGCGACTGTGAAGGCTTTGATGTGCACATCATGGATGACATGATTAAGGTAGATGGGGCTGCAGCTCCCACCCACAGTGTTCCTCCCACCCACTCCACATCACCACAGGCCTCTGACAGGGACGTCTGGCTTCTGTGGAGAGACATGGGTTGGGTAGTGTGAGCAGCAGCTCTTCTGTTGGGGCCGGGCGTATTTATTCTGTTTGGCTCGTCATGAGCATTAGTCTGAGAGCCATTGTGTCTCAGGGTCTAGTACCAGGCCATTCTTGGCCCTGTGCTGTAACCCCTGAATCAGAACCGGTTGCCTCCCATACATGCCCTGCCCAGGGATTGAACCCACAATCTAGGTATGTGCGCTGATTGGGAATTGAACTAAAACCTTTCGTTGTAGGGATAATGCTCTAACCGCCCAGGGCTCTGTTCACATTTTTCTACAATGATTGTGGATTGTTCACATAAATATATTTTTTGAATAAATCTACCAGATACTTTCAGTTTGCCTGCCCCTCCACAGTTAACCACTGACTGTTCCATGCTTCTAGAAATCTTCTTTGTGCTGTGTCACTGCACACTCTAGCCGCCTCTGACCACTTCTTAGGCTCCTTCTTGGCCTCTCCCATCCTTTCCATCCCCTAAACTGTCATGTGTTCTAGGTCTCCCTCAGGCCCCTTTCCTTACCAGTCCCCTGCCCCCTCTCTGTTGCAGGATAATGTTTGCATCTGTCCTGAGCTCAGACCAAATAGCTAAGAGCAGTGTACCCTCCACTGAGATGTCCTCAGGCACTCTGACCTTGATGCTTCCAAATTCACATGCTCTTTCCCCATCCCCAGCCTGTCTTCTTCCAGGGATCCCATCCTCGGCTTGCCACCACCTCATACCCAGATACCAAGCACTGGGCTCAGGGCCTGGGCATCCTCCCAGGCAAGTCCTCGCCTTCACTTGTACTTGGTCATCAGGTTCCATAACCATCAGGTCATCAGTGAGTCCCAAATCCAGTTTTCTTTCCCTGCTGCTGCTCTGGTCCGGGCCACTTCCTCTTGTCTGTGACCATGTAGCCTCCTGCCTACCCCTGTCCCTTCCCCCTGCAGAGTCACCCCTTCAGAGTCACTGACCCCTGCTGCTAGGCATGCTCTTTCCTCAGTTTTGTCCACTCCTTGCACCCAACTCCCGTGTGACCTTAGGAGGCAGCTCTGAGGTCACCCCTCCAGGCAGCTCTCTTGCCCAGCCCTGTCTCTGCAGGAGTCAGCACTCCTTGGCACCAGGGTTGCTTGTCTCTGCGTTGTCTAGACTGGGATCCTCATGTCGGGTGATCTGTCAGTTGTAGTGCTTAGTAAGGGCCACCTAACGGGCGAGTGTCCAAGCACCAGGTGTTGTCGTCAGTGTAGACATTTGGTCCTCAAAGTAGCTTGTGAGATAAGCATTGTCATCCCATTTTGAAAAGGGAGAAAGTGAGGCTTAGAGAGGTGAAGTGACTTGCTGGGGAGACAGCTCATGAATGTCCAGGGAACAAGAAGCCATGGTCTGTGAGGACCCACTGCCCCATGAGACTGTGGCATTTACCCTGAGGGACTGGACCATGGAGGCGAGGGGCCACTGGCATGGACCCTGGAGGTGGGGACATGAGCCCCTTGCCTCCTGGGCATCCTGGTCCTGTCTCTGCAGAACCTCAAATCTCCTTCCCTTCTCAGCATGCCTTGGACTTTAGGGAGAGCAAGGAGGCTGAGCCCCACCCGCTGTGGGAGTACCCATGCCGCAGCCTCTCCGAGCCGCAGCAGATCCTGACCTTTGATTTTCAGCAGCCAGTCCCCCCGCAGTCTGTCCGTGCTGAGGGCTCCATTGAGCTGAGGAGGTGAGTGTTGGCTCCTGAGTGGGAGTGTTGGGGAAGGAAATAAGGGGGGGCGGGGAGTGCCTGCTTTCTGTCTAGCAGTTACTGCCCATGTGGCTAACGACTTGATGGCCTTCCTGTCTCAGCCTTGCCCTTCTTGGTCTAAAGTGGCCCTGAGTGTAGTCCCCACAGCCTCTGGGTAGGAGGTGGTGCCCAAGTGGGGTTTGCTTTTCCCTCTGCATCTCAGGCTCCCTTTGAGCTAACAGCATGTTGGATCACAGCTGCAGAGAAATGTGAATTTGGTTGCTATGGTTACCCATTGGACCATTTTTCTCCTGGGAACTAAAGCAGGTTAGGAATTGGTGAGGGCACTCACTGTGAGGCATGGTCAGGCCCACCCAGCTCCAGCTCCCTTCATGGGAGGAGCTGCTGCTCCCAGAGGAAGAGCCCCCTGGGTGGAGCCCTGAGCCCAGGGCCCTTTGGGGCTCCTCTGATGAGGGGAGGCAGGCAGAGACCATCGGCCTGCCATCCAGGGTATCAGGAGGGTTCTTCCAGCATGCGGTGCCAGGGCTGTGCTCTGAGCCTCTGGACCAAGCCTTTCTGTGACCGCAGGCTAAGGAGGCTGGTCCTGTGGCTGACCTGCCCTGCCCCAGGCTTACCCAGTACGTGGCCAGGCTGTGAGGAGTGAGGGGGCTTTGGGTTGTGGCTCTTCTTGTTCAGCATTTTGCTGAGTGGTTTTTAGTCAGGCGGAGTGTCAAGAGCCTCCTGACTGGGCAGGTGGAAGTGGGGAAGAAGCAGAGGTTTCTGGAAAGCAGAGGGGAGCCATGGCCATGCTCACCATCTCTTGTGTGCTGTTTCTGTTTGACCAAACATCCCTCTCCCCCAGGCCTGGGAGGAGCCACGGGGCTGTCCTGTGGATGGAATACCACCTGACCCCAGACAGCACCATCAGCACCGGCCTGCTGAAGCCTGCAGAGGACAAGGTAGTGCTGTGCACACGGGCCCAGAGTGGCTGACCCTGAGAGCCAGTCCTGTTGTGGGGGCTGCACCACCACTGTGGTCTGGGTGTTCCTGGGACACGGTCAGCCAGCTGGGAACCTGGTCTGAGCAGCAGCTTCCCACTGCGAGCTTTTAGCAGGGGAGGCTGGCCAGAGAGGGCTTAGCTGCTGGCCACCCTCACCACCTTCTGCTTCTCCTGCTGCAGGGATACTGTTGCTGGAACCCACACTGCAAACAGGCCGTGTACTTCTTCAGCACCATGCTGGACCCCCGAGCACCCCTGGGAGGCCCGCAGACAGTCAGCTACACTGTGGAGTTCCAACCCCTCACTGGAGATGTCACCATGGATTTCACACTCTCTGATACCCTGAGTGATGGGCGCTGACCCTCACTTAAGAAATAAAGTGGCCCAAGAGGCTCTGGGCTCTGAATGGTGTGGCTTTCTGGGAAGGAAGTTGAAGGTGCTTCTCCTTTCAGGCCCCTGCTCAGTTTCTGGGTATGGAGACCTCGTCCCTTTTTCATTATCACACTGCTGGCTCCTCGCTCCACGCGTGGCAGGCAGCATGGGCTGCTGGCTGAATTTGAAGCCGAGAAGGTGGTAGGGAGCCCACTTTGCAGTGGTCCCGATGTGCTCAGAAAGCTCTAAGGCTTCAGAACCACTTTTCTGGGCCTCGTGCTGAGGCGGCTGGGCTGCCCGTGGTGGTCGCCAGCCTGGCCTGTGTGCTGGGACTTCTGCCTGGGTCTGGCTAGGAGGGGCTTCCAGGGGCCGAGATGCGGACTCATGGCTGGGCTGAGGACCCGGCTCTGGCCCTGTCACTCGGTGGGTGATGTCACCAGGCCACATTCCTGAGCATTTGGCTTTAGTGTGCAGTGCCAGCAGGTGGCCAAAACCTGACAACGGACACCAGGCTGCTGTTCGGAAGACAGGGAGGAGGCTGTTCCAAAGCAGTTCCTGAGATGCAGATCCAGGAAACCAGCCCCCAGGAGAGGGAGCCAAGAGGTACAACCCTTTCCGTGTGCCCCCCCCCCCGCTTTCCTGTGCCTCCCACCACCTCAGAAGTCCGGGGCAGATGAGTCCACTGCTTCTCCCCCTGACCCTCAGAATGCCCTTTTGCTGTTTACCTCCTGCCCTGGGGTTGGAGTCCGAGTGGGCCCGGCCCCAGCTTGTCGCTGAAATAAGTGGAGAACACCAGCCTTGAGCCTCACAGTTTTATTTTCTCCTTGTGATCCATCCTTCCTTTCAGCACCAGTAAAGGAGAAAAACACCTCTCTTTTCAAAATATTTTATCAGGTGAAAGATTGCTTTTCTTCTAGGGAAGAATCGTCTGGATATATATTTGATAATGTTTTTACCAAAACCTTAGGTGTGCTTACCATATAAAACCCCTAATGTCCCATGAGGATACAATACAGAAAAAAATACAGAAATTAAAAAAGTCTTTTTTTCTTTTTTAAAACAGTATTTCTAAATCTCAGCAAGTTAATACAATAGTTAAAAAGCATCAAGATTAATATTCATACTTAAAACTTAAGGTGGTTTGGACAAATGAAAATGACCATTTCCTTCCCAAGCTGACTCTGCCTCCTGGCTTCTCTGGAGGAGGCCGGGCCCGGGGCAGATGCAGGAACTTGGTTGGGGATTTGGGTAACCCCTCTGTCTGCCCCTCCCAGGCCAAACACACAGAATATGAGATCCTGGCAATGTTTCTTTTCTTTCCTTTTTAAAAATTAAAATGGAAAAGTCTGGCTTGTGCACGGCCCCGGGAGTCCACAGGCTTCAAGAAACGTGTGGTTGGGTGATGGCGGCCTCGGCACTGAGGCCACATCAGGGAGTTGCTAGGGCAGCTGGGAGGTGGTACGCCAGGGCCGGCTGCAGAGGCGACCTGGTTAGGACAGGAAGTGACTGAGGCACAGGGAGGTATGACTTGCCTAAGGCCGCCCTGTGAGAAGAGAGAAGCATGTGCCCCTGCACAGTGGCCCCCATCCGGCTGCCCTGGAAGGGAAGCAGCCCCTCTGAGGGCTGGGCGCCATGAGGTTTCTCTGCTTCAGGAGCCCTAGCCTGTCTCCCCTGTGCTCCTGGGCACACAGCCGAGCTGTAGCCTGGGGTCCTTGGCTCAGGACCCACCACCTAGGCATTGTGCCTGCCCAGTAGGGCCCTGCCTGTCTGTGTGAGTAGATTCCTGGCTGCTCCTGCGAGTGAGGGGCCCTCTGACCCCACAAAGCCTGGCTAAGACTCGGAAAGCCAAGCCCTTGGAGGAGGGGCACAGCAGAGCTCAGGTGGGACTGTTCTCATGGCTCTGGACTCCAGGGGCAGGGCTGGGAAGTATCGAAGCCCTCAGCTCTGCCACTGCCCTGGCCAGGTGTGTTCTGACAAGCCAGTGCCACGGTGGGTATAGCTTGTCCTCTCCCAGCACAGGACCTGACCTCTGGGTGGCTGCTTGGACCCCTCTTGGTCCCTCTTGCAGCTCAGTGGGTGACAAGGCACAGTGTCAACACACCGACACCAGAGGGTCCTGGGCAAAGCTGGCTTCAAGCTAGGTGGGCACAGGTCAGGGCACTGGGAGGAGGGGAGATAAGTGGGTGTTGGCAAGAACAGTCCCCTGAGCTGGGGGAGCTTCACACCTGGAAATGGACACAGCCTTCTCTGTGTGACTGTAGGGAGCGTCCCCAGGTGTTTATAAAGGCAGGTGGACGGAGGCAGTACTGCCATGGGGTGATGAGCTGCAGGCCTCACCTATAGGCTTTGCCACGCCCAGTGCCTGGGTGCCTGGGACTGGCCCTGGGCACCTAGTGGCAGAGCGGGCATCTATGTGCCTGGATGCCAACCAGTACCACTCCTTGCCCTGTGCAAGCAATGGCCCCTGACCTTACCACTGCAGCCTGCCCACTGGTGAGGGGTGGGGCAGGTCGCCCTCTGCACTTTGGCCCCAGGGTCACTTTTGAGGGTGAGTCTGGGGGACAGAGTTGCAGCCCTACCCAGAGGCAGGCGGACAGTTCCTGAGTTCCTCCAGCATATGGATGGGGCAGTCCCCAGGGAAGGATTGGTCCCAAACCAGAAGGGTGTCTGGAGGAGAGGGGATCAGGCAGAAAGAGGAGGTGTTGGTTTTGGCAGAAGAGAAGCTACACATTTATCATTTTTAAAACCAGCAGCGCCCTTCCCACTGTATCCGGGAGCTCCCCTCTTCCCTGGAGAAGTGGTGCTCTCTCCTTAACTTCCTGTTTCCACTTAGCGTGGGTCCCAGGCCAGGAGGGGTGCCTGTCTCAGGAAGAGCAGCGTTCTCCCTTGCAGCTTGCAGACCCTCTAAAGTGAAGGGTTGTTTCTGGTGTTGACTCTTTCTGTTTTTCTTTTTAAAATGTAATCGCCCTTGAATGCGAGACCCTGGGAAGAGCCCGGGCTTGTGGTGACTGGACACAGCCCTCACGGTCCCTGCTCATGAGCCGACCCAGCTGCAGGCTGCGCGCTGGCGGCCCTGTGCCCAGGAATGCTTCTTTGGCTGGTTCTGATTGTGTTTGGAGTTTGGCCTTGGGTGAGGCCTGAGCAAGGGGTCTGTGTGACTATGGTGTGGCACATGGCATGCGGGCAGCGTGCATGCGAGGGTGCAGGCATGCGAGACAACATGACAGCAGACAGAAATAATGAACCCTGGACGAAGCTTGAGAAAAGATACAAAGAGTACAGAAACCCGGTTCTCATACTAACCCACGGGTTACAAACTAGGTTGTGCTGTAGATTTGTAGAAAAATCACGTTTTGAAAGAATGGCACTGGTTGGGTAGCTAGGGCTCCTCGGGCTGACCTGACTCCTGTTCGCAGCTAGTGCCCAGACGTGCAGGGCAGCGCTGGTTGCAGCTCCCCCGGGGATGACCTCGGCTCCCCCAGCCCCTGCCCTCTCCCTGGCACTGCTGCTGGAGGGGACATGGCCAGAAAGGGGCTTTGGCTCAAAGGACCAGCAGAGGCCAGGCTGCTGTGATGACTTGGCTGGTCTACGCCTCCTCATCCCCGGTAGACACCATTAACCGCATGGCCACTGGGAGGTGGTCGGTCAGGCCGGACAGCTGGGTGATGAAACTGAATTCTTCCACCTCCTGGGGTTGGGGGAAGAGAAGCATCCTGATTAGACCCAAAGGACACCATGCAGAGGCAAGGGTGGGGCCTGGGCTGGGGCCGGTGGGTCTTCCTAAGGGCAGAGGGGTGGGAGGGTCCCGAGGGCCCCACAGGTCTCTTGGACTGGCAGGCCTCACTGTCAGAGGAGAGCTCAGTGCTGTTGAGGGGTACAGGGCTCAGGGTCCCCTATCTATGGGCATGGCCTGGCTGCCCAACCCCAGACTCACAGCCTTCCAGTCCGGGCACAGCCCCTCCTCCGCATACAGCATGTAGTCGATGCGCCTGCCGTTGCCCTTCAGCACGTCCTTGCGTCCCTTCTGGCCTGCCCCCGAGTTCTTGCTGATGGGGAAGGCGAGGTACTCCCGGCGCCCCTCCTCACTCTCCAAGACCCTGCTCATGCAAACAGGAGGCAAGCTGAGCCCCTGCCCCTGCCCCAGGCCCCAAGTCCTGAGTGTGGAGCCAGGTTCTCATCCCGAGAGAAGCAGGTCAGACCGCACCCCTGTGTTTAACAGCTGTCTTCCTTGTGGGCCCCAAAAAGGAGGGAGGGAAACTGAGTCTGAGGCTGCACGTTCCTGACAGAAACTATCCTGGAACGCTCCATGTCTTCCTCAGGCTGGCCAGCACTCGCTTTCTCTTTCTGAGCTGGGAGTTCGGCTGTGGCTACAGCTTGGACCCTGTGCAGCCCAGAGACTGTGCCTGAGTTGGGGACAGAACTGCCTGTCCCCTCTGCAGAATAGGGTTCTGCTCTGAGCCAGTAGGGTCCCCTTTGGGGGAACTTGATCTTTACAGTGAACCTCAGGGACCCTTCTCGGGAAGACCCCAGAACCCCATGACTTATTTCAGGTCCAGGGGGTGGTGGGGAGCTAGGAGAGCAGCCTGGCCCCATCCCAGGATTGGACTCTAGTGTCAGTCTGCCCCTGAGCAGCTGTGCCAAACCTCAGAGCTTCCACTTCCTCTGACACAAGAATGATGGCTGGGGGCCCCAGGACCAGGGGACCAGGAGTGCCAAGAAAGTAATAACGGATGTGACTATCATCCTGTTCCTCAGAGGAAGGAAAACCAGATGGGTGCTTAAGTGCTAGCCAAGGTTCTACAGGGAGACCAGGGTGCTCGGGTGGGGTGTTAACACCCTGAATTCCGGGTCTCCTGACTCCCTGTCTGCCATCTGTCCTGCCAGGTTTCCTGCAGAGTCTGAGCACCCGTGGGCAGGAGCCTTCATGGGAGACTGTCGCAGAGGCAGCTGCAGGCCGATGTCAGGGGCAGAGTGGCAGCCACTGAGAGACCCTGGCTGGGTAGAAGGGGCACCTGGACAGGCACAGCCAGCATTGAGATAAATACACTAATGAATGCAGAACATTGGTACCTCTTGGAAATATAATCCATTACTGTCCTTTGCCTTGGATAATTAATTCCAGCATCAGCGATCTGCGCGTTACTGATAGTCATTTTTTAATCATCAGCTCATAAAAAGATAATTTTCTCGGCATAGGATGATGTTTCAAATTTAGTCTGTAATCTAATTAATTGGCTCAAATTAGCTGCAAGGAGCCATTGCCGTGACTCTGTGCAGTCTCGGGCTGTGAATTATAAATTGGTTCTGCCGCTGGCTTCTCGAACGTGTCCTTTATGGAAGTGTCATTGGGTTCAAGAATGAAATTTGGTTGCAATGGAACTGTCTCTACTTTGAAAATAACTGGCTTTCTAGCATGTTAGCTTTGCTTGTATTTTCATTTGCCTGATTGGTGGCGAACAGTCGCTGGACTCCCTGGAGCGGGTGTCATCCCCAGGGCTCTCTGGCAGCCGTCGTCAGCCTTGCCCTGGAAAATTCTGGTCCCTTTTCCTTTGCCTGGCAGGGCCCCAAGGCAGACTCCCAAGGCAGACAGGGGTTGGAATTGGACTGGCTCTTTTAGAGCGAGCCAGGCTGCAGGCCGGGGAAACACCGCCTCAGGACCCCAGGCCTACTTTGGGGCTTCTCCGTAAGGCTGGTCCCTCCGGCAAGAATGCCTCCAGGGCCTCCACCCACCCCAGCTCTGTCCCTGAGGCTCTCACGGGCTTCCTTCTCTCTCTGCCCTGATTATAGCCATCCCCCCCAAAAGTGAGGCAGGGCGCGCCTGGCCCCACCACAGCGGGGTGCTTACTTTTGTAGGTTGTCAGGGGAGCTCACATCCTCATCGTTGATGCCATCCTGGTCCAGCATGGTACCTGCGGACGAGGGGTGAGAGCAGTCACTGCAGGTAGGACCCAGCCAGCCTCCAGGAGGCATCTGCCAGCCTGGGTGTCCCAAATCCCCCAGCACCGGGGTCTTGGGAGCAAGTCCTGGAGGTCCCTGTAGGAAGCACGTGGGGAGCCCAGGCTTGGTGCAGTGTCAGGTCTCAGCATGGTGGGCTCAGAACCCGGGAGTGCCCCTCCCCTGCCCCAGTTCCCCTCTACCCACATTGCCTGCCCCCAGCGCCAGCTCACCAATCGCCCATGGCTTCTCCTCGCCAGGCCCCAGGCGGCAGGGGTCCTTGTAGCGTGTAAACAGGGAGTGCTGCTGCTCCAGCTTGTCGTCTGCAGGGAGGGAGGGAGGCGGGCTCAGAGAGGGAGGTGACCCACCCTGCGTTCTGGTTTGTCCTGCTAACTCATGAAGCTAGAGGGCCTTTCTGAGACCCTGGAGAGGAAGGACAGGTCACTGCGTGGGCCTGACTGGATGGAGCCCCTCCTGACAGCCTCTTCCTATATGTGCTGGCTCCCCACCCTCACTCAGATCTGAGGAGCACCCAGCATTTGGAGCTGGCATCAGGCATGTGACAAATGAGGGGTCACCGGGCTGCAGTAGAGGGGATGTGTTACATGGTGAGTGCCTTTCTTCCCACAAACCTTTGAGTTGCCACTCTGGGGATGCCTTCCTGGTCGTGAAGAAACAGCCGTCAGCAGGTGAAGGCACCGCCCTGTGCACCCTGAGGGTTAGGGCCATGCCACTCACCCATCCTCTGTTTCTGCTGGGGCTGTGGCTAGAGTGGAAGGAGCCCGGGAGCCCAGGCTTGGGGGAAGCTCAGAGCTGCCCCAGTTCCCAGGAGGTCCCTGGGATGAGCATGTTCATCAGATTCACAGATCAGATATTTAAATCAGTTGTTTGAAATTTCACCCATGATGAACTTGAAGTCTAATGGTGTAAGGCATGATTTGTAGGGTTCAATTCCCAGTCCCACCACTTCACTGGCGGTGTGACCTTGGACTAGTTACTCCACCTCCCGAGGTCTCAGCTTCCTCTTCCATACCATATGGGTAAATACAGTGCCCACTCTTGGGGTTGTTATGAGACTTAACTGGCACAGGTGGCTCATGACCAACCATTAGAATTGTGCCTGATGCAAAGTAAGGGCTGAATAAAGACCTGATGAGTGTATTAGCTGACTCGTCCTCAGTCTGAATTTCAGAGGCTCCCAGCCTTCCCTTCACAGGTTCGTTTTTAGGGCATCTCGTCTCCAGCAAGGAGGCTTCTGAGCTTTCTAGGCAGAGTGTGGGTGCTTCTCATTCCAGGATTTCTAGGGGGCAGAGAAATCGTCGTCTTGCTGACATCCCACCCACATGCTCACAAGGAGCAGGAAGTTCTTCAAGCTGCCTAACTGTGTTGCTAGCTGTGACTGGAACCCCCACCCTCCCCCAGGAGCCAACCTGAATGGGGAGGAACCCAGCCTCACCGGAGGAGCAGTTGTCAAAGTTCAAATCTCCGCAGACGATGTCAAACGCCACCAGCTCCTCGGGGTTGGCTGTGCTGGACGAGGAGGTAGATTTTCGGAAATCAGCCAGCCATTCCAGAAGCATGTCCAGCTGCTCGCACCGGATGGCGCTGTCTTCTGCAGAGCAGAACCACAGAAACCCGATGACGAAGCTGCAGCCAGGCCCTGGGGAAAGATCCTCCACCCCCAGATAAGTGCGGGCCGCCAGACCCTACCTTCCGGGGCGTGCAGGTGTGTACAGGTGATGTACCCGACGATTCTTTGGTCCTGAGGTGTGCTTCCCACCTGCACCTGTGGAGTAGGAGGTGAGGTGTCGGTGGGGAAGTCTAAGTAGTCATTGCTCTAAGCACAAAGGGACACTGACACCCCCCCCCGCCCATCACCACCAGGTGAGATCCTTACAGGCCAACTCTGTTGGCTTCTGGCTAGACTTGGGCCCAGGTAGGAATAGCACATGTCCTGTTTCCAGAATCTCCTGGTTTAGTGTGTGAGGCAGATACATAAAGAAATGGCAGCCTACAGCATGGTGAGTGCCACCTGGCCATTCATGTAGGCTTTACAGGACAAATGCAGAAATAATCCCAAATTTCCAATCCAGACCCCTGCTTTCTGCTGGTGACCAGAGTGTGCCGGCCTCACAGTTCCCTGTTCACTCCTGTCTGGTGCCTCTTCCCTCTTTCCCGTAGTCAAACCCTAGGCCTGATCACACCCTACAGCCCATCCTTCTGAAGTCTAAGGTGGCTGTCTCTCAGATTTGGCTCAGCCGCAAAGCTGACACCCAGAGGCCTCGGGTGCTGCTTTCTGCTCTCTCTCCCCAGTCTGCCCTCTGGCTTCGTGAGAAGTCACGTCATCTGCTCTTAGTCCCCCCAGTCTGGGTGATAGTGGTGGCTTGTGTCTCTGTGGCACTTGTGTCACAGGCTGGTCCTAGGTGCCCCATGGCCTCCATCCCAAATCCAGTCCTCCTTCCACTGCCGCTCCACTCTCCCCACACCTCAGTCCACGCCTCCTGTTCACCCCCCAACCCCCCGCTTCACGAGATGGAGTACCCAGAGGAGTAGGGCCAGCGGCACCTCCCGACTCTGTGCCCAACCACAGAGGACCCTGGCAGGCTGTCTCCACAGGTTGGTGTAATGATAACAAGCATCTCAATGTACATCACAAACAACTCGAAATGGCCCCCATGGTGACCTGATGGAAGCCTGAGCCCTTGTTAGGAGCTGTGGAGAGAGGTGAGGGGCGGCCACCCAGCCTGCTGTCTCTCCCAGGCCCTCCCCGCAGCTCAGCTGGTTGAGGCTGAAACGGGTGAGTCCCTCCCAGGCACGCTCCCCAGGACCATCTGTGGGCACCTTTGCCTAGAGGCCTCTGGTTGACTGGCCTTCCTCTTGCCTGGAGCTTCTGTCTTCCCCAAAGTTCACCCATCCATTCTTGATCGGTTTTCAATGATGACGAGACCCGGGACCCTAGAAACTGTCCCAGGAAGGTGACGTAGAGGCCAGGTCTACAGGTCGTGCAGCAGCAGGGTGGGTGCACCTGGCATCCACCAAGAACAGCCCTGCCCATCCTGCAGCTCAGAGTGGCCTGAACTTGCCGCTACCACTGCCATGTCACGGTCCTCTGAGAGCCTCCAAGGCTGCCATCTCTGCTGTCAAAGTCAGGTTGGCATTAATCTCCATATGGACTTATGTGTCATCACACACCCTACGCTTTCTGCAGCTCCTCATCCCCTTTCCCAGCCAGATGGAGACACATCTTTTACCAGCGCCCTCGGGATACATGTCTGGTTATTTGATAGTGGGCCATACAGCCTGGATTTGGAGCTTTTTATAAACTCACGTTCAACGGCCACTTCTTGCCTGTATTCCAGACTCAGGCCTCGGTCTAAAATTCCCTGCACTTTTGAAACAGCTCAAGAAATCCCATACCACTGATGTGTCCTGTTGCAAAAACACAATCCAGTTTTAAAGCCATGATGCCCCATGTAAGGCCACACGGTGGCGCTCTTGCCCCTGTGTTCCTTGGGCAATGACTGCCTGTTCCCTCTTCAATAATAATACTCCTGCTGTGAGCACTCCTGCTTAGTGCTTCTACATCTGTGAGGATTATACTAAAATTATACCATAATTGGCCAGGGCACGAGGCGCTGATGGCTGAGGCCAGTTCAGATCAGTTTGTTGCCCCCTCCCAGTTTTTCCTTGAGCTCTGCACTGCTTCCTGAGCTCCTGGTGACAGGCTTTTTGCCGGCTTAAAGCGTCATCCCCCTCACTCCTTCAGCACTTAGTGCATCTGCCTGTGCTGAGTCCTGGGCAGGGACAGAACAGGTGCAGAGAGGCACCACTCAGCCCTGCTACTGAAGAGACACAGGCCAAGGCCACCTGCCTCTCCCTCAGCCCTTCCACCAGGCACCTCACTCAGCTCCTCACCCCTTTCCCGCGCGGTCAGCCTGTGAGCGCGCGGAGATCCACTTGATTATGTGCCGGGACTTATTGATTTCTGGCTCGAGTCCTCGGGAGCTGCAGAGGCTTGTGTTTCTCTTGCAAAAACAAACAATCACACTGAGAGGTTGTGCCTCTTAATTCTGGTGGGCACAGACTGTCAATAGAGAGGGGCCCAGCGTCGGGCTCTCTCATTGGCGAGGCCAAAGCAAGTCCAGTCCCTTCCTTCTCAGGCCCTCACGGGAGCAGGAAAGCATTTCCCTCAAGGATCGGCAGTGCCACAGGGTCCATCAGGAGGGCAGGGTGGACAGGGGAGCCCCGCCAATGAAGGGAGCACTGGCTCCACGCACAGCCAGGGCAGCGTTTTCCCAGCCCTGGACCCTTTCCTGGGCCGGCCTGTCTTCTGAAACCCCATTTGTTTCATTTCTCTACACAGGAAAAACAGGCTCACTCTTGGCAACAGCGATGAGCTGGGTCAGCTGCGTGCTGGGCACAGCCGGCTCCCTTCCCCTCCGAAGGGGTCTGTCTAATGGGAGGGACAGGCGACAAGACTGCTGGGGACAAATGCTGAGGAACCCATGATGGGAAGATGGCTTATGTGGACGCCAGTTGGGAAAGCTCCACAGAGATGGTGAGGCCAAACTGGGCGGGACCATGACAAGGAGAGCCGGGCTGGAGCGGAGCCAGGTGAGGGCAGAGGGCCCAGGGAAGGCTGAGCTTCTCCCCAAGGCAGGGGGCGAGGGGTACCAGGAATCAGACCGGGGCAGGAGGAGGATGGGTTGGAAGGGGGAGGATAGGGCAGCTGGAGACAGGGGCGTGGCGGTCCAAAGGTATCTGGGAAGTGAAATGAGTTGTCTGCATGGATTGGATGGACCCAGGGCACAGAGAGGAGTCAAGATGGGGCCTTTTGGCTGAAGGATGGTGGAACCTGGGAGAGAGTGGCACCAGGGCAGATAATGAGTTCTCTTCAGGAGTAAATGGGACCATGTCCAGGGGCAGCCAGACACAGAGCTGGGGGCTTAGGGGAGAGATCTGGGCTTGGACAGACCTGAGACCCCTCGGCAAGTGTGGGAATGGAGGCCGTGGAGTGGCTTTCCTGAGGCAGGTACGGGGGCTGGCTGTGGTGACCACTTGGGAATGAAGAGCCCTGGTCAAGTGGGGTCACCCTGTGGTGGGGGCTGCTTGAGCTGAGAGCTGGGCAGAATCAGCGGGCCTGGTGCTGCCAGATCTGCCCCGGTCGGGGAAGAAGTTGCAAGCTGGGATTTATGTGAAATGTCTTAATTTTTAAATGTTGGCCAAGACAAGAAATATTTTAATGGTGTGAACCAAATTAAACATGTCTATAGACCAGTTTTAGACCCAGGAGGGAGAGGGAGCATCGACAGTTAACGGAGGGGCAGGCAACAGAAGCCTAGAAGGAAAGCCCGCAGTGGAGGGGCTGTCTCCAGGACTGATGGCCCTGGTGGGCTTGGTGGTTGAGGTGCCAGACCAAGGAGGAAGATGAGGA
>NW_006295183.1:369892-375436 GCF_000327345.1 Myotis davidii | reverse complement strand
ACTCTCCCCCTTACCCTGAGCCTGACATGTCCTCTCCTTCCCCAGAAAACCACTGAGATGAAAATACATCCATGGAACTGAACATTGATGAACCATCTGCCACAATGGGAAGGTCGGCTCTCCTGTCAGAGGAGTGCATTCAATTTCAGCATCTCAGGCTGTGAATGGAGAGCCGAGGACTCCGACTCTGGGCCTGCTGAGCCACACGAGAGCCACAGAACACGTGGAGGGGTGCCTGGGCCTGGGTGCTGGCCCTGGCTCCAGCCGTCTCCATGCAGACAGCCAGCCTGGGCCTCTCTCCCGACAGGTGCTTGGCTGACACAGCACTTTCCTGGACAGGCAGAGCACAGTCAGAGCTGAGCCCGGGGCGTGACAGCCTCCTACCTGCACTTCCACATTAGCCACACTGGGTCCCCCTGCCTGCCCCCGTGGACCCCCTTCGAGGGGGAACTGAGAAGTCTCGAGGGAAATGGACAGAACCCAGACTCACAGCAGCTGCTGCCTCTGGAGCGGAAAGCCCTGCTCTGTATCTGCTGGCCAAGCAGCGCTTCAGAAAACCCGGGAAGCACAAACCGCGGCTTTTGGATAGAGAACAAGAAGTCGACACTCTGAGTGCGTCAGGCTCAGGAGAAGATAATGCATAATGACCAAATTATCATGGTCTAAAATCTCTGCCAATTGCATCCAAATTAGCAGGAATAATTATGATTCACTTTAATTAGTGACTATGGAAGCGAAGCCTTGGGCTGGTGGGCAGAGCCTGGTGTGACAGCCAGGAGGGAGAGCGTGTCCCGGCCAGCGAGGCCGGTGTGGTAATGGGCCCAGGACCTGCAGCCATTGGTTTTTGCTGGTCTCCCGTCTTGTGAATATCTGCTTTGTTACAGACAGTAGCCCCACCCCCCACCCCCCATCCCGTCATTGCCCGGCCACCAAGAGAACCCCCAGGCGTCACCACTCACTCCCACCCTGTGAGTGGGCTCCACATTGCTCCCACATTATAGATGGGGAAATGGTGGCTCAGAGATCACTGTCATACCGGAGCCTTGGCTGTTGTCCCCACATTCTTCCCTTGTCCCTGAGTTGGGGTCCTCTGGTTCAGCTCCATGAATGAACTCGTCTGCCCATAGACCTCCCACAGCGTGAGGACCCCCAGGCTGCAGCCCACCTCCCACATGGCTCTGGGACCAGCTGGCGTGTGCCCAGGCCTCCTACCTTGAGAAACAGCGCTCCCTTCGAGGCCAGGCTGTCGACGCCCTTCCCGTTGGTGTAACAGTGATAGACTGCGTCCATGATGGGGTAACGGCTGGCAAAGAAGAGGCCGCTGTTGAAACACTTGAAGCAACAGTGGGCTTCGCAGCAGCGGCGGCAGCAGCAGCAGCCTTGGCAGCCATAGACCCCGACATCATACACGATGTACTCGAAGTAGCCATGCAGCTGGTTTTTCAACTTGGTGGCCGCCCGCTTGTCAAACACCTCTTGCAGACACAGGAAGTCCAGGTTGGCGGGGAAGAAGGCCGAGATCTCGTGGTCAAAGGCCTCGTCCGGGTGCCGCCTTTTGCGCGCAGCTACCTTCTTCACCACCGAGGCCTTGTGCGGGGCCTTGCCGTGGGTGGCGCCTGGCTCCCCACTGCCGCCGCTGTCCAGCCCGGCGCGCGCCTTCACCAGGGACTCCTTGGAAGCAGAGCGGCTGCCCAGGCTCCCCGAGTCCCCATCCCGCCGACTGTGGTTGGGCGTCTGGCCCAGGGGGCCCCCGCCAGCCCCATTCCTGGCCTGGCCCCCAGTGGCAGGGTCGTCAGCCTCGGGGTGCTGGCCTCCCTCATCGCCACTGATGCGCACGACGCAGGCATTCTCAAGGCTACTGCAGTCGATTGGGTCTCCGGAAGCCGGGCCATTGGCGGCCTCGTCACTGGGGTGACGCCCACTGTTGCCCTTGTAGTCCACAGAGGCAGTCCTCTTAATGCTTCCGGGGACAGCCCGGGCCATGCCATCGCCCTGGGGTGACACCAGGCTGCTGAAGCTGGCCGCGCTGATGGAGGTATTGGTGGGCGAATCGATGTAGATTTTTATCTGGGGCCGACTGGCCCCGTTGCGGATTCGGTGCCCGATCTCTTTGGCCCGTACTTGGGTTTTATAAACGTTGTTGTGCCTGGCCAGTGACTCGGGGAGGAGGCAGACGTTGGCCGTGGCAAAGCAGAAGCTTTTGCCAGGACCCGTCCCCTTCCATTCACGGAGGAGGGCTGCCCCGCCAGCCGGGCCCTTGTCCTCCAGCCGCGAGTAGACGTAGGGCCGGCGGGCACACTGCAGGGGGCACCAGAAGAGGAACCCAAGAAACGCGAAGGGCAGTGAGGTGACCAGGAAGCCCAGGTAGATGGGCATGAAGAGCACGATGCAGAGCAGCTGGTTCTTCTGACAGGGCGCAGGCGTGAACAAAGCCAGAAGCTGGTCCAGCAGCCAGTAGCATGGGAAGATGAGGTACCAGGACACGGCGTGCAGGGCAGACAGACAGCTATTGGAAAAGGGGGTCGTGTACAAAACCATCGCAGCTCACTGGGTGCCGCGGCCGGCCCTACTACATGGTGTCCGTGGCAACGCAGGCACGTTCCTGGGCGGGGTGGGTGAGTGGGGGACAGCAGGAGGAGGGGTCACGTCCTGGTGAGATGTGACTTGGGATGGATGGTGGCGAGTGTTGGCCAGCCAGTCATGGTTCACCTCAGTGGGCCATGCTAGGCCACCAAGGCCTGCTGGAGAGCCTGCAGCACAGAGAGAAGAGGGCTTTTTATTAGCTTTTAGGGGAGCAGATTGGGTGCTGGGGCTGTTGTCCCTGTTTACCCCATTGCTGCTTCCTCTGGCACGAGAAGGACTGTTCCCACGACCAGACGGGAGCTAGCTGCTCACGGGGTGTCTGGGGCTGGGAGCTGTCCCGGCACACTTCTTTGGCCTGTGTGTGTTAGGTTTTCTTGGAGTAAACAGCTTGGTGATGTGACTGTCTCTGGCTGACCATCTTGATCTTATAACCTAATTGCTTGAAATCTGGCCCAGGATTTCAGAGGAGCACAGCTTTGTGGGTGCTGACGAGGCAGGTTGGGGATCCTAGAGGGTATCTGGACCTGACACTGGCCCAGAGCAGCTGGGGTGAGCCTGGGAGGGGCCTCATCGAGTGTCCACCAGGTCAGAACGAAGAGGGAACAAACCACAGGGGAAAGCGGCTAGACTCCTGGGGAGCAGGGCTGTGTGGCTGGCAGGACCCCGGAGGGAAAGCTCCCCACAACCAGGTTCTCACTGTACTCAGCCTACAGCATCAGACCACTTCTGCATTTCACTCCCACTGACCCCCAGCAAAAATCCCCACCTGGCGGGGGTCCAGGCCCAGCCTTGACTCTACTAACATCCAGAATGGTCCCTGCAACTTTGGAGAAGCCCCTGGGGCCTTGAGGATCTGGCTCAAGCTTCTCCTTTAAGCTCCCAAGATACAGCTCCTGGGCCCAGCGGAGGCCGAAGCTGCTGGAGTGAGTCTACCCCGGTCCCTGTCTCAGAGCAGACTCTGGGGCTCTGCCCGGGTGAGGTCAGCAGGTGCATTCATTGTGCTGAATGTGAAATCTATGCAGACAAGAATGTGGGGTGTTTACCCAGCCTCTGGGGACACATAGTGATGAGGCTGTGGTGATGCTTGTAGGAGCATAACCCAGAGTTTTCGTCACCAGATCAGCTGGGGGATCGTGTCCTGTCTCCAGCCCGGCCCCACTTCTGCCTTAGAGGTGGGGTCAGTCCATGTTGCCACTCATCCTGGCTTTCCCAGGCGGGTTTGTCTGCCCCGAGGGGGACTGTCACATTGTGTGAGGACTCGAGCTTGGCTGAGCCCTGGCTGTGGACAGTTCTGGAGGAAGGATCTGGGAGAAGGAGAGGGCCTGTTCTGTCTCTGCCACATCGCCCTATAAGCAACCTGGCCCGTGGTCCTCAGGTTAGAGGTGAATGTGGCCTCGCTTGTAGAAGGCTTCCTGAGTGAAGTCCCTTCTGTTCTCTGTGGGGCTCGACCCCAGCACTGGCTGATCAGGGTTGGTGTTTGGTTTTAGCTGGGACAGGACTGGGCGTGTGTGTGTGTCTCCCTATTCAGCTGTCCTGTGTCCTCACTCCTGCTCTGGCCCTAGAAACCTTCTGGGCAGGTTCCTCCCAGCCCTGCCTATAGTGACCGCGAGTGGCCAGGCCTGATCTTCCTGCCTCCCCTGGGCTGGTCATCGGAATGTTTGTGGTCCCCACTCAGGTATCGTTGGGTTAGGTGGCCCAGGGAGCCAACAGGTATGCTGGCCACCATGGCAGCCCTCTGAGATGTGGCAGATCCGAGCATCCCAGCCCTTCCCGCCTCCATCCTAACCCTTTGCGGCTGCCCTGGGTCCCCTGCCCAGAGCCCCTCCTTTGCCGCCCTTCAGCAGTGCCCTGGCTAGAAGGAGCTGCCCACCTGCCCTTCTCCCACCGGCAGCCCCTGCATGTACCCCAGGAGCTGCTGACGCAGTCGAACAAAAGGGCTTGCCACCGATGGCGCTGGTTTCTAAAGCTCTGTGGTTATTTTGTCTCAGTGAAATGAAAGGAGGGCAAACAAACAACAGCACATTAATTAGTCTGATCTATACTTTCCCCATGAAAGAGGAGAGTGAGAGTTAAATACTGGAGGCTGGCAACCTCTCTGTGAGCCCCAGATTCCTCGCAGGGGTGGCAGGGCAGGATGCGGGCCCACAGGCACCCAGCCTGCACCCCTGTCTGGGCCCTTTCCCTGGCCTGTGCTCTTGGCCTGGTGGGACATTGTGGGTGGCCCAGCCCAGGCTCTGTCTCCGGGAGAACACCTTCCTCTCCTCCGTGCTTGGGTTCTCTGCGTGCCTGTCCTGGGGCTGCACCTTTGCCGAGTGAAGTCCACCATGGGTATCTGATGGGGCTGACAGATCCCTCGAAGGCCATGTGTGCTGAGCTGTCACAGCTCGCCCCCACAGGCTGGGTTCTTTCAGATTCCTGTTTTAAAGCCGACAATGACCCCTAGGTTTATCCCTTATGAATCCTGGTGTGTGGCTTCCAGGGTTGCTTGGGATGCCCTCAGCCCCAACACTACAGTCTCCAGTACTGGACTGGGGTCCCAGTGGTGGTGATGGTGGTTGCGGGGGGGGAGCGCTGTACAGTGCTCAACAGAGGGTAACCTCTCTGTCCTACAACTGGAGACCCCAGACTCACCCCTTATCCCTCATCCCTGCCCCATTGCTGCACGCTCAGCTTGGGCTCCAGGTTCAGGCTGCCCTGAAGGACACCCTGGCACGGGAGTCAGGCTTGCTGAGCCCCTGTCTTGTCATCTATGACATGATGGTGGCGATCCCTGTCTCCCAGGGCTATCAAGCGATCATGAGGATGAAAGCTGGACAGGCCACTAAGATGGCTGGCCCTGTTTCCTTCCCCACTCCCCAGCCCTTGTTGCACCTCTTTGGCCTCTCCTCCCCTGAGGTTGGCCCGTGTGCCCTGTTTGCTCTCCAGCCTGTGGATTCAGTAGTTTGAAGGCGGTACTAGATG
>NW_006295183.1:368311-369808 GCF_000327345.1 Myotis davidii | reverse complement strand
TCCCAGGCCCCTGACTGACCCAAAGGGCCTTCAGATCCTC
The DNA here is from genome assembly GCF_000327345.1 of Myotis davidii. Taxonomy (NCBI): domain Eukaryota; kingdom Metazoa; phylum Chordata; class Mammalia; order Chiroptera; family Vespertilionidae; genus Myotis; species Myotis davidii. The sequence continues at coordinate 369,768 of NW_006295183.1, read as the reverse complement.
AGAGATGCTGTCCACCCTGTTTAGGTTGGAGCCCCTGACCTTCGCTAACTTGTTCCACTTCCTGCAGCAAGAACGGACAGAGAGAGTGGAGAGCACCATAGTTTGCAGGTTGACCAGGTGAAAGGGGAACTGGCTGAGGGAGGTTTGGGAGCCCAGATGACCCTAAATCCAGAAGGGAGAGGAAAAGTGCTTGGTTTAGGACATGGGCAGGGCCTGGGAGGTCACAGGTCCGGCCACTCTGGAGCAGGCATGGGGCATTGACAGCAAGCAGTTCCACACTGCAGTTGCTCTTGTGGGCTACTGATGACCTACAGTGACCTGTCAGCACTGAGACACCTTGTTGCTAGCCTGTGGCCTGCAGCCACCTCAGCGTGGGAGAGGGGGTTGTGGACTGTTCAGAGGGCTCCAGGGCCCAGCAGCCAGTAGCAATGGCAAAGAAGCTGCTCTGACATCCCCTGGGGAGGGCATCCTCAGGAAAGGGGCCTGTTTGGGTCTTGATGGAGGGGGTGGGTCCCCAACAGCCTTTGTGGGCAAGCTGCAGTGGACAGGACCTCTACTCCTAGCCAACTATCACTGGCACCAAGACAGCATTCCTTTTCCCTGGGAGATGGGCCTGGCATGCATGCTGGTGCATAGACCTGCTGCAGAGGCTAAAGGGTCCTGGGTGGGTGCTGACTTGAATTTGAATGTCTTTTGCAGTGGAAAGTGAGAAAGCCCTCAGCTCTGCTGGTGGAGGCAAGCCCCGGCCCCTCTGACGAAGCCCGCATCATCTTTTGGGATCTCTGAGCCTTGGAGAACTTCTGGGAAGTTGGTGAGGGTCGGGAGCTTCCTCATGTGAGGCTAGGATGGGGCCTGTCCCTCCTTCACGCCCCTTCCATCTGGCCCTCACGGAGCCTTCCTTCGAGCATCAGGGCTGGGAGTCCTGAAGCACCTCCCATCCTCTTTGTATCCACAGGCTCAGGTCTAGCAGGAGCTGGGCCAAGCCCGAGGTTTCCGCAGGAAAGGCTGAGAGGATTGCTCCAATCCAATTACTAGAATGTGCTCACATCGGCTGGCAGCCCCGAGATGGGGCCGGCCCATTTCTGCCTGGATGCCTGCAGGGGAGGGGTTGGCATGGCAACGTGAGCTCTGAGCTGCTGAAACTTGAAGTCAACTGGTAGCTGGGAGGACAGAAAGAACGACCGAGAGGAGCCTCTGAGTGACGGGCGTCAGACAAATCCAGGTTAGTCCCCGACAGCCACATCCCAGAAGCAGAACTGGGTCTGGGGGTCTGGCATGGCATGTGTGCCAGAGTGGGATTCCCACCGACCCAGCTGTGCCTGTAAATGCCTGTCTCTCATCTAGAGCCAAAGCACCTGCCTCCCCTTCCTTGAAGCCCTCCCTCGCCCCCCTACCCCTCCTATGCACAGTCCCACTGTCCCTCTAATCAGGCACGTGTCTGTTTGCACATCAGGACA
>NW_006295183.1:364350-368221 GCF_000327345.1 Myotis davidii | reverse complement strand
CTCAGGCACCACCACAGGCCGAGGTCCTAGCCTGCTCCACCTCTCTGGGTGTGGCAGACCCACTTTTGTCAGCCCCACTCCAATCCAAGGAGAGGGCAGTGAGCTACACCAGGCCAATCGGCACCACAGCCCCCTGCCCTCAAGCTGAATAGTCATATGATCCAAGCTCTCCACAGGACTCTTATTGGACCCCTCAGCATTTTCTCTGAGATGGAAGCACTAAAAACCTGAAGCTTCTGGAGCCTCCCTTGAGAGGGAAAAGCATTAGGACTGGAAGGAGAGAAGCCAAGCCATGGTGACATCTTTGAACTCCAATTTCCCTGTGCCTGAAGCCAACACAACTCCTAGACTTCCTAGCTAACAAGTCAACAAATTACCCTTTTATTTGCTCTAGTCACTTTGAGTTGCTTTTCTGTCACTTACCACCAAAGGGATCCTGTCTACGAGCTCATGTCTAACACTCAATTCTTATCAGTTCTACTCCCGTGAAAACCTCCTGTGGCACAACCTGGCCTGCCCACAGGCCAAGAGGGGCCCCTCCTGCATCCTGGAAGGCCCTTCAGCACCTGGTGTCCCGGTTTGTGCTCTGGGAGCATCGCTCCGGAGACAGCAGTGCAGCCATTCTGAACGCTAAGTCAGGTGTCAGATGTGACAGGGTCAGGTCCCTGAATATTGGACACACTCTTTTCTTTAAAAAAAAAATTATTGATTTTTTACAGAGAGGAAGGGAGAGGGATAGTTAGAAACATCGATGAGAGAGAAACATCTATCAGCTGCCTCCTGCACACGCCCTACTGGGGATGTGCCCGCAACTAAGGTACATGCCCTTGACCGGAATCGAACCTGGGACCCTTCAGTCCGCAGGCCGATGCTCTATCCACTGAGCCAAACCGGTCAGGGCTGGACACACTCTTAACTAGCCCTCTGAGCCGTGGTGTCCTCATCTCATAAGCATGCGTACGAACACTGTCTCAGGGCAGTTAGGGACGATGCATGTGCTGCGCTTAGCACAGTGCCTACCACAGCTCTAGTAATATTTTTATTACTAATCTGGCTGCAAAGGCCCCCAAGATACAGCTGGAGCCTTCAGGTTTCCTCCTCATACGGTCATTTGCTTGGCAAAGAGGGCACCCCGCTATCCCAGTTGAGGGGCAAGGGGTGTGCAGGGCATGTTGGGGCCTCCATCTTTGGTAGAACTGTCTGTCGTGGCTGCTGGTGCAAGCCCAAGTCCCGGGCCTCCGCAGAAGCCAGGTGCAGGCAAAGGGGCTATAAAATTTTCAGAGAAACTTTCCATGGGAGCTATTAATGCATCATGTGGTTTCTGAGAATAGGAACAGGCTGCGCGCAGCTCCGTGCACTCCTTCAGTCAGCCAGCCTCGGCATTTCCATGTCAGAACTCAGAAAGCAGATTAAGCTGATTCTTGCGTGACTGGAAAGCAAATCTCAGGCCAGGTTGGAGGCATATGTGCGAGGGATGCCGGAACCAACCTAACGTTGAAAATAGCAGCACCCCTGGGCTTAGGACCTTGTGCTGCAGTGACATGGGGCGGCTGCCTCCGAACATAGGCTCCATCACAGGAGGGGGCTGAGCTTGAAGATCTGACCACTGTACCCTCTACTGCTTGCCATTCCGGAATCACCTATTGGTGACTGAAAAGGACCGGCTGGATGGTGACTGGCACCTGAGCCCATACCTGAGCCATTTGGAGCAGCATCTCTCCTTCCCACGGACCCTTGTACTATACTCAGGATCCTGTCTGCAGCCAGATCTGTCGGTTGAGAGTCGGCCGGAAGCTGAAGCCCATAGGGCTCCCACCAGCCCTATGCTCCCAGGGGGGCTGAGCCCCGGTGGGGAAACGGGGTGCGGCCTCCTCCCTGGTGGAAATCAGGTTTGAGATCACTGTTCCCAGGGTCTTCTCCATATGAGCACTGACAAGGCAGCTCCAGGGCAGGACTGGGGCTGGCAGTGCCACCACCGGAGAGGAGGCTTCAACACCCCTAAGTGAGGCTCAAACCAGGAGGCCACATGCCAACAGCTGGGCATCTAGGTGGGCATGGCCTCTGGCCTCAGATGCTCTGAGACCCGCAGGTGCTGGGGTCTGTGCCTGAACTGAGCCTCACCAAGAGCCCTAAGCAGGGGATCCTGGAACTCCCCCCACAGGTCACGTCCCCTCCTCAGGAGAGCTCTGTGGTATATGCTGAATGGCTGATGAGTGCCAGCCCCCAGCGTGTCCCAGCCAGCCAGTGCCACCTCCTCCCGCAGGGAGACCTCCTCAGGGATGGAGACCAGGAGGAATCTTGCTTCTCGGGGTGAGGCCTCTGTTCCAGCCATGTCCCCGCTTCCCTGACATGAGGGCTGATGTTAATGGTTCATGAGCTGAACAAGGCTTGGAACGTACTTTGCCAAAGAAGAAATGACAACATACTTTCTGTGGGAGTAGAACTTTAAATACAAGTCCACACAAATGGTATGACTGTTGCAGACCCGGTGTTCAGCTGTGTTTCAAGCTCAGTGTTTCCTCCCGGAATGGATTGGCCGGCTGAGCGGTGTGTAGGCATTTCAAGGCACCAGAGAACACAGATGAAGACAACAAACCTTCCTAAAACAGAACAGACTTGCTACATTCTTCTGAAGGGAATCATTTCACAGTCAGCCTCACATTTTCCTCTGCAAAGAACATTTTAACAAACTGAGTCCTCCAGGAGGACTTATGCAGAGATTAAAAAGCAAATCCATGCAAATCCTATATAATAAAAGGCTAATGTGCAAATTGTCCCCTTGACTGGGAGTTCAACCGGGAGTTCGACCAGGGTTCAGGGCTGGCCGCAGCCCCTCCTCCCGGCCAGCCCCACCTCCAGTTTGCCTCCGCCACCCCGATCGGAGTGGACCGGCCGGACCCCACTCATGCACAAATTCGTGCACCGGGCCTCTAGTGAGTAAATAAAATCAGACAATGGCATCTCACCAACCCTCGCTGCAACCCTGGGTGACTGGGCTGAGGGCCAGATTTCTGGGCCTAGACTGGATCTCACTCCCCATTGAGAGTGGACCCCACTCATGCACAAATTCGTGCACCGGGCTTCTAGTGAGTAAATAAAATCAGACGATGGCATCTCACCAACCCTCGCTGCAACCCTGGTGGCTGGGCTGAGGGCCAGATTTCTGGGCCGAGACTGGATCTCACTCCCCACTGAGAGCTAAGGCCCTTGTCCTTGGACCTTTTAGAGATCTTGGACCCTAGGCCACTGCTATACTGAGGTCCTCCCTCTGCACAGGGTACCACAGGAGCCCGTGGCTCTGAGAGAACCTGCCAGAAGACCACCTCCCCTTAAGAAAGGATGCTGCAGCTCGGGCCGAACCTGCTTGCTTGGGGAGGCCTCCAACCTGCCTTTGGGCCAGGTCCTGCACCAGAATGTATAACTGGAGAGGATTGGAGGCTGATGGAGTCTGCCGCCTACAGGGGTGAGACTTAGAGCCTCGTCTGCATAAGACTGTGAATTAGTCATGTGTCCGTCAGTGGGGGAGAGATCCTGGGTCGAGTACCCCAAGTTCCATCTAATTTCTGCCACCCAACCTGCTTCCAAGGGCCTTCTGAGGCTCTGGGTTCCAATTCAGCCCTGCCCCTCTGGTAGTGGTAGGCCTGTCAATACCTGCTCTTGGCTGTTGAATCCTACTCTGAAAAGGGTGATAAGATCTCTTGGCTCTAGTTATGGAGGTTATATGTCCCCAAATTGCTGGTATAGACATGCTAATGAAGACAGCAACACCTCTTCATTCAGGAGTGATTACTTTAAAAGGATAAGCGTGCTTTGCCTTTGTGAAGTTCTGGGTAGCCTTGTCCTTTCTTGTTCACATCTGCCTCCCAGCCTT
>NW_006295183.1:339827-363891 GCF_000327345.1 Myotis davidii | reverse complement strand
AGATCTGTGTATGGGGTTGGCCACAGGGGCCCACCAGGGCCTGCAAGGCTGGACTGAGGTGGACTGTATGTTGAGATGGAGCCAGCAGCCCAGCCCATGCCTGATAGTCTGGGGTCAGCCCTGGGAGGCGGGGCGTGGTCAGACACAGCCGGATCTTCTGGCTGACAGGTGCGTGCCAGGGATGGTGAGGGGAAGGGCCGGGCAGCAGCTGGTAGGCTTGGAGGCAGGGGGTGCTCAGGGTACATGTCTTATGAGACAGATGCAACACTGAGATTGCAAGGGGTATTTCACAGCGAGGACCAAGAATCTCTGGGGGCGGGGCCTTTGCTTTCTAGGCGTGCATATTTGAGTTGTGGCGGGGTCCTCTTAGAGCAAAGGTGAGGAACCTTTTTTTTGCCAAGGGCCATTTGGGTATTTGTAACATCATCTGCAGGCCAAACAAAATTATCAACTTATAAATTAGCCTGCTATGTTTGGTCAAACATTTAATTAACTGATCCCTAATGTCTTGGCAGGGCCAGACCAAATGATTTTGCAGGTCTTATACGGATGTTCCCCACCCCTGTCCTAGGGTATGGAGACAGGGAAGTGGTAGGTGGTGGGTGAAGCCAGTAGTGAGCAAGGGAAGGAGGTCTCAGAGAGCTGAGAAAGGGCACTAGGGAGGCGGAGTCACTCAGGGAGTCCTGACCGCTAGATCCCAGACTGCAGGCCAGGAAGTGATTGGGGGTGGGACGGGCGGGGAGTAGCTGTGGGGAATAGGCCTGAGAGGAGGATCTGACACACTGACATAGTTTATCCCTAGTTGGGTTTGTTTAAATTAAATGCTTAAAATGCCTGCTTAGCATCTCACCTGCACCATACAGACCCCGCTAGCCTCAAGCAGGCCATGGGCTTAGAGCCACAGCGAGCTACAGCTCAGAGCCTAGCAGGCCGGCTGGGCCTGTGTCTTGTGCTCTGGGAGGGCCGAGTGACCCTCTGGCTGGCTGGGGGTCTTGGCAGCCACTCAACTTGAGGCTACCTGCATCACCCCCACTGCTAGACAGAAGGTGGACAGGGTGTCCCAGTAAAGTTTTGGAAAGAAAATTAACAGAACAGAGGTCAGCATCAATGAGAAACCAGTCTGTTCAGTTTCACCCAGATTTGCTTTAAGAAATAGGCCCAACAGGAGGCTTAAGCTGCTTGATTCTTATCTTTCTCTCCTCCTCCTTGTTCCCTTCTTGCACTTGAGGCCGCTCCTTCTCAGCGCCCCTCGTCCCCTCTTCCCCTGCACACCCTTTAGGAGCTGGACCTTCCCTTGCGTCTCCTCTCTGTTCTCTGTTGTCCCCTTTTGAGTCACCTGTTTCCAGATGACAGCCAGCCCAGGCGTCTCTCCTAATCTCTGACCTCATGAGTTTGATGGACAGCTCTTCACCTCTCCCTAAAAGTTCATTCTTCTTCCACTTCTCCGACACCTGCTCTGTCTCCTGAGCAGTCCTCCATACCCTGCCTCCTCTCACCAGCCCACTGTTCTGCCTCCCTAACCCCTTGTCTCCATTCCCAGGTCCTGCCACGCCCAGGCCCAGCCTCACCCTCCCACCTAGATACTGCAACAGCCACCATCTGGTCTCCCTGAGCTGGCCTCCCCCTGCCCTGTGGCCCACCTGGAAGCTGGTAGGATCTTTCTATGCTCCACGTCGGACCACGTTGCTCCCCCGTTAATCTCTTCAGTGGCCCAGCTGCCCCCAGGAAGATGCATGTGGCAGGGAAGAAAGGGTAGGAAAGGGCAGGCTAGGCCCAGCAGCCTGATGGCTCCGCTCCTCTCCTGCTTCTAGAGTCCCAGGGCCCTGACCTGCACAGTTCCCATCATCCCTCCTAGTCTCCATGCCTTTGCTGGGGCTGTTCCCTCACAACCCTCATCTGTGTGAAGGGATGAGGCCTCAGCAGAGGGGCTTAAGGTTTGGAAGTCACAGTGATGGTCTCTTCGCCAAACCCCACCAGTCCCCTACTCTATGGCCCCAGGGATGACTGGGGGCCTTGGCTTAAGCAGGCCATTTCTCTCAGGACAAATGGCAGTTTTCATGCATTTATTATGTTTGCAGTCTGCACACCACAAAGGTGACCAGCCCCTCATACCTTCAGCTCTACCCAGCTAGAAACAGGACTGAGGGAAAGGAGGCTCCAGCAGTGTTGGTCTATTTCTTCCCTCAAAACTAAAGGAGGGAGAGCCTCATGTGTGGCCCTATGGGGTGTCTCTGCAGGATCAGAGGCTCTGCCCACATGGCCAACACCAGCAGCCTTGGAGCTTGGGGAGTAGGGGGTGAAGTGCTCACCCAATTACTTCAACCTCCAGTCCTGGGAAAGTCAAGATCTGAGTTCTAATTCTGTGTCCTCTTGCAGGCACTCACGTGTTCCATCCCATCACCTGATCCTAGCTGTGTGTTGGGCACATAGTGGGCAGATAATAGGAACCCGGATGACTGACTGTCAAGTGTCAACCCTGCCCCCAGCAAACCTAGAGTCCAGCCAGGGTGGCTTTAGCTACCCAGCTTTCTGGGTACCAGCAGCCTGCTCTAGACCTCAGACTCATTCCCTCCCGCCTTTCCTTTCCTCGTCCGAGGCAGTCCATGGCAACGACGTGAGGGTGACTAGAAATGAGCACCAGACAAGCAGAACTAACATCCATTTCTTGGGGACATCTGAGCAGATGTCACACAGCACACACCTCGCAGAATGTGCTCTTCCCACTGATGAGGTCACCTGACTCGAGTTTCCCTTTCCTCTCTACCTTTCTCAGCAAGGGTGAATACAAATGATATGCAAACATATTCAAAATATGTAAATGAGCGCTGTCCAGAACCAAGGTCCCTAATGCAGGACAAGTTCCTAGGGATGCGTACAAAAGACCCAGCGCTATCTCCCTTGTTCTGCTTGTTCTTCCCCCTCAAGTTCCACAAAAGAAGATCCTCACCACTTTTGTCCAGTCTCCTGAAGGTGACGTTTGCCACCCACTCTCACTGAGGCCTTAGTGAAGATCCCAATCATCTTCCCCCTCCCTGTGGACTGCCAGCCTCATCCACCTCCTCTTCTGTTCTTCCTTCCAGTCACCATCACCTTGGGCCCTCAAAACTCTCTACCCCCAGCCTGGCAACACCCTCCCCCTTCCAAAAAAAATTTAATTTGCCAACGTTTGGGAGGGGGAATGTTCTTATAATGGTTTTGCTGTCCTGGTTCCTGGACTGAGGTTCCCCATTTGTCGGGGTCTCTGTGTTGCTAGTTTCTGCTTTTATTCCTGAGAATGGCCCAGAAGTTTGAATTATTGATGGATTCGAGAGTAGAATTACCAGGTAAACTTTAAAGCTTCTGATATTTATTGCCAAACTGCTCTCCACCCAACTCATTTGAGAGTGTCTGTTTCATAGCATCCCTACCAGCTCTGGCTTTTAGCCTTAAAATAAAATTTTAAAAAGTTTATTGGGTAACGATATCTGGTTCCAGTTTACTGGATACTTAAATTGTATACCTTCATTTTTGTGAAGTCCTGCCTCGATGCCTTTTTTACGCATTGTAGGAGTTTGTATTTTCTCCATCTTGGGTGTATCAGACATACCCTCTCTGTGGGCACTGTATTCCACAGGAGGCCTGCTGCGGAACAGGACCGAACTGCCTGCCCAATTGCTGAGCCCAGTGCTGTGTTTTCAGACTTTTCAACTAAGCAGCAGAACCTTTTCTGAAGCAATCTCACACAGCACCCTTAACTAAAACATTATTGAAGGAGCCCCTGTCTTACCTGAGGCCGGGCCGATGGGACCTTCTTTTCCTTCTGTCTGAAGAGTGGATGTCACTGTGGGGTCAAGGACCTGAAAGGAGATGATGAGCGGTTTATAGAGGCGGCTGGAGCTCAACCCGCAGCAGAACAGCCCAGCACAGGTGAGCCGGGTACAATGGCCCAGGGGCCCCGCCCGGGCTGCAGGAGGCACTGCCGCACCCTCCATGTCGCCGAGGAGAGGGTGTGGGCCCCGCTGTCCCCGTGGACTTAGTGCAGCCAGAGAGGGTGGGAAGGGAGGTTTGTGGGACTGACTTGGACAGGTCGGGCAGCGGGCGGAAGCGTGTGGGGTGGGGGAGGGGAGAGGCCAATTCAGAGCTCCTGCCGCGGGCCTGGGTTTGATCTGATAGGTGAAGCCAGAACAACCAGAGCTCTCCCCAGGGGAGACCTGGGGTGGGGGGAAAGCTGAGCCAGGCCCAGGAGGAGGAACAGTGGTTACCAGGACTGGACTTGGGGGGGCAGGGAAGCCTGTGGGGAGGAAGAACTAGGGGGTTTGGCAGCAGATAAGGGAGGGGAAGTACACAGGACCCAGAAGAGTGGCTCAGGGGAGGTGGAGGGGGGTGGCAGGGAAGGCTGCTATCAGCTTCCCGCCTCACTCACAAACCCAGTCTGAGATCTCTGCCCAAGTCACTGGTGCCCCACGGGGGGCTCTTAGGCTGGTCCTGTTGCCTGGCCCGCCCCACCCTCCTAGCTGGGTCCCTGGCCCGGAGTGATATCTGGTCCCACCCCCTGATTCTGGCCCCAGGCAACCCTCTGAGCTTGCCCTTTGGCTTCAGATAAACAGTGCAGGATCTGCCCGCCCCACCCTCCTAGCTGGGTCCCTGGCCCCGCGTGATATCTGGTCCCACCCCCTGATTCCTGGCCTCTGAGCTTGCCCTTTGGCTTCAGATAACAGTGCAGGATCCTTAGCCCGGTCCTAAGTCCAGACCCCAACCTCCAGCCGATCTTAGCTCCTGGCCCTGATCCCTGGATTCAGGCCCTGGAAGTTGAGCCCCCATCGGGCGAGGGCTCCCGGGAGGCGCTCCTTGGCTCTCCACCTTCTCCAGCCAGTTCTGCTGCCTGCCCAAAGCCCTCTAACCATCCCACAGCCCAGGTAGGGAGACTGTTCCCACCCCAGCTCCCCACAGGACCATTCCCTGTTCTTTATGTGAAGTCACCCAAACTAAGTGTTTCAGAAGAATCTGAAACTGGAGTCCCAGTCCCTCTACCCCCAAGCCAGAGATGTTTGCAGAATGACTGGAAGGAGTGACTCCTCACTTGGCAAACAGTTGGTGCCCTCCTGATTAGGAATCCATACAGAATAACTCCCGTGACACGTGGGTTCCAGTCATGAATGGTGTTGGGCGAGTTATTTAACCTGTGAGTCTCAGATGCCCCCTCCCCTGTAATCCCGTGGGTCACTATAAAGTCTTGAATGGCCACGGCCAGGACCAAATGAGCATGGATGGGTACTTGGTGCTGCCAGATGAGGGTGGGGAGGAGGAAGTCGGAGCTCCGAGGTCCTAGCTCTACCCGAGGTGACCTGTGTTTCCCTACGGGCCCTTGCTTCAGTGTGGGCACCCTGGCTTATTTCCTTTGAGTTAAGCATCTGGGAGGTAGGTGTCTCTCCCACCCGCAGCCTGGGAGCCCAGCCTCCTGAGAGGTCCTGGCTGCTGTCCTGGCCTCCAGCGGAGGTCCTGTCCCTGTCCCTGCGACATCTGCCAGGGTTGCAACCTGCATGAACCTCTGTCCTTCACCCTCTTGGTGGGCTCACTTGACCTCAGACCACAGGCTGGCAACCCTGGGAAGAGGCAGGCCTCCCCTGAGCCACCCGGCCTGTGCGCCTCGGGTCCACTGCCCTCCGCTCACTCCTCATCTCCATGAGAGTGTGTCAGGGACATTCCCTCAACTGTCCCCCAGACCGGCCCCTCTCGCTGTCCAGCCTTGCTCCCTTACCAAACCCTTCTGGAAAAAATCCCCTGTGTGTTTTTTAAAACTAGAATTAAATGACAGGAACTAACTATTTAGGGAGGGGTTCCTGTGGGGAAATGGAATCTCCACAACCTTAAAATTACAGGACATTAAAATTACATGTCAGATCGTTGATATTCTGAGCCAGACCTTGTTTTGAGATGTGCTCTCCTCTGTCCTTTCCCAAACTACAGCCTTCCCCCCCGCCTCTTTGAAAATAAGATCACATCAAGTCAGGGATTAAAATGGGAAAAATTCCACCAGAGCCTCCCTCTGCCAGCCACGCGTCTCAGTCCCCTCCCAGGTGAGCAGACTCAGCTCCCGCCACCACCCAGCTCAGCAGCATCATTCAGAACGCACCGGCAGGAACTGGTGAAACAGAAGGACCTTTCATCCCGGGCGTGGGGCCTGCAGCGCGGCTCTCCTACTCTGGAAGCTGGCGGTGCCTGAGCCAGCGGAGTCGGGGCCTCTTGCTTAAGTAGGCAGTGGGAGTGGGGCCGGGAGGCCTGAGGGGGCGGGCACGGAAAGTGGGCCATGTACCCAGCACAGCAAGGCAGTGTCCATAGAGCCAGCCATGGTCCTCCGCACGCGCCTGCCTGCTTGTCCACCAGGGGCCTCCAGCCCACAGGCCCCTAGACCACAGACCGGCACCTGGGCTGACCCCTGATGGACGTGCAGCTCCAAGGGAGTCCATGTCCCCAGACACACAGAGCTTGGTCCACGTTCCTGGATGCCTCTGCCTCTCCCGAGACACTGCCCGGGCAGCAGAAACAGCTGTGGAGTCGGACCGGCCGGCTCCCGAGGCCAGTAAGTCGTGGCCTCAGGCCAGACATTTTTCCAAGCCTCAGTTTCCACTTTCTTGAAATAAGGACAATAACCCAGACTTCATGGGGCTGGAAATAATGTTTGCAAAGGGCCTGGCACCTACGAGGATGATTGATCTGCATGGTGGTGCTGGGGCCAGCTGCTTTCAGCAAAGTGCAAGCCCAGAGAGGTTTGGTAACACTTGCAGTCACACAGCCCTCCAGCTGAGGTCAGGGGCAGCCTTCATGCAGATCTGAGACTAGGTTGGGGTGGCAGAAGTCCCTGGAGGTGAGGGTGTGGAGCAGCTGCTGGCACTGGGGAAAGGTCTTGACTGAACTCTGGTGAAGGAGTTGCCCCTTGACCCCCAAAACCAAGGTAAGAGAAGAAGCATGGCTGGACAGGGATGCTCAGATGGATGTGTGCATTTGGTTACGGCCTTAGGCGGGGTGAAGAAATACCCCAGAGTAACTGCTAGGGATTGGCTGGTGAGAGGAGCTCTACCACCAGCGCTGTCCCCCCACCAACCTCCCATTCGTATGTTGAAGCCCCAACTCCCAGTGTGGCTGTATTTGGAAATGGGGCCTCTGAAAAGCAATTAAGGTTAAATGAGGTCATAAGGAAGGAGCCATGATCTGATAGGATTAGTATCCTTAGAAGAAAGACATCAGAGAGCCCTCGCTGGTTTGGCTCAGTGGATAGAGTGTCGCAGACTGAAGGGTCCCAGGTTCAAATCCGGTAAGGGCACATGCCCAGGTTTCGGGTTCGATCCCCAGCAGGGGGCGTGCAGGAGGCAGCTGATCAATGATTCTTTCTCATCGTTGATGTTTCTCTCTCTCCCTCTCCCTTCCTCTCTGAAATCAATCATCAGAGAGCTCCCGCCTCCTCACACACCCCTGGAGGAAAGGCCGTGTGAAGACTGCAAGCCAGAAAGATTGCACCAGGAACCAAATCGGTCAGAAGCTTGATCGTCGCCTTACAGCCTCCGGAACTGTAAGAAAGTAAATTCCTGTTGTTTAAGCCGCCCGGCCTGTGGTTCTCTTATGGCAGCCCCAGCAGACGAACGCAGATGGATGAGATCGAGGGCGGGCTTGAGGAGCCTGGAAAGGACCAGGAATGAATTGAGAGGTTTCCAGCTCAGACAACTGTATGGGCACTGAAGTTGCTCACTAACCAGGGGTGAGGTGAGGGAAGGCAGGTGTTGAGGGATATTTGCATAAGATGTGACCACGTGACCGTGGGATATTCAGGCCGAGAACTCAGAGGAGAACTGGGCTGGATCAGGATTTGGGAATTATTAGAGTGAAGGTGAAGTCTTCGGAGTGATTACATTTCAGATCACGTATTATTCTTTCCTTTTCAATTGGTTCATTCTAATTCCAGTGTCATGCTATATCAGCTTTTGTCTTTTACATTTTTATAAAAAGTCAGGCATTCTCCTTTGTTTTTAAAAAGTATAACTGTGCACAAATTCACCCCAATTTTTAAATGACTTAGTTTTCTTCTACTTGTTCACACTGATATGTGGTTAGACTTGCATATTTTTTTCCTGAGGTTCATCTTGTCTTCACTATTTATGATGCTAATTCTCTTGTCATTTTATCCAATTTCAAAATAATGCCCTAGCCGGGTGCTCAGGGGTTAGAGCATCAGCCCGTGGACTAAGGGTCACGGGTTCCCTTCTGGTTAAGTGTAAGTACCTCGGTTACAGGCTCAATCCCAGCAACCAATTGATGTGTCTCTCTCACATCGATGTTTCTCTCTTTCTGTCTCTCCCCCTTCCTTACACTCTCTTTAAAAATCAATGGAAAAAATATCCTCGGGTGGGTGATAATTAACAAAAGCTAAAATAACAAATCTCCCTTTACTTTAGCTTGCCAGATAATTTATCATTCAAAAATTTAGCAAATGCTTACTTCTATCCCTTAGAGTTAAACTTGAAAGGTACCATGTGTTTAGTTCTAGGATGAGCTATTTTTCCATCTCTGAAGACTTTTCTTGTATTATTTCTTTCCTGATGTTTCCCTCATTATATGCCTCATTCCATTTATTCCTCTCTCCTATTTTAGGGCTGTGATACCATTTCCCATTTCCAAATCAGTTATTTGAACCTCATTTTGTTTTCTTTGTCTACATTTCTGGTTTGATGTTTTATTTTATCCTCAATATCACGAATTTCTTCGTTCGGTTGTTTTAGTTATGCCAACTACTACTTCCAGATGTCTTAAAATTCTTTTATAGTTTTACCAGTGTTCTGATATGTTTCTGTTAGTGATATTAGGTTATTTATTTATTTCAAAGTAGTTATCTCCCAGTTCATCTTATTTGTTCCTAAGGCTTTTCAGATTTCCATCATTAAAAACAATTGACATTTATTGAGGGCCTACTGTGTGCAGACACTGCTGTTCAGTACTTGCAGCAGCCTGCTTCCCTTCTAAGTTTAACGTAGCAGAATTCTTCAGTTAGAGCTGCTTTGAGGGAGGTTCTGAGGAACTAAGTCTAAGATCTAGTCCATCTTTTGCAAAAAAAAAAAAAAAAAGATCTAAGATGATGAAATTGTGTTCTATGTACAACATAATGGGACTTTTTTTTTTTTTAAAGCAGTGAAAAAATAATGACTAAGGGAAAATAAAGGTAGAAAAACAGGAGGCAACCAAGCAGATCTGAAGAGAGTGAGTGAGGGGAAGTTCTCTTTATCTGATGTGGCCTCAGGTGGTGTCTTATGACCCAGACTTGTCCTTTGACTTCTGTTGGTGGTGTCGAAATGACCCTTTGTTTTAAGTTATTACTTGAAGGGCTACAGCACAGCAGAGCTCCCTCCCCCCAGCTCTCTGCAAGCCTCCTGTGTGGGAAACACTCTTCCCCCCTCCCAATTGGGATGGAATTGAAAATTAACAGAGGCAACTGAAGAGAAATGATGTGACGGTAGACATGGGCCGGCGGCGTGTAAACAGTGGGACAGTGGCCTCCTGCTTGCCTTCCAGAAGTTGGTATTGATTGAGCAGCTGATCAGCCAGGTCTTTCCTGGGCTCTGACTCAGAGAGGTTCCCTGTTTTTCGGTGGTGAAAGGAAGGCTTCCCGGGGGCTCTCTGTTCCCACAGAACTCCAGAGTGGCCTCATTTCACACCTCTCGGGAAACAATCTTCCGAGTGACAGATTGATTGCTGTATGGGTGGTTACCAAAAAAGAATCTATTTTATTAGCTGTTTGTCTTGCAAAGTGAAATCGGTTTTTAAAACTTTATCAAAATGTCATCATCCCAGGGTTTAAGAACATGCCCTCTGGCTGTGAGGAAGATCCGCAGATCCCACAGGTAAAGAGTCCTGTCAGGGTCCCCCAGGGAGCCCCAGGCTCTCTCAGGGGCGGGGAGGGCTCCGAAAGGACTTCACCAAACCTCATCCTGGAGTCTGAATTGTCTTTTCTTTTTTAAATTCATCAAGAAAAAAAAATCTAGACATTCATATACGCGAGAGACTGTAGGTAACTTTGCTTTTCTGCTTGAGGAGGAAATAGAAACCATTCAATTTACTCATTCTTTATAGGTTAAAAACAAGGAACTACATTAAGCAATTAAAAAGTATTTGGTGTCGTATTGTTGGCAATAAAAGAAAGAAGAGAGAGAGCCTGAAAGTGGCAGAGGGGAGGTTGGAGGTGGAGCTGGTTCCCTGGGCCCAGCTGACCAGCCTGCCCACCCTGCTCTGTCTTTGGCCCCTCCCTCACCCTCACCCCATCTTATCCAGAATGAAGGCCAATCCTCGCAGCTCTGCATCCATTTCTAGTCCCTGCTCCCCTCTTGCCTGGCCTCATCTCTTCCTGCACGGTTGCCGTCACCAGGCCTGCATCTGAGCGCTTCCAACAGGCTCCATATCAGGCCGGTGATTCCCACATGAGCAGCTCGGAGTTCATTCCGCCCTGGTCCAGCACCTCCAGACCTCCCTTCGAGCACAGATCAAATTTTCCCACCTATCTGGCATGGGGGCCCTTGGAGATGGGGCCCTGCCCTCCTCAGCCTCAATTCTGCCTTTCCCTTCCTCCTACTCATTCCTTCTGACAGCCCAACTTGTAGCGCTCACTTTCCTGGAACATGCCATGCTCTTTCACGCCTCCGTGCCTTTGCACATGCTGTCCCCTGACTCTGGAACACCCTTCCCGGTTGGTCCACTTGGCACCCATCCTCCAAGGCTCAGTTCTACAGCTCTCACCCCTCCCCTCGATCGCACACCCACTGGGCTTTGTACCAGCAGCCAAGAGCCCCCTGGGTGTGTAGGGGGGGGGGGGCGGAGTGACGTCCAAGAGGCGAGCAGGTGCCTGGAGCGTGCAGGGCTGTGACCACATGGACCCCGTGATAAAGTCACAGCTATAGACGCCCGTTCTCACGGAGGGCAGGCAGAGGAGAAAAGGGGTCAAGGGTAGAACCTTGGGGTCATCCCACTTTGGGCTTGGTGTGGAAAGAGGAGCCAAAAGGAGCCCTTGGGAGAAGGTGGAAGAAGGCAGAAAAGGTGGCTAAAATATAGCCCTGTTTTTATTTCATTCTCAGACAACCTTCATTTCTTTTTCACTTAGAATAGCTGGAAAAGGACGGCTGCATGTGGCAGTCCCGGGAATGAGAAAACCATGTGTCAAAGCTGTTGCTGAGTCCCTCACCCTATTTTTACCTTCCTCACACTACCTCTTTGAGGCCCGAGGAGGGAGCCTGGCCTCAGGTGGCCTGAGGTGGCCTGCGCCGGCGTCTCGGAGGCAGATGTGGCCCGCCAGCCCCTCCTCCTCCAGAACCCACCGAAAAGCTGCTTATTCACTTCTCTTGACCAGAAATAAATGCATTAGACACATGTTCTCAGGCAATCATGAGGGACGTGAACACAAAATTACCCCACAAATTACTTGTGTTTCCTTTCCTCAGTTCAAAGCTGGGCTTTTTTGTTCACATTAGTTACATTAACATTGGGCAGTAATTAGTGTTCTTAAAATAGAATGCCCATATTACCAAGTTTAGAAAGAAAAAACCACCTAGGAATGAAAACATGCGCACACATGTGAAATGCCATTCCGTTAGCCACAGGCTCCGCTATGAGCCCCGGTGGGCGCCTGTCCGTGGGGTTGGCGGCCGAGCACACTGTGGCAGACCGTGTCTGCGGTCGCTGTGCATGCTGTTCCCGGCTCTGGGTCAAGGAAGCCTTTGACATCGTGGCCAGGAGCTCTGGGGGTTCGCCAACCTCTAATTACATTTCTGTTTTTAAATATTGATAAACAGTCCCTCTGTTGACTCAGACGTTTTTAAACACTAAGCCTGTAGTTGTTGGCTCTGAACAAAGAGAGCAGATCCTTCGGGCTCCCCAGGCCCGCAGAGCCCCTCCCGGTGCCTCACAGCTCCCGGACTGTCACTCAAACACCGAAGGAGTAAACTGTCCCTCCGGGTCACTTCAGGATTCAGAGTCAGGCCTGGCGGAGCTGCAGGCTGGGGCCCTGCTGACCTCTGCTACCACCAGGGCTCCTACTCTGGGTTCAGGGTGGAGGTGTGAGACGAGGCAGGAGGGACCGCTGCCCGGTGGCACCTCCGGCCACCTCCTTGCTTCATTTGTGAATGTTAGTCCCTGGTGTCCACCCGCCCCCAACACCGTTGCTACCTCGGAGGGAGGGGAATGGGACTGGATGGGATCCCTTCTAGTGCCATGGGGTCCCATCTTGGGGACTCTGACATAGACGGATCCTCCAGGTCCAGGCTCCCCCAGAGCCAGCTGACTGCAATGTGTGTGTGTGGGGGGGGATGGCCCCCATTCTTCTTAGAGGACTTGGAGCCAAATCAGCTGTTTCTTTTTTTGTTTTGTTTTTTATATTTTTATTGATTTCAGAGAGGGAGAGAGATAGAAACATCAGCGATGAGAGAGAATCTTCGATCGCCTGCCTCCTGCATAGCCCTTCCTGGGGATCTAGCCCACAACCCGGGCATGTGCCCTGACCAGGAATCAAACCGTGACCTCCTGCTTCAACCACTGAGCTACACCCATTGGGCCCAGTCAGCTGTTTTTTTGTCCTGACTGCCAGGTTGCCTGTCCTCTTTCGTTGGAGGATTCAGCCAGTGGCCAGGTATCAGCACTGCTTCTGTAGTGACCATGGCCAGAGCGGAGCACCTCGTTACAAGTGGGTGTGGCAGTGACGTCCACGATGCTCTGAAGCCCCTGGCTCCATGGGGCTAAGGCCGAGTTCCTGATGTCATCACACCTCCCCACTTCCACCACAGCAGTGCCTCTGCTAGTATCTTCACCATTTTATCGATGAGGAAACTGAGGCCCAGAGAGGAAAAGCTTACAGCCCAAGATCACAGTGGAGGAGCTGGGATTTGAACCCAGGTCCATCTGACTCTGAAACAAGAGCTCTTCTCAATCCACCCTGCCACAGAGCCTCTTGGTCCCACTTCCTGCCTCCTGCAAGTGGCCACTGGAAGGAGGCCACCCTCAGATACATGCATCAGGGGTGATGTGGTCCTGGGTGAGGGTCAAGGGCTCTGTTGAGGTACCAGAAATCATGGTGCTTTTTGTCTAGTCCTATGTAGCTCTGTGTCCCCCCTTAGTTGGGGACCTTGTTGACATGACCCATTTGGGCTCTAACTTTAAGAGGTAATTATGGGTCAGCTTGGGGACCATCAGGCCCTTCTGCTATATCCCAGGAAATGGACCTAACCCTATTAGATGGTAAATCAGATATAATGAGCTCCTAATTTAATATGGTGGCTTCAAGTAACATTTATCACGATACAGAGGCTGGTCCAATGAGTTAGAAAAATGTGGCAGTTGGAATAGACTCAGACAAAAATCAACCTGCACTTTCTGACATTAAAAAAAAAAATTAGGCCCTGGCCAGTTTGGCTCAGTGGATAGAGCGTCGGCCTGCAGACTGAAGGGTCCCAGGTTCAATTCCGGTCAAGGGCATGTATCTTGGTTGCGGGCACATCCCCAGTGGGGGGTGTGCCGGAGGCAGCTGATCGATGTTTCTCTCTCATTGATGTTCCTAACTCTCTGTCCCTCTCCCTTCCTCTCTGTAAAAAATCAATAAAATATATAGTTTTTAAAAAATTAGTGGAAGAGACAAAGGTTTTCAGTACCATATTGTAGGTACACACACTCTTGTGCTTCAAGCACAGATGGGGGCACCTTTCAGACTGGCCGTGTGCACACCTGCAGCCTCACCCTGTCATGGTCACACCCTTCAAATCCTGACAAAGGTGCCTAGATACCGCAACGCTGCCCTGTTCAAAGTGAAGCTGGGAGATTCAGGGCTGGCCATTCCTGCCCTTCTGTGCCTGAGGGTGTAAGACTCTCAGCTCTTGTACTGGATCAGTTCAGAGTGGGAAAGAATTTCTCTTCTGACTGGTGGTTTGGGAGTCACATAGGCCAAATAATCAGGTTACTGGGTGCTGGTGACTGGATCTGTTACTCTTGGATTGGATTGAAGTTTCTATCCCCTCCTTCTTCCACTGCCAGCCTCACTGACCAACAGTGATCCCAGGCCCACAGTAGACACTTCTCTGCAAACTCACCAAGGCCACTAGGAGCCAACAACGTTCCAGAGATGCCCTTAGCTTCAGGAGCCTGCCTCGTAGACTTGCCTGTGAGCTCCTCCGACACCCCTTCTCCTGCACCAGGGCTGGCTGGTGACCTTCCTCTGATCCGGAAAACAAAAGTAATTTGTGGGGCTGCATCCGGGGCTAAGATGATTCTGGCGTGCACATCTGCCATAACCTGAGGACAAGCTTCGGGTCGGAACCATGATTCAGTCAGGCTTTTCATCTTGGCACCGGCCGCAGGAGCCCCGCATAGTGGGGCCCCCCTGAGGTCAGTGACGGCAGTGGACGCCCGTGCACGCTCGTGGTGAAGGTGTGGGGCTTCCTCCCAGTGGGCTGGCTATTATGGAGCACTGTGGGGGGTGACTGAGTGTTTAAGGCACTGGCTGGTCAGAGCCTCTCTTCATTGGACGCTGGCATCTCAGTCGGGAATGCAGCCCCCAGCTGGAACGCATCTCCCCTGGGAAGTCCGTGTGCTGAATTAGGAGGCTTCCAGGAAGATGCTGAGAAAGGCGAGAATGGCTCATCAGGACTGAGAGGAACTCTGCTGACTTGCTGGCGAGGAGGCTTTGTTCTGTAATGATGATGAGCTCGTTTTCCCTCTTGAGGCTGGAGAGTGGATTTGTAGACGCTGTATCAGGGTGCAGTCCACCAAGTGCCATGCCCCTCCCACCCCAGGTCCTTTCTTTCCGTAGTTTTCTGCCCTCGAATGCCCACGTGGCTCACTTCTTCACTCTCTTCACGTCCCTACTTAAATGTCACCTCCTTGGAATAGCCTGTCTCACTCTGTACAGAATAACATTCCCTTCCATCACCCTCTCTCCTTATCCTGCTCCATTTTTCTTTCTAAAACATGACCACTGAGCACATGATGCATTTCCATCCTGTCCTTCGGCCTGCACTGGAAGGCGCAGCCCCATGAAGGCCGGGGTTAGGTCTGTCATGCTCACAGTTGGATCTGTGACACTCAGAACAGCGCCTGGCTCATAGCAGACACCAGTGCAAATTTGTTGCAGGTGAGAACTGAGCTCCGGGTAAACGAAAGTGCCCTGGCCTCACCGCTACCTCTGTCTTCATTTACGCCTGAAAACGTGAAAACCAAGCCACTGCCCTGGAGGGATGCTATTTCTTGGTGTCAGGAAGGCTGGTTGAATCCGTTAAATACCAAACATGAGCTCTCAACATCCAGGATTTTTAAGTCTTTTCTTCTAATCATTATTCGTGATCATGGGAGCTGGAAGCATTTTGGAAGTGGATTTGGTGTGATTAATTTCTTTCCAAGCCTAATTCTTTACGGAAAACAAACATTTGAAATGAATGGACTTGCCGATGTCTGATTGTTTGCATGATAATTTACCCCAACTCCTTTAAAAACCAGGGCTGGGCTGGTTTTGAAATCCTTCACCCCACCTTCCTGTCACAAAGAGAAGGCCCCCCTTCTCTGTGACAGCACTTACGGAGCGCCTGTGGCTAGAGGGGTGACACAGGAGGCAGAGGGCCGGGAAGGGCTGTCGGAAAGCCCATGCACTTAATTTGCAGGCAGCACCAGTCCTTCCTGGCGAGGCCGCAGCACCTCACCCGGTTTCCGCTTTCTCCTGGAATCCCCGTGACCACACCTTAGCAAAGGCAGGGGGCGAGGGTGCCGGGGGTGGGGCAGCGGAGGGTCTGGCAGGAACCGGCAGGAGCAGGACTGCAGGGACAAGTCAGGGTCTCTCAGGGAGGAAGGCGGGAGTCACCCGTGCCCCTGCCCCCCGGTCATGTTTGCAGCCCTGCCCAGTATAGAATCTGGTGTCACAACAGCCCGAGACACTGTTTCCAAGAATATAACCTAGAAAAGAAAGCTTTCCACAGGAAATGGACGGGTACTAGTACTTGGCAGGGCCACCCCAGTGACCTGGACACTGTGCGGGAGACCTCATCCTTGGCAGCAGCAGAAGTGGGGCAGCCCTGAGTGTCCCGTTACCCTAGTCACGTGTCCAGACTTCAGGGCCCCGCGGGCCACACTGGGGTAGAAGCTGGCTCTCACCCTGATATTGGCAACTCTCAGAGTGTGGGGTTTTCCTCCTGGTTTGATGTTTAACTTTGGAGATTTCTCTTTTGTGGCATCTGTAGCGTTTGGGTGAAGACCTATTTCTAAGGCACTACCCGTGGGTGGGGACTGCAGGGTTTCTTTCCCACGGCAGGTGTTCGGACGAGGTTCTGGGTCGCAGCTTCAGGACGCACGGCCGCCCCGCATCTTCCGCCCCGCTGTCCTGGGCTGCACGGTTGCCCGTGGCCCTGCCGCTGCCTGGCCAGGTGCCGCTCACGGCGGCGAGGCACAGAATCACTCTGTCTGCGAGGCCTTATGAGTGAACCGAGCTGCACGCAGATGAAAATGGTGACTTGGGGTAAAGCGTGTGGCCTGAAAGCCCTTTTCCTCTTTCAGAACCGTAAGTGCACATGGCACAGGCCCTGGAGAATGCCAGCTCAGCCGCACGATGGCACCCCCCTCCCCCCCAGGCACAGCCCTTCCATGTGAAACCCCCGCGTCACTCCCCCTCCTCGGAGAGGACGATTCAGAGGCTGACACGGACGCCTTAGCCTCTCCCCGCTGGGCCCCACCCTGAGAGTGGAAATCAGAGTCACCTCTCTCTCCGCCCAGCACTTAACAACAACTAATACCGGGAGTACGGCCTTCACGCCGACACAGTGCCCTGTGCCTTGCCTCACCAGGCCTCAACCCTGAGGCTCCAAAAGGGTCTGAGAAGACCCAGCAGTCACGGCTCCTGCCCCTGCCCAGCAGCGGGCTGGGATTCCAAGTCTCTCGGGTCTGACGCTAGAGCCCATGGAGCCTGTTGGATGATTCATTTCTTATTCTCTACCCGGAGGCAATGAGGCGTAAACCAGAATAAAAGGGGGCTATTATGATATCACTATTTGCCGTTTATCTAAATTAGATAATAAATCATGGAGCTGCTTGAAACAATATACATGTCAACCTCCTAACATCGAGTTATCACTTAGTGCCATTTGATGGTGCCTCTGGTATAATTAACACTTTCGTCTGGAAAACATGATATTTCTGTGAAATGGAGAAGTGAATGAGAAAATAAATCTAACCCACCCTTCTCTTCCTGGGGGACAGGGCAGCAGACCCTGGTGTCGGTCAGCTGGGATGGCTTGGCCTGGGGGAGGATGAGCAAGCCCTCCCAGCCCTCTCCCTGCCAGGACTGTGCCCTGGGCAGGGGGAAGCCTGTCGCCACGGTAGCAGCAGGCCCAGCTGAGAGATGCTCACCAGCCCTAAATAACTTCGTGCCCATTCATCAGCCTCAGCATAATTGGGCATCTGCCACTGGCATCTCCAGATGTTTGCCTGTATCAGACGTCGATGCGGTTCAGTGTTTTCATTGAGAGCCTCGTAAAAAGCTCTAGCTGGTTGGGGACGCTTATTGTTCATTTTATTTGAGTTCCTTATCATGTGCAAAATGTTCCAGGCACCATTAGGAGACACAAAAGACTCAGAAAACACAGTTTCAGGGGGCGGAAGCTCACTGTAGCGTGGAGGAGACACGGGCCACGCCGACATTTACAAACATTTGCTGCACACAATCAGCTGGTAGGGATGAACGTGCTCAGGGCAGAACATCAGGGCACGGGGGCAGGTGGTGGAGGCTGAGGATTTAAGGCTCGCCGGAGGGCAGCCTCTAAAATCAGATGGGTGTTCCAGGCTGTTTGCTCGTTAATAGGGTCTTCAGGTTCATTCTCAGGGAGATCGGGGTGTGGGGGGCCAGAAAAGGATCAAGAAAGATTAAAGGGGACATTTGAAGTGCTGGTTCAGGCACATTATAATTATTGCTGAGCCATAACTGTAGCTTGGAAAGATGCATTGATTCACACAGAGGTTGCTCGGGGCATTAAAAGGAAAATAAAACGTCGGCAATGAGAACTGTCCCATCCATTTACCAAATTCACGTTTGAGGCAGTATCATGGAAATGCGGAAAACCTTGCTCTTGGCATAAATTAAAGAACGCCATCTTCCTTGGACAAGGATAATTTAAATGATCAATAATCTCTTTTGAAAGGATACTCTGAGAGGACTCCTTTTAAAAATTGACTTCATTTATTCTCCTCCTCTTATCAAAAAATACTTGTGAAGGTTTATAACAAAAGATATGACAGTGATGTATTACAGTAAAATAGAATTGGGAAATGAGAACCCAGTAAAAAAAAGAGAATACACATTTTCTAATTAGAATAACTTTTGTGACCAAGCTCTGAATTTAGGTCTGAGCTTCCTGTAACCCCTGGTGAAAAGGGAAACAGAATAACACAGGTTCAGCCACTGAAGTGGACATAGGATACCAATTCGTGAGTATTTATTTGTGGTTTTGTAAAAGCAAGGGAGGCGGAGGAAGCTTCTGGGGAAGTGGGGGAGATGTTTTCAAAATATCTAGAAAGGAAGAGATGGATTTTGAAATTTTTTTGCCAGAGGATAGGCTTGGGTGACAATGACAGACACATCCACTAAAACCTGGGTGAAACTGGGTGGCTCCCATCCCATCAGATTACTGCTGAGTGAATCACTTCCCGGGGCGAGCTAGCCAAGGCCGCGGACCAGGACCCCGGTGTTCAGCGTCCCTGGGCGTTCTATTTCTCTGGTCTGCTAGGCCGTGCCTGGTCCATTTTGCACAAAAAGAACTCAGCCGTAGCTCTGTCTCCCCTGGGTTGAGAAGTCAGGAGAGTAGGGACAGATGCTTGGCATCTCTGGGTGTCTGCCTGCTACTAGAGCCACGCAGTGAGTGTTGGAAGATAATAACCCACCAGCGAACAAGGGGGGAAATACCCACAAAATGACAGATACCGCTCGCGACTTAGTGGGAGCCTCTTCGGGGCTCTGGATGACAATAACCAAATCTGCCAGGTTTTTTGGTGGGGAGTCCCAGGACGGACCTGCCCAGGGGCTGTGGGCAGTTATGAAGCATTGGGTGGATAAATCCAGTTTTAACGCTGGGCTTCTTTTTAGAGGGACCTGTCATGGCCCTTCGGATGGAGTGCCCATCGGGGGCCCTGTCAGCTGTCCTGCGGGTGGGCCCTGTGGGGTGGTGGGGAGGGAGGAGTGGGGGGGGGTGACCCGCAGTGAGAAAGCTGACCTGCCCCCCCAGCAGGCTTCAGGGTGGGGTTGGAGCAGGCACTGTGTTTCCCAGCTGGTTTGCAGCTGCCTTTTGTCCTCAGTTACTCAGTGCAGATTCCTGTGCTTCTCTAAAGACCCTTTGTGTTTCATTCAGCATTTGTTGGAACGCTCTCTAGAGGGATCGTTTGCCCTGCAGAGAATGCCTTTCCTGAGAAATGGAGCCCTGGGCCCAGGTGGGCAGCGTCTCAAGGAGGCTCCTGAGGTCGGGGAGCCTGGGGGTTGGGTGCAGTGAAGGCAGAGGGCCGTCAAGCCGCCAGGAGGAGGGATGCATTTGCGAACAAGACATCACCGATGGCCAAGGTAGGGCCCTGTGGGTCCCTATGTCTGGCCCAAGCTGGGCCTGTGTTGGGGCAGTTGTGTCCGACGTGAGGAGAGCGCACATGGCAGCAGCTCTCACGCCTGGTGAGAGGCTTTGGGTAGGTCAGGTTTCCTCCCTGCACCTCAGTTTTCTTCATCTCCCGACTAAGGGTTTGAACAGTTCCTCAGTGACACCAGGTCTCGGGGTCCCGAGGTAAAGTGCACACAGTTCTGCACAGTGCCTGGCGCAGAGCTAACGGAGGCTGTGGTGGTGATTACCGTGGTTAATGTCGTGCCCTGGAGGCCGAGGGGCCCACCAGCTCCCTCTCCCACCTTGACACAGGTTTGACACCCACAGGAGAGGGGCTGAGCTTAGTCCCCCGGTCGAGCAAGCCTCACGGCCTCCCTGACGCTGTGTGAGAAGTGGGGCATTCAGGCAAGTCCTGCCTGTCCCCTGAGGACTGTGTGAGAACCAAGGCTGAAGAGGCCGCCAAGCCCCCAACTCAGCTTCACGAGGACCAACGACAGTACTCAGAGGGCCCTCAGCGCAGCCCCCGACGACGGCTGCCAAGTCCTACAAGTGGCCAAACCACCAAACACCAAGCACACAGAAAGGTTAAGATCGGGAAAGCAGAGCTGGAACCCAAAAGTAAACAGAAAGCAGCTCTGAGCAGCCGAAGGTGGCCACAGCACCCCCGATTCCAGCATGCTTTGTTTTGTAAGGAGAGACTCGAAGCCCTCACTCAGAGCCAACTGCTTTCATTTAACACACGGTTCTGACAAACGTAACTTGGTTTCAATAAAATAAAAACCAAAAGAAAAATCACAAGGTAAGCGTCTCTGCAAATCTCACATGTGTGAGATCATCACGGTGAGAAATTGGCCTGGGCACGCTCCCGATTCCCACTCAGGACTGATACTGTATGATCGCCATATTTCTGTAAAGAGGAGCCCCCAGCTAGGAAGACAGGGTGAAATAATGTTCCGTCCATGTTGCTTAAGGAGGCGTGTATGATACATGTCAGGAGGTTGTGCTTTGGAAAGTTTCAGCTCATGAAGAGAGAACGGAACCATGTTTATTGAGCATCTACTATGTACTCATTTTTTTTTTTTTTCCCAGAGAGAGGAAGGGAGAGAGAGAAACAGCAATGATGAGAGAGAATCATTGATCGGCCACCTCCTGCATGCCCCCCACTGGGAATCAACCCAGAAACCCAGGCATGTGCTCTGACTGGGAATTGAATTGTGACCTCCTGGTGGGGCCACAACATTAGTAACAAAGAAACAGAATTTCCAGAGGATGAGGCCCAGAAATCAGGATTTTAAAAAGATTCCCAGGTGATTCTAATGTGCAGCCAAGGTTGAGAACCGCTGCCCTGGAAGGTGGTGGTGACGCTCTCACCGTCCCATCAGCTCCCTGTGGGGCCGCTCGTTCCTGTGCTGGCCTTTGGAGTTTGGGTAACTCTGAGGGCCGGGTGGGGCTACTCTCCCCACTCCTGAATCCAGGATGAAGCCCTGTCCTTGTGGGTAGACCTTGGGCAGAGGAGTCCTTGCAGCCGGAAGATAAACAGCTTCGAGAGCCCACCCCGCGGGGTAGTTCTGTGAGCCCTTCTTCCAGGGAAAGCTACTCCTGGTGACAGGCTGTTTTTCATTCTTTAATCATTAAGAAAAATACATCCATTTCAGCTCATTCAAAACAGTGGAAAACCATTGAGGTTTTTCCTGTGTAAAGGTCAAACTATAAAAAGATAAGTGGGCCCAGAGAAATCCAGGCTAGTCATGAACATGTGGCAGTGCATATAATGGATCCCAACACAGGATTTATTCCTTCTTTGGAAGCAGCTCATAATAACCCCCTCTCTTCTCCCCAGTGTGCGTTCAATTCCTGTTTTTAGGTTCAATGGGTTGCGCGTGGGCTGTGCAGACCGGGTCCGGATCAGAACCTCTGAGCGGCTGCAAGCATGGGACCAGAACAAGTACCCTCACTTTCCTGAGCCTCAGCTCCCTGTCCTGCAAAACCGACGACCCCTCCGCCTCCCACACTGAGAACCTCCCCACCATCCCGTCCGTGATGTCCACCCGAGAGGCGGGCAGCTGAGGCCTGGCTTGACCGGCTGGCTATGCTGGCTCTGAGGAGTGCCCACCAGACCTCGGCCCGGAGACAGGTCCCCTGCTCTGTCCTCTTTCCCCACCTCCGGCCGCTGGACGTCCCGGCCCCTGGCTGATAAGGCTCTGCTGTGCGTGGACTTGGGTGACCTGTGAGGTCCTTGCAGCTGGGAGATAAACAAGTAGCTGCGACATCCCCGTCACGAGGACCTTGTTTAAAAGGTACTTGGTAATACCACTGTTTTTGTGAGGCTGAGCGAGTAATGGGGGGATGATAGAGTAGTTTGAAAGCACAGCCTGGACAGTAAAATCCTCGCTTCTCTCTTTATTAATTAAGAGCTTGGAGAAAATCTTTTAAGAGTGTCTTTGGGAAGATCAGGAACAGCTGTGTCCTCTCTTTAGCCAATGGAGGCTCCATCTCTGCTCAGTTCTGTGTGGCCCAGTCTGTCTCTCTCTCGCCTCAGCCCGCCCACTGGTGGACAGAGGAGGGGATCTGGGAGGTGGTCAGGTTTCCTGGTGGCCGTCCCGGGGCCTGGGGGGCTGGCATTTGTTTCCCGATTTGTGTCCAAGTCGGAACAGAAGAAATGTCATGTACAACACTCTGTAGGGGGGAGCACCGGCGCCTGGTCTGGTCAACAGAGGGGGCACGAGGGAGGCTGGCAGCAGTCACATCTCATTTGCGTTCCACAAACGTCACACGGGCTGCATCAGGGCAGGGCTTAGAGGCAGCAGGGCCGGGTCAGAGGTTGCCTTGGTTACTCAGGGACTTGGTGGCAGGGATGCAGGAGATAAAGACTCTGGTACCACATGGAGGTTCAGGGAGAGGTGGGCCTGGGCACTTGGGCAGATGGTGAGGCTTGAATTTGAAATGAGATGGGGAAGAGGGGAGGGATTTAGGCATCTATGCTGAGTCAGACTGGGACGGGTAGCAACTGTGGTGCCTGAGGGACATTCAGGTGGACCTGCCCATGAGAGCATGGGACATAAAAGGGCACAGTTAGGGAGAGAATCAAGCCCGAGATAGGAATGTGCATGCCTGTGTGCTGGCCGGTAACTGAAGCCAAAAAATGGACAGGGTCCCACAGGGCGAGCACAGGGCCAGGAAGAAGCTCCAGGAGTCGCTGACATTCGAGTTTGAGGAAACAGACTCCATGGAGAAGCCTAAGGAGCCAGCAGAGAGATGACCGGGAGAGCATGGGGTCGGGGGGACCCCGAGAGGAGAGTGCGCAGGGGTGGAGGCAGCAGGGAGTAGTCCCTAGAGCAGTGATGGCGAACCTAGGACACGTGTCACCTCTGACACGCGAACTCATTTTTTTTGGTTGATTTTTCTTTGTTAAATGGCATGTAAATATATAAAATAAATATCAAAAATATGTCTTTGTTTTACTATGGTTGCAAATATCAAAAAATTTCTATATGTGACCCGGCACCGGAGTTAAGTTAGGGTTTTTCAAAATGCTGACGCGCCGCGCTCAAAAGGTTCGCCATCACTGGCCTAGAGGCTGGGCTCACCGCTGGGGGAACCTGCGAGTGGCTGAGAGGGAGGGGCTGCCGGTCAGGCTGTGGCTTCAGCCAGCTCCCCAGGTTTGCAGATGGTTTGTTCCTCTGGATGGAAGGTTCAAAGTGGGCTTCTTGGGGGTTTCCGGGAGATCTATCTATAGAAACTATCTTACTCCTTAGAATTCCTCCCTGCTCAGGTAACCTGAAAAGTGTAACCGTGGCTGCTGTGTTTATATTATTTTAGTCTTGACTTTAAAACGTATTTATAGCAGACCCTTATTTTAAATATCAACATGAAACTCTGTTGTGCTGTCCTTTATACTCTTCAGATGACGAGCCTAATGTAAAAGATCTATAAATTACCTAGGTAATTTGGAGAGTCTACCTCTTCAGCTTTTTTCCTTTTTTAGGTCACAGAGATCTGTCTTAGCCTATTAGGTGTTTAATGTGACACGCTCTGCGTCGCAAAGTAAAAGAGAAAGGGGAGCTTTGGGCTCAGATACAGCAGCGTTCCCCCCAAATGTATCCAACAGCCTGATTTAGTATTAAAGCTCTGAAATGATTGATTATCCATTAGGGTAGCTATTTAAAGAGTTCATTGCATCAGATTCAAACTGACAACATCTGCGCAGCGAAGGCAGCTAGGCGAGGTCAGGCAGAACCAAGTGGGATCTGAATGGAGCTGTGGATTCTGCCTTCCGTGAGGCCCCGAGACCAGACCTCCATTAAGAAAGTAACAGGGTTGCTGTCGCCACTGTGCCTGGTGAGCAGGCATGTGCCAGTTGCTTCCTGCTGGCCTCAGGTCGGGGAGGATACCTCGCTGTGAATGAAAACACTCCCGGACACAGCTCAGAGCCAGCCCTTCCCTCTGCTCTGTGC
>NW_006295183.1:318476-339785 GCF_000327345.1 Myotis davidii | reverse complement strand
CCCCTGCCAGACCCCTCCCATCTCTCTCTCCCTGAGGCCTCAGACCCTGAGCTGTCCCAAGCCCACACTCCCTATTCCCTCTTCCCTCCACAAGTCATTGCAACCCCTCCTGACCTCATCCAGCATGTCACTGACAAACTGCAAAGTCCAATCTAAGCCCATTGTTGTCCTCTCCTCAACCTGGCAGGTTTCCTCTGAATGGCACCACCCAACTCATCCCCTTCCCCGCCCCCCGCCCCATTCTGCCTCCTTGTGTGCTTAGCAAACAGTTTATCTTGGCAGGTTTACCAGGAAGCAATAACACCGCTAAAGCCAGGCGCTTGCTGGACTTTCACTTCTGTAGGTAGGTGTGCCTTAGGTGGGCAACTGCTGCAATTGCTCTATTGTTCTGCTCAGACCTTTAAGTTTCTAGGCCGAAGTTATTGCTGCCCATGCTCAAAAGAGCAGACCTCTGGGCCCTGTCTACCTGGTGTGTCAGAGCACAGGCAATGCTCTACTCCAGGGGCCCCTGGGCCGGCCCTCGGGCCTGCCTGTCCAAGCCAGGAAGGAAGCCTGTGTCCTTGGAGCATGCCACAGTCCCCACAAAAGCTCCACGGCTGGAAAGCTGCCTGTGGATTTCTGAGACACTCATTCACAAATGCCGCTCATTCGCAAACACCGCACCCATACGCTCTTTGTAATGGCTGCCCAAACCTCGATTCAGGGCTGGGACATTCATCCCCTAGGTAGGACCTCGCAGCTGTGTCCCACCCTGAGAATCGTCCAAGCAGAGGCGAACTGCCTCCTTCAAGGTTAAGCCCCTCCTAGAGGTTGGCCTGTGACCAATGACTGGCTGAGGGGCAGGGAGCAGCAGGGCCAGGCCCCTGAGCTTCATTTGGGACCACTCTGAGGGGCCATCTCAGCTCCCACGATCCCTGATGAACACTAAAGCCTCAGGTTCAACCACAGTCTGGGTCAGTTTCTCCCTCGTCCTGATCCTGTCTTCTCCACCTCCTGTACTCACCATCAAACCTGCATATAACTTGGGGAGCCCAGGGCTGCCATGACTTGGCTGAGAGAGAGGGTGGGCTGGCCCGCGGCTCCTGGCCCCTTCCACAGCCACTCTGGCTGTGCTGCTGGGATTGCTGAGACGCTGCGATCGTTCTGTTATTCTGCGCAGGCCTCCCTAAGAGGTCACTTGGGAGGCATTTGTTTGGTTTTTGGACTTGAACTTAGGAAAAACTGTGCTTCTTTGGGCCTTTAGTCCGTGTTTGATTTGTGTTTATGCTACCAATACTAACAATTGGGGAAGAGATTGGGCTTTCTTTGCTTTGGCTGCTAGGAAGCTCAGAGCCCAGTCTGTGGGCCATGTGTTGCAAGACATCTGACACCTTCTGAGCTCCCTTCACATGCCTCCTCACTGTTATTATTTGTGTTGTTTTGCTGCACCACACAGCTTCCTCTGAGCTGCCGTGAAGTCTGTTTGGAATGAAGTGGGGATGTAAGTAAACGAGCACATACATATTGCCATAGAGGTGTCCTATCAGACAGACCCAGATGCCGGTTACCAGCTCTGGGAAGTTTGCCAAGTCACACTTTCTCTAAACCATAGTTTCTTCAGCCAAGGAATAGGTCTGATACCTACACCGCAGAATTATTTTGAAGGTATATGCAATAAGCACGTGTCTGGCAGGCATCAAGTGCCCACTAAATGGTAGACCTTAATAACAAAATTTTTAAATATTTTTTATTGATTTCAGAGTGGAAGGGAGAGGGAGAGAGAGAGATAGAAACATCAATGGTGAAAGAGAACCACTGATTGGCTGCCTCCTGCACGCCCACTACCGGGGATCAAGCCCGCAACCCTTGCATATGCCCTTGACCGGAATCAAACCCAGGACTCTTCAGTCCATAGGCCAATGCTCTATCCACTGAGCCAAACCAGCCAGGGCTAGTAACAATTTTTTTATAAGATCATGTTGCTCCGTGGAAGAACATACTCTTGCATTGGGTCGGATCTCCCTCCTTCCTTCTGTCATGTGCTGGCTGTCAGTCAAGATGCATTCTGGCCTGTTGGGTTTTGCTTTCTTGTGGGAGAAAGATGCCCGCCCACACACCCACAGTTCACAGCTGACCGTGTGGACCAGCAGAAGAGACGGTGGAAATGTTCACCAACTGTTAGTCCAGGCGGGTGGCTGCACGGTTAAAACGCCTACAATATAAATGAGCACCTACTTGGCTGGAGAAAAACTAAAAATAAAACTCTCTCTGTAAACCGAACCTTCATAAAATGAAAAAAAGGTTGTAGATGAGAGATTGGTGATGAGTAATTTATCCAAGACAATGTAAATCGAGGCCTTTGAATACTTTAAATATAACCATCTGATATAAAAAGAATTGCGCTAAATTTTTTAAAGCTGAGATCTTTCCTGGGGTGAGAGACTCGCTTTCCTGATAGGAACATGTTCCCTAAAAGGCAAGTGGGGAAGACAAACAGTAACACCCATGTCGGCTTCACAACCCCCTCCCGGCAGCTTAGGAGGACTCTGCATTTGGTCGTCTCCACTAGCACCCCATATGCCACACATTTGTTAGCTTGCAAACCAGTTTGGAATCTATGTTGAAAGAGAACAGTCCATTTCAAAGGGGAGGTGGCTTAGGAAAGTCTTTTGTTCATTCCAGAAAGCAACCGGCACCTGGCTCCGTCCCCTGAACCTTAGTCTGGAGTTCATCCAAAGATGGGTGTGAAACTGGAGTTCCTGGTCTTTCTTGGAAACGAGGATTCTGAAGCAGGGAACCATGCCCGAGCCAGATCTAGGACAGGCCTCCTGGGGGCATCCTCCCTGGGAGGATTGGGTGATGGAACGAGAGCAGGATGCTGGGGAGGGGCCCAAGGGCAGAATGAAGAGTGGGTGGCAGGAAGGCAAAACTGGACACAGAGCAGACCCGGGTTGATCTATTTGTAGGAATGGGCCTCAGGAAGGGGGAGAGGGGCAAGGGAAGAGGGGGAAGCTGGTGGCAGGGCAAGTATCTGGCTGGGCCATGTAGTCCTGGAGGTGTGAGGGATGCTGGGCCGCACCCCTGGGCTGGTTTAGGAGAGGCAAGGTGGGCCTGGGGCAAATTGCCTCGGTGCTGCTGTAGCCACCAATGAGACAGGGAGAAGCTTGGGGTTGATGCCCTGAGCCAGGGTGCCCCTAGGGCAGTGGTCGGCAAACTGCGGCTCGCGAGCTACATGCGGCTCTTTGGCCCCTTGAGTGTGGCCACGAAGTTTCCATCGCACTGTACGTGCGCGCCCGCACGTGGTATTTTGTGGAAGAGCCACACTCAAGGGGCCGCAGTTTGCCGACCGCTGCCCTCGGGGGACTGGCTGAAATTCTGAGACCTGGACTGAGCATAGTAACCAGCCTCAGGAGTTTGGGCCAGGCTTCAGGAACCTTTCTTTAGGGGACCAGCCAGTGCAAGAGGGAAAGTAGAGCCTGGGGGACCAGGGGCCTCCTAGTCTATTGCACACAGGTAGCCCCTTGCTTACCAAATGTGGGGACAACGTCCCCTTCAGTGCATAGCCTGAGGAAGGCGGCAGGGTGGGGCTGCATTTTCAGTCTCTTTGAGCATCTAATGACTGTTCTCCTTAAAAACCTGTTACCTACACATTTCCTTATACCGCCAGAGTTTTGATGAGTGATAAAATCCACCTACATGATCTTCATGTTGATAACAAGAAGGTTATTTCCTTCCCATGGAAGATAGAGGGTCAGAGAGACTAAGCACCCCTTCCCCTGCCCGACACAGCACCGAAGCCTCCGGGTCCAGGCTCTGAACACTGGCTGGAACATTTGCCTCATGTAATAATGGTGGTGATGGTGATAATGAAGCACACAGTCTTATTCCTAAAATGCGTATAATGACCATCGTGATAAAGGCAGCATCGGTGAGTGGGGAAGAGAACAGACTTTGAAGCTAGGCAGCCTGGGCCTGCGTCCCGGTGCCCTTGCTCACCAGTGGTGGGAGCCATGACCTGTGCCATGCTCCCTCGTCTTATAACCGGACTGAGTGGCTAACTGGGGAATGTGTTTAGAAGGGTGCCTGGCACAGGGTAGTGTCCTTGCCTGCCATTACTATTATTATTACTCTTCTTACTGTTGATATCGTTACAATAGTTACAAGGCCTTTTCATGCACTGTAGCAGTTGAATCTCACAATCCTATAAGGGAGAATGTAAGATGATTACTATCTCACTTTCAAGGTGAGGAAAATGAGCCTCCGCGAGGTTGAGGGACTTGCCCAAAGACACCAGCCTGATGACAGAGCCTGTCTGATTCCCCCCAGGCTAACGCTGGCAAGGCCGAACAGCCTGGTTACCAGGACTAAAAGAGACGCTCCACCAGTACCTGACAGTCCTCCCATTATTCCTGCCCAGCGGGGTGGGCGGTTTTATCGCCTCTCCTAATGCATGGAGATAATGACCAGGTGAGTGAAGCGGCTCCCAGATGGACCTGCCTCCTCCAGTTAAGCTGCTTTTGAGCCAGCTGATCAGGACCGCTCTGCAAAACCACGATTTAACTGCTGCATCCATTGTTCTGGTATGGAGGCAGCTGCCCCACGGGCCACCCCACTTGGCGCTATGGCAGTGATTAATAAGGATGGTCTATGTTCATGCGAGGCCTCTCAGCCAAGGCCTCAGAGCGCTTTGCAAGCACTAATTAAGCTTCATGGTTAAGGTCGGGTAGGTGGGGCCCCGGATCCACTTTACACATCTTTAACTGATGCAAAATCTCTCCCCCAGAAAGCCATGGCCTTCAGCCTGGCCAGGCCCCCCTACCCCCACCCCCATCCCCGTAGGCATTCCCTACCCCTGGAATGTGGCCAAAATAATTTACAGAGAAGACTTCCTCACTGTCCTTCCAGACTTCAGAATAATAACCAGCACTCAGAAGCCATTTCCCACTTGAGTTAGGACTAGGCTGAAAGCTCCATGGCTGGGCTCTACCTGGTGCCAAACCCAGTGGCCCACCTCGGCCCACTTGGGGCTGATGCAACTCACGCCCTGCACCTGCCAGCATATCAGAGCTACTGCACCTGTACACGGGGCCTTGGGGTCAGGCCCATCCCTGCAACACTATCTGCATAGTAACCCCCACCCTCCATCCCTCATCTGTTTCACTCTCATCCCAGGCTATGCCCTCATACATCTGCCACCTGCTTGCTGTGGCTGTAACATCCTGGAGCGTGTGGGGGAGGCAGAGAGAGACTGTATATCTCAGGATCTAGAGCTTGGGCTTCTACCCAAGGATGAGGGGAAACACAGAAGGGAGGGACATAGTCAGATTTGTGCTTTGGGATGATAGTTCAGAGAGGTATGTATGTGGTGAGGGGTAGTGGGGCGGGCAGAGGCAGTGGGGCCCAGAGGAGGCCATGGCAATGAGCCAAGGAGCACAGATGGTGCTCCATTTGGCATATGGCAGTGGGGTGAAAAAAGAGGCTTGCGGGGCATTTAGAAAGGAGACCTACAGGACTTGGTGATTACCTGGTGGCAGGCATGAGGGAGAAGAGGAGCCCTAGACGGACCTCCTGGTCACTAGACAGATCCACTCCACTGGGCACTTGTGCCCTCTCTGTCCAGCACTGGGCTTCGTCAACTTCTGACAGACGTGGCCATGTTAGTGCAAACCAGCTCCCCTAGCTCCCCGGAGAAGCCCTCAGGTAGAAGCACCAAGCCCAAACCCTGCTCCCTTGACTACCATCTCCCAGGCACCATTCTTTCTGGCTGGGCCAGGGAATGAGATCTGCCATTCAGAGCTCAGCCTCCATTCCTGGGCCATGGCCGAGCCAAGGCACCATTGAGCTTGTTCTCCACACAGGGCCTGCCTTTTCATTTTGTTACGGGTTTCTTTGCTGTGTAGACCATTGAGTCTGACCCACAGAAGAGCCCCAGGGGTGGGCTTTTGTTCCCCATTTGATGAAAGCAAAGCTGAGGCTAAGTGACCTGTTTGTTATATGGCCCCTGAGAGATGCCCATGCCCTAATCCCTGAAACTACATGCCTACTCCGTGACTCTGTCCCTTTATATCAGTGGTTCTCAACCTTCTGGCCCTTTAAATACAGTTCCTCATGTTGTGACCCAACTGTAAAATTATTTTCATTGCTACTTCAAATGTGGGAAAAGGTGACGGCAATAGAAGGAATGTGCTTTAAAGGTGGATGGAGGAGCCACAAGCCAAGGAACACAAGCACCTCTAGAAGTTACAAAAAGCAAGGAAGCAGATCTCCCTTAGAGCTCCCAGAAGGAACGCCAGCCTGCTGACACTTGGATTTAAGCCCAATGAAGTTGATTTTGGACTTCTGACCATCAAAACTGTAAGGTAATCAATCCCTCAGTATCATCCAGGAGGTGCAACTTATCCCGGGCAAGGGAAGAGGTTTATTTGGATTCTGCAGGGGCCCTCACAAAAACCTCCGAACTGGGACAGCCATAGACACAGCCCTGGGCCGCATTTGAGCTCTGACCTGGGTCAGGTAGTTGGGCAAGACAGGGATAAAACCCCTGAAAAGGGGCTGGAAGAGTGTGTTGGGAGCAGAGGATAAGACAGTGGTCAGAGGAGGAAAACAAGCATTTTGCTGTTGTCACAAAGGTGTGGGCCCCAGCTGCTTGAAGCCCCTGGTGAGGGGAGTAATGGTGGTGAGGCAGTGGTGAGGGCTTCTGTTGTCATCTCTGATGCCAGGGGTCTGGGAGAGAAGGGGCGGAGCTTTCTCCATAGCCGCACAGATATGAGGTGACTGCAAATGGCTTTCTGTTCCAGTCTCCTCATCTGAACCTCGGAGAACCAAGGATGCATCTCGGCCTCCCATGGGCGCACCTGCCACAAAGAGGGAGGTGGGGCTGGAAAAGACCGGGTGGGGCCAGGCAGGTTCTCTCATTAGAGTGAGGGGGTTAAAGTTAGGGTCTCTGAGGCCCCATTCCACTTCTCCTTGTAAAGGAACCGTTTTGGGAACCATTGTACACGGATAGAAGTGCCTCCCTAGTTTATGGGATTTTAGTTATGATTGTTAATGTTCACACACTCTTCAGGGGACTTTGCAGTCATTTTCAACGTTATTAGGTCATTGATCTTCACACCAACCTATGAGGCAGCTATTGGCATCGTCTCATTTTGCAGTTGAGGAAACGGAGGCTTGGAGAGGAGATGTGATTTGTTCAGGTTAGGTGTCAGGGCCCAGATTTGGCCCAGGTTTTCTGGCCTCCTTTATGGCACCAAAAGGAGCTTAAAGAGCATCCTGTTCACCCCATTCTGTGACTTCCTGAGATTCCACAGGCAGACACCAGCAAACTGGGTTGGGTCTTTCTTTCTAGGGGTATTATCTCTGGACCCCAGGTCCCTGCTTCAGGCCCGGACAAGGGACATTGGCCCACCACAGTGTTTACATACTAACAGGTAGGCTTTGTGCTATTCCAGGCTCCGTGGGGAGCTCTGAGCATGGACTGACACAGATGAAGCAAGTCATGGAGGCTGATGTGGGTGGCTCTGCAGCCCAGCAGTGCCTGAGGGGGTGCTGCAGAAGCCATTGGGGTGCTGTTAAAAGCAGAGAAGTGCTAGGCAGAGGGCTATCTAAAGGGCTCAGTAGGAGCTGGGCAGCCCACACCAAGAGTGGACATGGCCCAAGGTGAGAGGGTAGGAGGTCAAGGTGACCAGGGACTTGGAGGTCTCCTGCTCGATCCAGGCCCAAAGCCAGAGGATCTGCTGCTGCACTTTTGGGGGGTTGCCTTCCTCACTAGCCCTTCTCTTTGCTTCATCAGAGGACACACCCGCAGAGCCCTTCAGGGTTCCGGCAGTGGGGGTGCCGGGCCAGCACAAGGCAGGTTGGGGCTGAAGGGTGACCACAGCCCCCTCTCTCTGGCCATTGGCCTCGTGGCATCTGTCTCTTCTGATCTCTCCCTTTTTATTGGCCTGGAGGACTGCCATGCCCTCACACTGCTAGAGAGTCCCTCCGTGGACATGTCAGAGTGTAATTATCCTACCGATGCTATCTCAGGGCTTTGAATCCTGAGCCCTCCCCTGGGGCATTAACCTTACTCTTCTGCCCACTTCACTGGCCCCTCCACATGGTGCTATGGGGACTGCAGAAGGGTAGGCATCTTCAGAGACCCTTGTGACTGCTGGGCACCGTCTATAGAGCATTGGTATTGTGTGCTAGGGACCTGTGGCATCATGGTTAAATAGTCAGGCCTTCAAGTTGAGCCTGATTTCATTGTGACCTAGATAAAGGTCACTTCACCTTTGAGCCCCAGTGCTCTCATCTATAAAATGGAGGTAATCACAACAGCCACAGTATAAGATGGTTGAGAGGAAGAAATGAGAAAATCATACAGAATGTTTCTGCACTGTGCTGGGCAACAGAATGCTCAATAGATGCTATGTTCTTCAAAGCTGTGGTCCTGATGACTCTATTATAAACCAAAAGAACATTCTTAAGGAAATGGTCCCTAATAAAGATGCAGAAACCTCATGGGAAGGTGTGTAAGAGAAGCCTGGGCCTCAACTCACGATGGGATGGTGCCCCTCGGCACTCATCATCCGATAGTGGGACTTACAAAGGCCAGAATCAGAACCTCTGTCTTTAGATCTTTGGTTGCCAACTCTCAGCATATGAATAATAGAAAGTGAAGCTCATGGACATCCTGGAGATGCCCCCCAGTCAAGGCTGGAACCGAGTAGGGAGGATATCCCCTATTCCAAAGAGAACAGCTGTTTGGAGAGGAGGTAGCATGGGTAGGAGCCCTGCATGCCAATAGGGTCTCCTCCAGATGGAAGGTTCAAAGGTTCCATGTGAGGAGTTAGTGGCTGGGTTTACTCCAGGAGAGAAGGAAGGGGCTCAGCTACCTCACCTCTCCCAGAGAGTGCATGTGACTGGGGCACTGAGGCAGGGGTGGGTAAACTCCACTGGATGCCACGAGGTCAAGGGGAGGCCCCTAAAGAGCCAGAGTAGCTCCACTGGCCACTGGAGCAGATCCAGGATGGGAAGAAGGAACAATTCAAATCATGAGGCCGTGAGGACAGAGGCAGGAAGGTGGAGGCCCTACGGGTAGCAAAAAACCCCAAACCCTTTGGATTTAGCTAGAGCTGCGAGAGGATAAGGATGGGTAACTCATAGGCTGGAAGGCTGTTTGACAAGCTGTTTGGCCAAGGCCCAGACCAGGCTGATAGTGAGCAGTGGGGGTCTGGAGAACAGCAGTCCTGCTGAGAGAGGGAGACGGACACTACCCAGAAGGGGCATCTGGGTGTGCCAGCATTCCTCTTGTGCTTTGCTTCCTGGAAGTCAATCACCTTACCCTGAGGTGGAGGACGTACCCTCGGCACGGAGCCTGGCACGTGAAGGGTGCTCTGAGGAGCACTGGGTAAGGGGGCTTGGCCAAAAAAGGATTCCTGATACCGACCACAGACCAGATTTCTCAAGAAAAATAAACTTCAGACTTCAGAGTAGAACAAAGGTGGAAATAAAATAGAGTCTCTATTTTAGACTATCTTATCTTTGGCGCTATTAATAATCCTGTCCCACTTTTGCACAGTGCATGGCATCATTCTAAACAGGATCTGTACACAATTGGCCATCCAGTCAACATGTTTGCCAGGCATCTACTAAGGTTTAATGCAGAACCAGGCCTCATGGCTGCCAGACACAGGTGTACCCACAAGGAAATGAATGTTGATTCAATAACCTCATTTGATCTTTGACAACCCCATTCATTATGTCATTATGGGGGCTGGGCACTGGAAGAAGAGGAAACAAAGAGTGTTGAGCTGGCCGGCCAACATTACTAGAACACTAATAGCCAGTTCATGACCAGACCAAGAAGTCCCTGTAGGTCTCCCTGTGTGACCTGGAGCTGACCCCAGCTGGCCCAGCAGTCCACTTCTGCTTGGCTCCTACAGAAGTGATTTATTGACTGGAATTTTCAGTGGTAGCTATTGAATACCTGAGGGAGTGACATGCCTCAGAAAACTGTGAAACAATGAAAAGCTCTTAACAATTGATTTAAAATCAATACGGTGAGGAAATGGCACCCAAAATAGAAATATCCCCAAGAGGCTAAGGTAAGGGACAGATCTACACTCCTCAGTGCTGCTTCTACCACATCACTCATTTTCCAGGCCCAACCATGTGCTTGCATTTAAAAACCTCATCCAGAATCAGGCCTCAACCCTGTGCTATTCGACAGTTTATCAATAACAAAACCAAACTACCTTTACGGACCGCGTCTCTCTGCCAGGTACTTTCAATCTGCTCATTTAATCCATCAGTCCACTTAGGTCGATATGATTACCCCCATTTTACAGATGAGGCTGAAGCTTCCTAGGGTCACTCAGATTTAAACTCATCTGTCAGTTTCGAACAAAGATGGTCTTCCTACTTCTTGGTGGCCATCAAGGTGGCAGCTGGCAGGGAAGGGCAGGGAGGAATCGTGAATGCATTCAGTGAAAGAACCAGGACTCCAGAGTACCTTGAGTCCCTGGGTACACTGTCCAACAGAACGTTCTGCAGTGATGAAAATGTTCCGTCTCTGTGCTGTCCACTATGGTAGCCACTCGCCACTCATGGCTGTAGAGAACTTAAAAAAATAAATTTAAACTTAAATAGCCAGCTGTGGCTAGTGGCTGCTGCACTAGACCATACCTAACACTCTGGGCAGAAACCAATGGGATGGTTCTGGATCAGGATCTGTGTAACTCCTGCATTGGGGTCATAGGAACAGAATTAGGAGTTGAAAGTGATTCGGGGTCCCCGATGCACTGTGAGCTCAGGTCTCAGTGGGTGAGGCCTCTGCAGTCACCTCTAGATGTGGGAGCGGAGACATTGAATCAGAGAAAAGAAGGAGCGAGGGAGTGGGTGGGGCAGAGGGGAGAGGAGGGGCT
This sequence comes from Myotis davidii, assembly GCF_000327345.1. Classification (NCBI taxonomy): domain Eukaryota; kingdom Metazoa; phylum Chordata; class Mammalia; order Chiroptera; family Vespertilionidae; genus Myotis; species Myotis davidii. The sequence continues at coordinate 328,899 of NW_006295183.1, read as the reverse complement.
TGGAAAGCGGGGGTAGGTACAAGAAGGGTTCACCTGAGGATCTAATCCTGTTCCCTGTGCCCTAGAAATGCAAGGGAAAGACATCTTCAGGAACAGGGAGGCTCGGTGCCAGTTAATGACTCGGCCCCAAAGGGAAGCACCTTCCTGTTCCCCAGCCAGGCGCCCTGCACTTCCTGTGAGCCTGTGCCCACCTTTGTCTGCTTTCCATTTCTCTGTTTGTTTTGGAGCATCAGAGCAGCCTCTGCCTCATCCTGGGAGCAGAGAAATAAACATCACCGTGGAGACAAACTCACTTGACTCCACTTACAGCGACTAATAGCCCATGATTTTCCAGTTTGAAGGCCCTTTTGCTTCTGTGAGCATCGCCCAAGAAGATTTGGCCGTGGAAAAAAAGACACAATCTGAAAGCTGAGGACAGTAAACTGCTTGTGAGCAGAAAGACAGGGGACAAATCCCTGACAGGGGCTTGGGCAACAACAGGACAGCCACACAGGCTGCCTCACAACAGCCTCTCTGCCTCTGGTTTGTAAGTTAAATATGCCCCTCAGCCCACTCCCACGCTACTCTGCAGATGCGGGGAGGGGTGCAATAGAGCAGGTGCAATAGCAGAAGGGCCTGGATGGACTACTTGCTGCAGAGGGAGATCCTTGCCTTGAGCTTTCAAAGACGGGGTGGGTTTCTCCTTTTGTCCTCATTCTGTCTGGAGTCTGGACTTCAAAGGCCAAGAGGCCAGTAGCAGCACTGGTCACGGGGAAAACAGGGACTTCCTGGAAATTGTGCTGAGAAATGAAGTGTCTAACCCCCTCTTCTCTGTTCTGATTATGGAAGGAGAAGAAAGAGTGACCTTGCGAGGTTGACAAAAGGCATTCCCTAAGGTCCCTACATCATAGAGCCCTTTATCTGTGTCTGAGTCTGAACTTGGGGCAGGAGGGGTCAGATTTGGTTCCCGCCTGGAGGAAAGAGGCAGAGAGGGGTGAGGTCTAGGTCACTGCAGGGTTGTAGATCTGGAGTTGGTCCTGGCCTACCAGGGCCCCAAGGTAGAGGGATAGGAACCCCAGAGCTGCATTACTGGTGATCGGGGCTTCAATGTGGACAAAGTTAAGGCCTGTCTGCTTTCCTGCTGGACATAGTGGGCTGGAGTCCAGTCAATCCACTTGCCAGACCTTGCATTTGGGGTAAGGGTCAGTGTCAGAGAGGCTACCAGAGCCAGGCGCCAGGCAGGGCTACATGAGGGCTGGTTAGGGCTCTGTGCCTGAGCAGGGTTGCTCTGAAAAACTCAGCAAGCCTCTGTGTCTGGTGACCAGGGGACTCTGACTGCCCTGGCAACCTCAGTGTTGGGCTGGATTTCCTGAGAAGAATCTGGGTGGGTTGGGGGGGGTCTCAAGGCTACTACATTGATTCCAGAACCGTTTCTTCTGCTCTCAGCAAAAGTTGGGGTTAGGCAGGAGAAGCTTGGGGGCACCCCAGGCCTTTCCTCTTTGGCTTGTGGTGTAGCACGACCAGCTGTAGCCTGGTTAGAGAGGAGGGGGCCTGTCCTAGTTATCCTTGTCTGCAATGGATCTCTATGAGCCCTTTGGGCTGTGCCTTTCCCTGCTCTTTTCCAAATGAAGGACATGAGGACCATGGGAGGAAATTGTTCCCAAGACCAAGCAGTGGGTCTCCTCTTAGGAGATGGGAGTGAAGTCCAGGTCTGCAGTGAGGAAGGGAACTTGAAGTGGGGCCAGGCTTCCAGCACGAACGTAGAGGAGATAACACTCAAGGTCAGCTTTGACCTGACAGCAGCAGAAGCTGCCCTCCCTTCTCCTCAGTTCCCCCATCTGTCCCTCTTCCCTCTTCCCTCTTCCCCTCTCTCCAGGAATGTTTTCCAGAGATAATGCATAGGCCTCAGCAAAGTCCACTGTGGTGCCCTTCTGTGAATATTGGTTGCAGATGCTTTCTACTGCCCCCCCCAGTCACACTTTTTATTGACTACAGTGCCTGGACCACGGGTGGTGATACTGTGGTGAGAATCAATTTCATAGATGTCAATAAACTAAGATAAGGATTAATGCAGAACCTGAGGCTGAGCATGACAGCTATTTTGGGTCAAGTCCACATTTCATTCCTGAATGGACTCTGGCGAACCTACCCTTTCCCTGGTCCAGCTTCTTACTCTTCATTTTGAGTACAGCACACTGAATTTGGCCACATGCCTATGCAGTAGCCCTGGGCTAATTTCCAATCCTGGGGGCCTTTTCCCGCCAATCACCCCACTGCTGATTCTAAAAATCAAACAATATAAAAGATCATTTGGAAACACGTCAGGCAGAATCACGCCCCCTCTTGTAGCAACAAATTCTGTCTGGTTTCCCCATCAGTCTGCGGCCATATATGTGATGGCTGGACCGGGACACTCTCTTTATGGTCTGTTTATTCAAATAATGGTAGCTGCATCTCTGTGTGGCCTTTGAGTCTTTGAGAGCGTGGTTTCCAGTGGCTGCAGGATGTCGTGTCAAGTGGATCAACATGTTATTTAATCATTCGCCTTCTGTGCACATTATTACTGGAAGCCAAGTCACCTGACCTGATTTTGGATCACAGTGCACATTTGCCAGTCCCGGTGCCGGGAGGTGCAACAGTGGAGCCAGAATTCAGGTGCATTTATTCCTGACACAGTTATTAACTGTTGGCTAAAGGCAAGGGACCATGTGAGGGAGAGGAGAGGGCCTGGGGGAGTAAAAAAAATGTGGCCCTAGACCCCCAGTTGTTTAAGAGTCTGCCTGGGGCAAGGATACAGGCCCCCAGGTCTTGCATGATGTAGGGAGATGTTAGGGCTTCTGACACTGGAAGTGATGACGTGTGGTTCTGAGAAACTAGGTTCTCCAATTGTTGCGACTTGTCTTTTAGATATCGGTCCATCCCCATTTATTTGTTACTGATGAGAACGTAATAAAATTTGGAACTAATTTCTAGGGGCTTTTCCTATAATCAATTCCATTTCAGTCATGCGCCCTCTGATGTTTATTGAGTGGGAGGAGAAAGGATGTGGAGTTGTTGGAACGATACTGCTAGGAACTGTAGGAAATGGGGAGTATTTCCCTCATGTACTCATCCAGCATGTGCAAGGGCAGCTGAAAACCACTGTTTGATCTGGAAATAATAACAACTGCTATGTTTACCGAGCTCCTGCTGCAAGACAAACACTCTGTAGTAGGCACTTCATGCAAGAAAACAGGATTTTCTTGGCAACTGTATTTTATGGTAGATATTATTTTCTTTACTTTAAAGGAGGTTGTGTATTAGAAAAGGTAATTGACTTGTGAGAGGTTACTCAGCAATAACTCTTCTCCAAAACCAGATAGTTGCAGAGTATTTCATGAAACCCTTTTTCCAGAGAGTGCCTCCATACACGTTTGCTTTTCAAAATAAAATGGTAACTGAATAGCAATCCAGACCTAGGGACGAAAGAGAATTATATGTGGTAATTTTAGAAAGCTCTCTTAAAGTAATTTACTTTCAAAAGAGAGTATTACTTAGAGCTGAAATTTATAAGAATTTATGTTTAGAATTAGTACTTAAGTTTATTTTTGTCATTTTCATAAGAAGCTGTACCTTTAAATTAACATCCCACACCAGTGGGCTAAAACCTGATCTCCTCCTCACTCTTTTTTTCGGGTAGATTAAAGACTTCAGAGTATTTGCAGCCTTTCTGCCAAGTCGGGCCAGGCCAGGAACCACTGACCAGCAAGTCCCAGTGGTGGGCCAGGGTTTGCCCACAGAACTGGTTGTGTGTGGTGGACAGAAGAGGCTTTGAGGGACCCAGGTTGAGCATCCCAAGGGCCAGGGCAGCCTGGGCCTGGATTTTAAATTTGACTTTGTTGTTTTTCTTGACTATTGCCACAACCATAATCCAGAGTCCCATAAGTCAGAGCCGTAGGTTTTGTTTTCAGATAGTCGTGCTCAAGGTGATGATTTATTCTGATTCCTTCATGGGAACCTACATCTGTGGATGCCTAAATGTCGCCTCCCCTGGGACATCCATCCTGTGCTCAGAGGGGCCTCCCTGGCAGTCTCCTCTGCCGGCGTGTTCACCATGCCTCCCTCACGTCTATGGGGTGACATCTAATCTGTATGCCCTTGAAACTTTGTGATGAGTTTGAAGCGAGAGGTAACTTTGGAAGCCCTTGGCATGTAGAGAGGAAGGAACTATGTCCCTCTACAAGAGTATGTGAGGCTGTGGGGAAAGCATGGGGCCTGGGGTTTATCTTGGGGCAAACACATTTGAGCTGCCAGGGGAGGATGGAAGGGTCAAGGAGGCACAGTAGAGGAGGTAGGAGCTCAGCTGGGAAAACTGCCCTGAGGAGAAGCAGCTGAGAGTTTCTAGGAGGGAGTGGCCAGGAGGGCCTACAAGGATTCCTGTCTGCTGCTCTTGTTACTCTTTTTTTAAATTCATCTCTTTAAAGTCATAAAAAATTTAAATACCTGAATTCCAGTTTTCATAAACATGCTAAACGTTAACATTTTGATATGTTTTCTTTCAGTGGCTTTTAGTGGTTTAGGGTTTTAAATGTTACAATTAAGTTTGTACTCAATTTAACATTACTATCACAAGCATAAGACTATGATGGTCTTTTTTAGTTTGTTGTTAATCCTCATGTGAGGATATTTTTCCATTGATTTTTAGGGAGATTGGAAGAGAGAGGGAAAGACAGAGAGAAACATCCATGTGAGAGAAGCACATCGATTGGTTGCCTATCGCATGACCCCCAACCAGGACCCTGGCCAGGGAGGAGCCTGCAACCAAGGTATGTACCCTTGACCAGAATCGAACCTGGGACCCTTGTCTGATGCTCTGTCCACTGAGCCAAACCGGCTAGAGCAGCGGTTCTCAACCTGTGGGTCACGACCCTTTCACAGGGGTCGCCTAAGACCATCAGAAATCACATATATAATTACATATTGTTTTTGTGATTAATCACTATGCTTTAATTATGTTCAATTTGTAACAATGAAAATACATCCTGCATATCAGATCTTTACATTACGATTCATAATAGTAGCAAAATTACAGTTATGAAGTAGCAACGCAAATAATTTTCATGGTTGGGGGTCACCACAACATGGGGAACTGTATTAAAGAGTCAAGGCATTAGGAAGGTTGAGAACCACTGGGCTAGAACCTATGATGGTCTTTTAAAACATGGCAAACATCATTCAGGCTGCTAGAATGTTCAGCACCACCTTTTAATTCATCTTCTTCATTATATTAATCCTTTCTGTCGTTACATATTTTCTGGCTACTGGATGTCAGGTACTGAGAGTAGTATGCACATTTACTGTCTTTGTCTTGTATTTCCAAGGTAACAGATTTTGCCTCCAGTATTTTGATGTTAAAATATTGAGTGTACAAATGTTCGGAACAGTCATGCTTCCACAATTGCTCCTATGAATATAAAATTACCCGTATTATACTGCTTGACACTGCTCATTGCCTTAAATTGTGCTTTGTCTGATGTAGCCACTCATGCTTTTTCTTTTGTTTGCATTTACCGGGTATAGCTTTGCCTCTCCTGGAGATGTTTTATTTTAGGTGAGTCTCTTGCATTAGTTTAATCAGGGGAACTTTTTTTCCTCACAAGGGAATGTTAAATGCTTACATTTATTGTCATAACCATTTTGAGTGGCTGCCCATCATCTTGTTTTAGGTTTTCTGCATTTCCTTTCTTTTCTGACTTTTGAGCCATCGCTGATGATTTGTTTTATCTTCTGCAGTGATTTGGAAGGGAGACATCTTGCTTCTCACTCCACTGATCTGCATTCTGTCGCCTCCAACAAATGCTTTAATTTGTCTCTGAGTTCGCTTTCTAAGCAGCTCTGCTTATCTCAGCCAGGCCCCTCTCATCTCCTTTGGTGGAGGCGACATTCTCTGCAGAATGGTTTTAAAGGCCCTGTGTTTATTTTTCTTTGTTTGCTCCCTGGGAAGAGAGTCCGACACAGCTGGAGCAGGAGAGCTGAGGGCCACTCCCAGGAGGTGCTTTGGTGCTTCCCGTGGGATTGAAGGGACCAGCCAGGCCCTAACCAGAGAGGGGAGGGGGATGTTTGGTGTTGGTGATGGGGCAAGGCAGAAAGTGTCATCACCACGCCTATGGAAGCTGCAGGAAGAGGTGCCTGCTGGTCCATGGTTGAGAAAAGCAGTCTGGTCCCAGCTGGCAGGGATGAGCTCTATGCAGAGAGAGGGACCCAGGGCTGAGGGACCAGAGTAAGGGCGGGGTGGGAGGTGGGTGACTGGAGATGGTGGGGTTGTGACTCTGGCCTAGATAGTGGTTCAGGGACTGTTGGTCTCAGGCGTGAAACTTCTGGGCACATGAATTACTTTAAAATATGCTTTTTAAGACCTCTAAATGGAATTTCAGCGAGGGCTCTTTTAGTGCCTCCATTTGTCTACTCTCTTAACCAGGTGTTGCTCTAATGTATTGTATATTAAAACTCTCTCTCTCTCTGGGGCAATTAAAAGCTTTAAATGACTTGTTTAGATCTAAACCCTCTGGCATTTTTTCCATTTATGCAAGCTAGCTGCTCCTCTGTATCCTCTAACACAGAGGTGCAGGTTCTTGGCAGGGCACTGCCACACCCACAGACAGGGGAGAGCTGGGTCTGGGACAGACAAGCCAGGCCGGGCTGGCTGGGGAGGACAGGTGTCCAGGGCCCAAGAAGGTCTCTAGAGAGAGATACAGGCTGGGTAAGGCCTTTCTTTTCTTCCCCCGCTCCCAGATTTATGGAGATGTTATTTTTTAAAAAATATTTCTTTTTTTTTAATTGTTTAAAGTATTACATGTCTCCTCCCCACCCCTTTAACCTCCCCTGGCCACTCCCACCCCCGAGGGCAAGCCCCCACCGCTCCAGTGTCTGTGCCCATTGGTCATGCTAATATGCATGCATACAAGTCCTTTGGTTGATCTCTAGCCCCCGCCCCTCTGCCTTCTCCCCGAGGTTGGATGGTCTGCTCAGTGCCACCTTGTCTCTGGATCCGATTTTGTTCATCAAATTATGTTAATCATTATATCCCACATATGAGTGAGGTCATGTGATATTTATCTTTCTCTGACTGGCTTATTTTGCTTGGCATAATGCTCTGCAGTTATGGAGATATTATTGACATATAACATATAAGTTTAAGGTATACAATGATTTGATACACATATATATACTGCAAAATGATTACCACAGGTCTTCATCTTATAGGGGGCATGAGAGGTGGGAGGGGCAGGGGGACTGGCCTGACACCAACGACCCTCTGCCTGACAGGGCCAAGACTTTCTGAAGAGTGACCTTAGGGACCTGCGGGTGAGAAGGGGCCAGGATAGTGCATGCACAGATAGGGCTCTGAGGGGGCAGCCTCGCCCCTGAGGAGGGTAGTGAAGCCAAATAGTGACTCATGGGTTAGACCATTTCCACTGGACACCAAAGAATGATACCTCACAAACACCAAGAGCTCTGGGATCAGCATCTCCGCTGATCCTCTGGATGCCTAGGAACATTTTAACCAGAATCAATAGTAGCCTCACCAGGGTCCACAAGCAAGTTCCACAAAGGCCTTAGGACAGGCCTGGCCACTGGAGATCAGGCCATTGCTCTCATCTCCATGTTGCTCCAGCTTCTCAGGCCCTCGGGGTGCCAGATGAGGAAACTGGGTTCCAGAAATGCAGATGATGTAATCCAAAGTCACTCAACGGGCCAATCCCAGCTCCCTACAGTGCCTCAAAATATTCCAACCCATGTCAGGTATAAGAGTTTATTTTCTCCTTCTATATGTGTTTAGTGTAAACATTCTGACTCAGTTATTAATATATAGACCCAACGCATGTGAGTGTGTGTATGTGTGTGTGTGTGTGTGTGTATTCCCCCAACAGAGTTAGTGCTCTTCTGTGCTTCCAGTGCTGTCTGCCCATTCCCCCATTATACCATTTCTCTCACTGCACTGGAATTATCTATTTGTGTTTGTCCTCCTCACAGGAGTGAGTACATAAAGGCAGGGACTTTATGTTGTTCTTTGTAAAGTGTACAGTTGGCATACACAAATTTTGTTAAATAAATGTTAATGAATTCACACCTCTCCACTCACTATACATAGGTTACAGCGGCGTGGTCCCAATAAATGTGCAATCCTTTTATAATCAAATATTTTTAAAGTATGTTCTTCTATAGGTTAACAACTGAAAAACTGTACTTTGCTCAGCACACTTGTGCCTGTGGAGACCGCGCCGAGGGAGAGCCTGGCTGCTTCAAGGTGCCACGGCAAAGGGTCTCAAGTGTGGGTCTTTCCAATGAAGTGTGCAAAGAAGAACATTTTCACTGAATGTACCCGATAAGTTTCTGAAATACACCAGCCTCTGCCTCCTCTGCCTTCCATGCTGCTACTTCAGATCCACAGTTGGACCTGCTCAGGCTTGACGTGAGACAAGGTTGGCAGAATTTATAAGATCCAAATTTGGCTCAACTGCTGGGCTGCATTGTTCCATAGGTGTGAGGAAACACCTAAAGAGAACATCATGAGGTAGGCACGTTCATTTGCGCATTTCCTACACTGCATTCTTTGTTCTATTTTAGAACTGATAGACTGCCTAAGGGCACAGACTGTATCTCATTTACCTACAGCTCTCCAGAGCTTGGCCCAGGGCTTAACACAGGTAGATGCCAGGTGCATGAGCAAGCTTTGAACACTTACTGAGCACTTACTGTGTGCCAGGCCCTATGCTGGGGGCTCATCATAGGAATCTCTAAAAATTGACATTCCTTGGGGTCACAATGATCAAGTAAAAGTGGCCTGGTTGGTGAAGCTGCTCTGAAGTAACTATGGCTCTAACTTCTGATGTCAGTCATTCTAAGCATCTTTGCCTTTATTATTACTATTCCAATCTCTCAATTTGATTTTATTCTTCAGAAGTCATCATTCCCCCCCTGTTGTGTTCAGTGTATGCTGTCACACATTAATCATTACTTGGGTCAATGGCCAGATGAGCCCTTAGCATTCCATTACCAGGTGTTTGTCATTTCTCATTAGTGATATGTTTATAATCACTAGGGACTTAGTGCTGGACAACTTGTCAAACTCCGTGTGGCCTTGCCAACCCGTGTATTTATCCTTCTATAACTGTGGAGGACATCTGGAACCCAAGCATGACTTTCCAGAGAAAACAGTATGGCACCACGATCCCTTTCATCTTCTATCATCTTCTACAGCAAAATCCCTCTTTTACTTATCAAAGGACTCTCTCCTATCTGTGAACGTTACTTCCCCTCTGCCTCACATCCTTCACAGAACTGCAGGTGCCTCTTGGAAGAACTACTGCATCTGTGGTCCTCTCCTTCCTGCCTTTGTTTTCCATTGTTATTAGAAGTGTAGCCATGGAGAGAAATCTAGTGGGCAGCAGCAACTGCAGCCATTAGAAAAGATAGATTTTCCCTCTAACCAGCCTGAGGAGAAGGGGATTTGGTTTCCAGTCCCTGCACTGTGCAGAGAAATAAGCTGAATTCATTCGAAACGGGAAGTCCAGAAACATCTTTTGTCAAACAAGATCTCTGCATGGGAAGGAGCCCTGACTGACAGGTTCTGCATCCAGAAAGATCTGTGGGATTTGCAGTGACCCTGACTCAGGCCCTCACAATAGCCATCCCAGGAGGCAGCTACTCAGAGTGTCACTGGGAAACCGTGGACCAAAGTATAACACAGCCTGCCTCCTGGAACACAGAAAAATGGCCTCAGCCTTGGGGGCAAGGCTTATGCCTCCTCCCTCTCAGAAAGAGCCATCATAAACTGCCTAGATTTGGGCACGATAGCTGTGCTTGGCATCTCTGCTTCCCAGCAGCCCATGCGGCCTGCCACCTGACCCAGGCAGCAATTCTTAGAGCAGACCTCCCGCCCTTCTGGTGCCTAGGACTTTTGTAAAAACCAAATGGGAGAAAAGGCCATGCACATTCCTTGAACAGTGCAGAGCGCTGGTAGGAACACTGGATTTTGACGCTGTGTGGCCATGCCCTGCACAAGATCGAGCTTTGCACATACTTGGTGAGCATGCTCCACACTGCCAGAGGTAGTGCGATACCTTCAATTGCTGGTTTCTAATTTCACATCCCTTCTTCTGCCTATGAACTTTTTGGTTCTCTAACACTTATTAGCCTGACATCCAAGGCTTTCCAAATCCTTATTTCCAAACATCTATTTCCTACTGAAACCCTCTTTTCCATCTCAAGGCCTCCAGAAGACACCATAGGCATTCTCTACCCAGTTCATTTGGTCACAGCTTTTCCCTGTCTTCCTTCCCCACCCGCGTTACCCCTCAGAGCCTCTCCAAAGTGTACTCATCCTTGAAGATCAAGCAGAAGACCTCTATGCAAGCTGACCCACAAATCACTTCACTCGTCTTCAAAACAATGGACTGGTTTC
>NW_006295183.1:311392-318446 GCF_000327345.1 Myotis davidii | reverse complement strand
ACCAGGGAGGCAGCGATTACAATGGTTAAGAGCAGGCTCTGAAATCAGGTTGCCTAGGTTGGGGTCCTGGTCCCACTTCTCGCTGCTTATGTCACCTTGGGCCAGTTACTTAAGGGTCCGGAGCATTGCTTTCCTCAGCTATAAGGTAGGGATAATAAGGGCAGCTCTTTTATGCATATAGAGTTCTGAGCACAATGCCTGACGCACTGTAAGCACTAGATAAAGGAAAATTAGTATTATCCCAGGTAACAGCCGTAGCCCAGGAAAAGTAGATGTTATTGCCCTAACCGGTTTGGCTCAATGGAAAAGTAGATGTTATCATCCCAGATGAGGAAAATGAGGCCCAGAAAGTTTCAAACATTTGGCCAACATCACACATTTAGTGAGAAAACTGAGATTCAGACTCAGGTCTGTCTGCTTGGGACCCACAGCTTTCCCACTGCCGTAGCCAACCCACCCTAATCAGGCTTCCTGTTGTTACGTCAGCCCTTGTTCAACACAAGGCACCTCTCCTCTCCACAGCCAGACCCTGGGCTCTGCGAGAGCAAGGTTTCTCAGAATGATCCCACGCCAGCTATCCACCATTCAGCATTTGTTGAGGGAAAAGTGGGGGAAAGTGCATTTCAAGACCAGACTCTAACCCAAAAGAACTTAATAATGGTACTTAGGTGCCCAGAAGTCAGGGACCTCTCCAAGAATCAGGGTAGGACTACCTCCAGGCTCTTCCCCACCTAAATCCACCCAACACACTTTGATGCATCTGACCATATTGGTCTCCTGCCAAACACTTCCAGGGAGCCCCATACATCCTGTGAGACTAGTCTGAGTGTTTTCTCTAGAGTCCAACATGCTCAATTAACATAAGTCTTCACTGAGCTTGACATATATTTCTTTGGTCCAGAAGGCAAACTTTCAGGAGAGGAAGAGATGGTCAAGGACAGCAACAACATGCTCTCTTAGAGCGGTGCAGTGAAGGGACCCATGGCCTGCGCTAGGAGGCAGGGAACCCTGGTTCTACTGGGGCTATGATTCCCAGATTTATGTCCCTTTATTTTTAAAGCAAAGCTGCATGTAAAGTGCTCTGTACACCAAAATTCATAAGGTCAGAATTTCATGATAAACATGATGGGGAACAGTGCCCATTTTGCTGTTTGCCTTGTCATCCAAGTAAAAAAGCCTCGTGTGTGTTAATGGGACAGAGAGAAGAACATGACAAGTTGTGTAGTGTGCCCAAAGTTACTGAGGCCCTACATTTTCATGTAGATACACTTAATCAAATGAAACTATCCTTTCAACCTCCCCAGGGACCAAGCAAAGATGGGGAATGAAGAGTGGGATTGTGAAAAAGTCCATGAAGACTCTGGATAGAAAATTCTCTATTAACACCTAAAATCCCATTTAGTCAAAGCTATTATTTTTTTTAGTGCCTGTTATATACTAGGTGTTTTATTTGCATTATCTAATTTACTCCTCACCACAACCTGCCAGAGAGGTGGCACTATCTCCATTTTGCAGAAGAGGAAACTGAGACTCCATGTCATGGTCAAGGCCAGTGGGTAGAAGAGTGGCTCCTTGACCTGCCTTTGTTCTGACTCCTGTCCAGGATCTTTCTCCTAAAGCAGGAGGCTTACATTTCCTTAAGGAATCTTGGAGTCCAAAAGACTCAGATCTCTTGGGTCATCTGTTACAATCACCCTCTAGACATCCTCTCCCTCAGCTCATTAGCAGAGGTTAAGACCTGTGCATAATGCAGTTAGCTAATTTACTTATTGCATGTAAACGCTTGAAATCTTTCCTCAGTATATTTATCTGCCAGAAAAATCAGGACCACAACAAAGCTTAGCAAGTGTTTTCAATCATGTGTTAACTAGCAGTAAATCTTTTGCATAATTTCACTGAAAATTGTCTGCTTGTTCCCTTCCCTGTTGCCCTATCTTGTAAAATTCTATAAGCTCCATTTGATAATAACAACAGCTAAAGTTAATTGAGCACCCACTATGTACCAGTCAAGTGATTTAATTCATAACTGAGGAGGTAGGTTCTGTTATCATCCTCATCATACAGGTGAGGAAACCAGAAGTGCAGAGAGATTTGTCAACTTGCCCAAGGTCACACAGCCCAAATGGTAGAGCCAGGGATTCATCTCAGACTGACTGATTACAGAACCTACTTTGCCAAATGCCTCAGTTTCTAAAGAAAATTTTCTCCTAAAGGAAAACACTCTAGAATAGCCCTGTCCAACACAAATACAATGTGAGTTATAAATGCAAGCTATATATGTAATTACAAATTTTCTAGTAGATACTTAAACAAGTAAGCAGTGAAATGAAGTTTAATAATAATTTTATTTTGACCTGATATATAAAAATATTAACATTATTAATGAGCTATTATATATTCTTTTTTATATTGGTTTTTCAAAATCTGGTGTATATTTTATACTTACAGCACATTTCAACTCTGACTAGCCACATTTTAGGGGTTCAATAGGCACATGTGGCTATTATCTTGGAGAACATGGATATATATATATAAATGGACATTCTCCTTGTCCTATTTCATCAATTTTTTTGTTTCTATTTCAGCTTTAAATTTGAGTCGCAAATTATGATTGGGTCAAATAAGTCTCTGTTAATGGAAAGATGCCCTGTGGGTAATTTAATGAACAGAGCAGCAGGTTGGGACAGTGGAAAGAATGAGCTTTAGGAGAGTTGTAACGTCTGGGTTCTGATCCCCATCTTTCCCATTATCTGGGACTCTGGCCAGTGACAACCCTCAACTTCTCTCAGTCTCTTATGTTAAAAAAGAGTTGATGGTTTGTGATTATTAAGGTTCGTTTCATTTCTAAAAAACTCTTTCTACTAACTGCACACACCCTCTCCAGGGTTTCGGCATCTGCTTCCACTTTCCACTCAAGATTTCTACATGGCAGGGCTTATCCTAAGTCGGGTTGTGCTCCCTGTGCCCAGCTCTGTGCCTGATACACTGCAGGCACAAGAAGAAATGAAAATCCAGTTCTTTGAGGGACCCCTAGGCGTCCCGGTTTTTGCCAGAATAACGATAGCAGCCTTAGCAATTAATTACACTTTCATTTCCTTTCTCATACTGGCCTAAAATCTTGACAATCCAAGCTTTCGGAAGGGTTATAGCCAGGATTAAAAATCATTTCCTGATCCTGTTAGCAAAGACCATAGTGCTCAGCTGTAGGCACAGCTGCCGAGAGACCCCCCCCACAAACGGCCTCGCTCTTATTACATGCTGTTCTGATGCTGAGGAGAGTTAATTAATGACTCTAAATAAGAAAACAATCAAATCTGTCTGCGGTCATATGAGTCAGAGCAGACCCAGATGGGGAGCCAGGTCTCTGGCCTCCAAGTGCCCTCGGGAAAAGCAATAGCAGCCTTCACTCCATGTGTCAGAACCCTGCAAATCCCCAACCTAGAAGGAGAAGGAATGACTCCAGGACGATTGGAGACCCAGCTTGATGCCAAGCATTTTCTTAAAAGGCCAGGCCCCCTATCTGCGTGTTGTGCAGAGTGAGGTTCAGGGAGAGGAGGAACAGCATGAGTCTGTTTCTCTCTATTTTCTTTAGATATCCAAACCTACAGCTGCTGGATGGGGAGTTCTCAGGCACAGGCCCCTGGTGTGTGTGGCAAGATTGGTGTAGCTGGCACTGCCACCTTGGGAAGACTGAAGGACATGTGGCCCGAAGCCCATCAAGCCCCAAACCTGTCCTCCCTCAGGAGTCCTGCAGCCACATATGACGGCGGAACTCATGTGATGCTTCCCTGAGATCTGTTGAGGTTAACAGCCGTGAAAACTTTTATTTCGGTGTTAGAGGCTTTGCTGTGAAGATCGGAGAGTGGAATAGGTGGAGCAAGCCTCTTAACAATATCCACGTGTCCTCAGAATTGGACAGGATGCCAGCAAATAAAGACAAGCCTTACTTTTGGCTCTGTACGTACTCTGGCAAATAATAACAGCCTCCTCATGGCCCCCCCCCCCATTCCTGCAGATTATTAAAACGCGTAGTGTTGCCATCCAGGCTTGGCTCCCTGTGAAATTTTTCCACTCTGGAAAGAAAACCCTGGGCTACTGGCCATGCGGGTCATTATGCTCTCCTCAACTTCAGGTAACAAACTTTTTGTCAGGATAATATGTCAAGCGTGTGGTAACAATCCTTGATGAATTTAAAAGGACTTTTTGTGGTTTCTGCCTGAATTGTAGTGGGCCTCAATCCCATTCCTCTAAAATTTGGTTAGAACCTCACACAGAAAAGGCCCAACACTTCAATTTCACTTCTAAAATAGGACAAAAAGACAGCGGTAAGAAGCAGGCTCCAGAGTTCAAGAGATCCAGATTGGAACCTAAACTCCGTCCCTTCTGGCCGGTGTGATTGTGGGCAAGCCCCTTTCCTCTCAAAGCTTCATTTCCTCATCTCGGAGGTGGGAGTAACACCACCACCTATCTCTCGAGGCTGTGAGGATGAAATACGTTCTCACATGTGAAGAGCCTGACTCGGAAACGTTTCTTCTTCTTATTAGCTCATCACTCTTTAAATAGGGATCGCCAAAGGGTCCATTCGAAGGGATGCGCTGGAAGCCTCACAGCTCTGTTTCCTCTTGTTCCATTATGTGATGAGCTTTGGGAAAATCCTCACAGAGGCTGGCTGTCGTCCTCAGAGCTGGCCTCACGCCCTAAATCCTCCCTTCTCACTAATGGGGCTGAGGCCAGTGCTTTACAACCTTGGACAGCTCCACTCCTTAGCCATTGCCGGCTGCCTGAGGGTGCACAATGCTGGGGGGGATTTTCCCAAGAAAGGCTGTGTCCATGGGAGGGTTTAGGATTCACCGGGGCTGCAGTCTCCCAACACGCATGCCACTCGCATTCTTCAACTAACCTCAGGGAAGCATCACATTCGTGCCTCCTGGAATATTCTGAGGGACCTGGCCTCAAAAACCCACGAAGTCTACTCATAGATTTACTGAATCTTCAGGCCCTTTCATTCTCTCTGATGAACTCCAAGGATTTTTTCCCCCCAAGAAGAACAGAAACACCACCCACATCTTCCTGTATCTGATGATATTTCATTTGTTTGGCTTCAGCACAAGGATTAAAGATTCTCGATTAACTTCGAGTGAAAGTAATAACGTGTGAGCACGAAGAAAGGTTTTACAAGACAAGGAGATTCAGGTATGAATTAAAAGAAACATAAAATAACAGTATTGCCTGTAGGTGATGTTGAGCGTCATTCTCTAATCAGAATAACACAGGTGGTTCAATTTATGAAATAATTTAGTTTTTCACTCTCCAATGCAGAACACAATATACAGTCACCTTCTGAACAGGCAAGGAAGATATTAAGTCCTATTTTTACTTTATGATACTGAGTCACATAGTTCAATGCAAATCACATGGATGCCAAAGTAAGAACAATACCAGGTATTTAAATACCTCCTTTCCTTTGAGGAGCTTTAAAGAGTTTGTGGCTGCGTGAAATCCCTTTACAGCAACTCCCGGAGAAGGGACACTGTCACCAGGTGGGCATTTGAGACTGAGCTCATTTCATCCATCTCATCCATCTCCCACACTCCCAGCATTAGGCCTGGAAGAGCCAGTGTTTGCCAGTTCTTTATAGTCTCTTGATACCTGCATTTTCTGGGCCACATTGCCAACTAGGAAAAGAAGGCTTATGTTTGAAAAATATGATATTGACCAATAAAAGGGAGAGAAGAGTATCAAAGTGAAATAGGGAAAAAAGGAGAAAGAAATCACAGAGTGAGAGGAAGAAACAGGAAAGATGCTTACACCTCTCTGATTTTGATAAATGTTTTCTATGCATTTTCCTCATAGATGGATTTGATGCCCAGCCCCAACGGGATGAAAACATAAACACAGGCCTTTATTTAGGCCCTCTTTAAATATTTCCCTGTGGGTAAGGGCAGCGGCAGTCCCACTGCTAGAATTAGCCTGAAGAAACTGCAGACAAGCACATCAGCTCAGGACTCCAAAGGCAGACAGGGAGTCCCCAAATAGAAGGGTTTATGGTTTTCACCTAACAATGCTCACACCCACCCTGAACCTCCACACCATGGTTTAGCTTCTTCCCAGCAGAGGTCGCTGTGGATACTGGCAATGGATACTTGAGACTGGACGTGGCCAGGCTGGGTGGTGGCTCCGCTGTCCGCTCTTCTTGTGGTTCCACTGGGAAAGGTGGTCTCAGGCAGGGATTATATCAAAGCACAGCACCTTTGTCATGAAAGTACTATGAGGCTGAGGTCACTTGCTGGAGTGGCAGGTCTTGGAGGGCTGTTCTCATCCTCTGAGGGTGTCTTCCCACAGCGGTACCTCGGTGTCACACCAGTGCCCTCTCTGCAAGTGTACCTGGTGTTACTGAGAGGCCACCTGTCACTGACCAGCAACCCCAGCCCATGGTCCTTCCAGACACGGAGACCAAAGTGACAAAAGTTGTCTTGCTGCACAATCTTGCACCCCCTTCTAAGGGACTCCGTTGATTCACACCCCCAAGCCCCATTTGGCAGCCTATGCTGGTGCAGAATTCTCCTCAGCCTGAATATTCTGAGGGATGGAAAGGGCAGGGCTCTGGTGAGAGTGTGAGGTTCAGACCTGAGACCGCCCTCCGCAAAGAGCCCACATTCTGGGTCACACCCAGGCATGCAGGCCAGGCCCAAGGTGGCCTGAAGCTACCTCCACCGTGAGACATCCTCTTGGACCCTCGTTCATTACTGTGGCTTGAGAGTGGAAGCGGAGACTACCCTGCACCCATCCCCATCCCCAACATCCAAGGCCACCAGTGAGTGGTCCTCCTCACACACACCCAGCCAGATGCCCAGGCTCACCATGACACCCAGCGAACACTGGAGCACTCACTCGTGCATTCTACCCAGTTATGCACATTCATACACACACACATTGACCCATGCACACACCATTACCCATGCACACACACTGTGACACACAGAAACACACTCAAACTCGGGAACCAAATTTGACTTATCATGGCTGATGGCACGTGTTGGGGTGGAGATGGGGG